>NC_046320.1:15969971-16292908 GCF_009819535.1 Lacerta agilis | reverse complement strand
CCCAGAATAAAATTTAAGTTACTAACTGACATTAAAGAAAGAGGAGGATTTTCTCTGCCGGACTTGAAATTGTATTACGAAGCAGCCTGTCTCTGTTGGTTAAAGGAATGGATAGTGTTGAAGAAGACAGATTTGCTGGGCTTGGAAGGACATAATAGATTCGGTTGGCATGCATATTTATGGCAAGAAAAGATAAAGGTACATAGAAGTTTTGGAAACCACATCTTCCGGAAGTCTCTCTATGAAGTTTGGGACAGATACAAAAACTTGTTGGAAAGGAAAACACCATGGTGGTTATCACCGATTGAAATAATCAGTTTTAAAAAGACAAATGTGAGCCAAAATTGGATAACATATGAGACATTGCTTAAAAATGATGGCACTAAATGGAAATTAAAACCATATGAAGAGGTGAAAGACTGTAAATAATTGGTTGCAGTATCACCAAATCAATGAAAGGTTTAAAAGCGACATGAAGACAGGTTTTAGCGAGACTAAATCAAAATTTGAAATTGAAATACTGAATAGTGACTTTAAGGTACTTGCTAAGATGTACAAGATGCTGTTGGAATGGAACCTAAAGGATGAAGAAGTAAAGTCGGTGATGATTCATTGGGCAAAAGACTTTGGACATATCATGCTAGAAGACTGGGAAAAACTTTGGAAGGAAGGAATGAAATTTACGGCTTGCACATCAATAAAAGAAAATATGCTAGAAATGATGTATTGATGGCATATTACCCCAGTTAAACTAGCAAAGATGTATAAGTCTGACAATAAGTGTTGGAAATGTAAGGAAAGTGTCGGTACCTTTTATCATATGTGGTGGGAATGTAAGAATGTGAGGGCATACTGGGATATGATATATCATGAGTTGAGAAAAATGTTGAAATATAATTTTGTTAAGAACCAGAAGCCTTTTATTAGGTATAATAGGTACAGACATTAAAAAACAGGACACTAAACTTTTCCAATACGCAGTGACTGCAGCTAGGATTTTGCTAGCACAAAGGTGGAAACAAGAAGAAATACCGACAAAAGAAGATTGGACAGTGAAATTGATGGAATATGCAGAACTGGACAAAATGACGGGAAGAATCCAGGAACAGCGGGACCAGAAATTCATCAAAGACTGGTTAAAGTTTACGAATTATTTGACAAACAATTTGCAGTTGAATACACTAATAGGACTTCAAGAAGCTTTGTAGTTAATGTGTAGAAATATTATCGTAAGTAGTTGGTACTCATTGCAATCCAGGGGTTTGTTTTTGGAGCACTAAACACGGCTGCACTGTGCGCATGTTCAGTGTGAGATGGTGTCGGTTCTGGTATCCATCTTGGGAAGGCTGGCTGGGAGAGATGCCTTGAACTCCTTGGCTGCATTGCTATAGGGGACAAGCCCCTCTTGAAATGATCATGCTGTAAGATCTGGACTCCCTCCATGCAGACTGAATGTGTACATAGGTGATTAAACCATATTTCTTCAAGCTGCAACAGCCTCTGCTGTGTTTCATTTCTCCAAAGGAGCGCAGACTCTACCTGAGTGCTTGGGGACACCCCCCCGGGAGTCTTGCAGAGAGTGGGGGTGGCACTTGACCGCAGTATTTAGGCACACCCTCTATAGAACAAATATATACTTGCTGGCTGTAAGCTGTTATTTTAATATTGTAATTGTTTTAATTGTTGTAGCTAGCCCTTATGGTAAAGCATGGGCAATAAATCTGAGCTGTAACAAGAACAAGAACAGATTCTCACAGGACCCAGTAAGACATTAGGAATTAGTATTATGTAGCAAAGACAACTGGAAGGGTAATAGGACAAATGAAACAATCACAGTCCATAAGGAGTAGGTAAGTTTTAAAATTTAATAAATAATGGTATAAAAGGACATGGCAGAATTAGACTGAACCTGGTATTGAACAAATTTAAAACTTAAAAGAATAAAAGGAAAATAAATAAGAAATACAAAACTGTGTGATATAATATATTTAATACATAAAATATAGTGAGATTAATTGGAAATCATTTTTAATATCGTTTGTTTTATAAGTTTTGGAAAATTAGTTCTTATGGTATTTCACTAGTTATTTTGTATGTAAAATTGTTTATTATGAGCGATTTACTTTTTTAGGTTATGTTTTCTGTGAATTTTTTGTGTTATTTTGTTTATTTAAGATTGAAACATTTATAAAACGAAGACAATTTTAAAAAAAAATGAATTAGTAGTATGTACTTCTGTGAGGTAAGGTGAGGGAAAGAAATGTTAGGCTTTCCCTATCTAGATTGGACCAGAAATGGGAATTTTACATTGTATTTAAACTGAAGACCATGTAATACCTGCAGTTGTCCTTAAACTATTTCCAGAAGTACTATTGCTGTCTAGGGTGAAGTAAACAAGTGAAGGCGCTGCTGCTCCCCTCCCTGCATTTAATCCATTCACAACTTTTTCTGGGTTGAATCAGACACCTAAGTCAGACACTTCAACTTACTGTGGGTCACCATGGTTACAATTCAGCAAGTTATTTCTTCTTGTACCCAGAATAGTTAGTGGGTTGTGGGTAGGTTTTGTTTAATCCTCTTCAGATGATACTCTCAGCCTAACTTGCGAGACATAAAAAAATAGTAATGATCTGGCATGAATGTAAGAAATGAAAACCGCATGGAAGGAAAGATGAGTGTAGATGTAGGTGTTATGTAGAGAAACGAGTTCAAACTGTGGGAGTCACTGAGCATCTTTTGGGATTTTGAGAGAACATTTTGTGACCTGCATACCCATCTGTGCAGAAAGCCTGCCTGCTTTCCCAGGGAATTTCCCTAAAAAATAATAATTTAAAAAAGCCTTTGAGTAGTTTCCTCCTGTTTGCAATCTGGAGCCTGACTTATTTCATAACTACTGTTCAAAAGCATGAAGAAGAAAAAAGCCAGTTTGTGTTGGAGCTCATCCCAGTCAGCATGGGTGCAAATCTAGGCTTGCCACACATCAGAAAAATTCCTGACATGCCCTGGTTTTCGGGTGTAAAAATGGCGTCGGTGGGTTTCTAAAAAGCAATAAAAGCTCAAAGGGTGTTAAAATTTTATAGGCAACCCTATAAATCTAAATTAACAATTCACTGTATAGTAGCCAAGAAAGCAATTGCTTTCATCTATAGCTGCCAAAGCTTATTTTTAAATTATCCTGTTATTATAATTTGGCACCCTAAACCGAAGAATTGATGCTTTTGAATTATGGTGCTGGAGGAGACTCTTGAGAGTCCCATGGACTGCAAGAAGATCAAACCTATCCATTCTCAAAGAAATCAGCCCTGAGTGCTCAACTAGAAGGACAGATCCTGAAGTTGAGGCTCCAGTACTTTGGCCACCTCATGAGAAGAGAAGACTCCCTAGAAAAGACCCTGATGTTGGGAAAGATGGAGGGCACAAGGAGAAGGGGACGACAGAGGATGAGATGGTTGGACAGTGGTCTCGAAGCTACTAACATGAGTTTGGCCAAACTGCGAGAGGCAGTGAAGGATAGGCGTGCCTGGCGTGCTCTGGTCCATGGGGTCACGAAGAGTCGGACACGACTGAACGACTGAACAACAACAAACCATGGTTCTTTTTTTGGGGGGGGGATTATGATGTATATACCCACAAAAGTTACATATATATAGAAAACTCTTTTAAAATCCCTGTCTTTTTCTACAAGACATTTTTTAAAGTATGTCTTCGGTCACTGATAATCTGTTAATCCTGCCCCTGCCCCTGCCCCTGCCCCTTTCAGTGACAATTCCCCATTTACAAGATATCCTTCCCAAAGAGGCCCGTATATACCCTTTTTGTTCTTCCAGAAGGCTTAAGTGTGCTCTCCTTCATGGAGAGCACATGTTGCAGTGGGGTCTATCAAGGCAACCTTTCTGTTGCTGGGCCGGATAGATTAGATGGCCACGACAGTGTTTGGGTTCTTCTAGGTTGTTGGGGAGATTTTGATGTTGCCAATTTTGATTGACACTCCAGAGGCTATTTTATATCCTGCATGCAGCGGTGAGCTTTCTCTTTACGCTGCATGCATCAGATCACCCAGTCTGAGCACAGTTGAGAGGAGTCCTTAAATGGTCGTATTGCTCTTTGCATTTTAATCTTGAATTTGGGTCAGGGGCCTTGTTAGCTAAGTGTGATATTGAATCGGTATTCCGATTGTTACCAGTTCACCCACATGATTTTTGGTTGCTAGGGTTTGTTTGAAGGGGCCTTTTACTTTGATAACGCTATGCCTATGAGCTGCTCAATAGCCTGTGTAGACTTTCGAGTGCTTTAGCACCTTTTGGGACTGGGCCTTGGCATTTTAAAACCGGCTTGGAAGGGGTTACTCATTACCTCAATGATTTTTTATTGGCCTCAGCGCGTGATACCGGCGATTGCACAGTGTTAATGCAGGCCTTTGCTTCCCTTACAGAAGACCTGGGCGTTCCTTTGGCGGCTGTAAAGACTGATGGCCCTCCTACTCAATTGATTTACTTAGGTATCCAATCTATATATATAAAACGCAAGTGTCTCTGCGTCCAGTCCCTGTGTCTCTGGATTTGCGCTACTGCGCATGTGCCCCAGGGACACAGGGATTGGATGAGACATTGGGCTGGGAGCAGGCGGCAGTTGAAGCGTTGAAATGGAATGTCGGCACTCCAGAAGAGAGGGGAGGCAGAGGAGGAAGGCCACGCTGCCGCTCTTGCCGCTGAAAGCCCGAGCCTCGAAGACTAGTGGCCCGGGAACAGCACAAAGCAGCCCGCCCCGTGGAGCGCCGACGTTCAGGAGGACGAAGAGGGACGCCGTGCTGCCACAGCTGCTGCCGCTCAGCTGTCCCCTTCTGCGATGTCGCTTTGCCTAACAATTAGATTTTTGAGCCCTTAATCCCCCCCCCATCTTAAAAGTATTGGGAAAGAGAAGCGAAGAGACGCGTGTTTGTTTGCTCTTTCTCCTTTTGCGAGAGACTCTGTGCGCCCCTGTCTACTCCCCCCCAACATGTTTGTATGGGGGGGGGAGAGAGAGAGGAAGGCTGTGAGAGAACTGGAGTGCCAGGAAGAAAGAGGGAAGGGACAAAAAGATAAAAGGGGAAGCAGGGCGAAGGATGTGTGAAGACAAGTGCATGGCAGGACTGGGAAACCAGGTTGGTGGATTTTCTAAACCCCCCCCCCCCCAAAAAAAAAGAAGAAATATTTTTAAAAAGTGATTTTTAATTTTTTTTCCACCACATATGTTCTAGCGCCCGTTATTGTAACGGGCTGAAACCACTAGTTGGATACAGTTTCTCAAACGTCCCGACTGCCTGATAAAATAATTAATTTGAGGAATTGCTCCCCTTAACCGTAACTCTGTGGCAGCTTCAGTCCCTATTGGGCCACTTAAATTTTGCCTGTAGAGTGGTGGTACCCGGACACCCATTTTGTGCCTGCTTGGCCAGGCTTACACCTGGTTTATGGGCCCCGCATCATAAGGTGCGCCTTTCAAGTCAAGTTAAGGCGGATCTTCAGAATTGGTTGGGATTCCTGCAGGAATTCAACAGTGTTCATTGTGGCAAGATTTGTTGAACCTCCACAATGACTTCCAAGTTCACTCCGATGTAGCTGGCTCTTTAAGTTTTGGGTTTTATTGGAAAGGTCAATGGTGCGCCATGCATTGGCTGCCAGTTTGGCAGGGGGAGGCTATTACGCAGGATTTAACTTTTCTTAAGTTTTTTCCTATTGCAGTGGTGGTTCATTTATGGTTCGAGGAGTTCAAGGACTGTGGGAATACGTTTTGTGGACTTCCCGCACTTTTCCGCAGCACAAAAACCTTCCGCGCAATGCACGGAAGGCAAAGAGATCCGGCCAAGGTTTGCTGCCTGGATCACTCCGCGCTTACAGTAAAGCGCGCCAGGAAGCTTTAAAGTAACGGCCAAAAGCAGTTTCCCGCCCGGAAACACAGCCAAATGCAATGTTGTGATTGGTTCATGTTAATGTTATGACGCTGTTCAGTTTAAATGGCCCCTGCTCTCTGTAACGGTGTGTAGAGTGCGCAAGATAAGCCAAGAGAGAACAACCGTGCGAGACAAGCTAGAGAGAAAGCGAAAGAGAAACCAAGCCGCACAGAGTAGTAGTCGGGAGAGTGCAACTCCACCATTGACTGCAGTCTCTTAGTCTTTTATTTCTTTACTTTATTTGGCCGCCTTATTTTTGGCCACACTTTCTGCTGTTCTTTTCGCTGCCTATCCTTTCCCTCTTTGGAACCTTAAACCTTCGTAACTCCGGAGAAACCTTCAGAACTCCAAACAACTTCTCACGACCTTCAGCTTCATAACCAGCAGACCCAATCATAACCAGTGGGAGCAGGCACTCTGGGAATTACTGGTTATCCCAGAAGTTGGTTATCCCCACAAAGGACCATCGAGTTTGTTTCTGGTCTGATAAAGCCCCTTCCGCCCTTAGAAAGGAAGGGGGGTTGCAGTTAGCACGAGCCCTCCACGTGCGCAGGGGATGCCTGCATCCCCTGGCGCTATTGGGTGAGTTCTGGGTGCGGTGCCCAGCTGGCTGGCCAACCGGCACAGCAGGCTAGGGCGTGCCCACTGCATTTAAGTGGGCTCGCAGCCAGAGCTCGCCCTCTGTTCCTGGGCTCCTGGCTGTTCCTGCTTTACCTGCTCCTGCGTGCCAGATCAAGACTCTTCTTCGGATCAAGATCTTCACGCCGGATCAAGCTTCAACCGCCAAATCAAGCCTCCTCGTGCCGGGCTGAGCCTCTTCGTCGGATCGTGCCGCCTGCTTGCGGAGCAGCCGCTCTGCAATGAAGTCGCCTTCGCTGAAATCCAAAAGGCGTTTTAAACGCCAGAGCCATAGCTGAAATCCAAGGGCGTTTTTAAACGCCAGCTTCCTTTTTTCCGCAGCTAATTTCCTTTCAGGGTCGGCTTTCCGCTCCCGCAAAGAGGCTTCTGTTCCCCTCTGGCCGGGGGGCTGCGCTGAACACCTTCCTTCTCCAAAGGAGGCTCCTAGTGGCTGAATCGGCTGAAAAAACCACCGCGGCTGCTTCCGGTGCTTCTCCACTCTTCGCTGCGCTCCACGTGGTCTTTTGTTTGGCTGCTGATCAGCTGTTTGCCTCATCAGCTGCTCTGAGGGATTCCCCTCTAAAGCGGCGCCAAATCTCGCGAGTTTATCAGAGATCTTGGCTGCTGAGGCCGCCACTCAGCTGATCGTGCGCGGCCGCTTTTGCTTTTAAAGGCAAGAAGTGGGATCGCAGCTTTTCCTCGCCGACTTAGCCGTTCTTTTGGGGGTCGTTTTCGCTGCCGCCAGCAGCCAACGCTGTATCGCTGCTTCACCTCCAGCGACCCTCAGGCCGGTCACGCTCCCTGCCCAGCTGCTCCCCGTGATTCCCTTGCCGCCGCTGCGTGCACCGCTGATTAGCCTGCAGGCAACGGGCCCAGCCGGCGCGCTGACCCGGTGCCGTGCGCCTTCTGCCTGCTCGTGCTGAGGTGCTGCTGCCGGCGAATTACTGCTCCAACAGTGTGCAAACCCCCCAGGATCGGTAAAGTATTCGGGGCTAATTCAGGGGTGCTCATTTTGCTCTTTGTTCTTGCTACCGCCATTTCTGGGTTTGGTTGCCCTGCCGGAGGCTACTGAGGGAGGCTACTGAGGGTGTGTTTACTTTCTGCTGCCTGTTGTTTTCTCGTGCCTCTTAGGAACTTGTCCGTTTCGGGGGGGGGGGAGCTTGCTGCATAATTTCAGGGGGTTTAGCATTGCTGTTGCATATCCTGCCCTATTTGTTTGTTATGGGGGGTTTGTTGCCTTTTTTCAGGGGTTTATCGCTGCCTTTTGTATACCTTGCTTAACCGGTCACCTTCGTCTTTGTTTGGATTGGCACGCCGCCATTTTAGGAGAAGCCACATGGCCCCAGCCCGCCGGCCATTTTGTGAGGGAACCCATTGTTTGATACATAGTTTAGCCGCTTGATTCAGTATTTGCTTCTCAATCATTGGTTATTATATTTAACTATCGCTCCCTTTACTTAATAATTTTCGAAGCTGCATCGCAGTCTCTCACTGCCTTAAATTTTTTTTTTTTTTTACGTGTCTGTGGCTGTAGTTAATTCTCTGCCTCGGGCATAATCTTTACTAATAACGAGCAGGACCCATCGTGGCCCTTTCTGGAAGTTTTCTGGTAGTTTGTGATTAAGGCTTTACAGCCTAATAAAATCTTTCTGCTACTAATATCAGTAAAGTGCATTAAGTAAAGAGTGGTTGATGTATCTTAATTAAGTATTAGTGGAGTGGCTGTCACCGGTTCATACTGTGCAGCCTATGTTCCTTCAATTTTCAGTTAAGTTCTGTGCAGAGCTAACACTTTCTAGCGTTACCGCAAGCAGTTTATCAGAAGGGCAGTGACCAATCAGGATAAGGTTGTTTTTTTTGAAGGAGTCATTAGTGTGGGCTTAACGCTGCTGTGGGCAGTTTAACATATAATAACAGCAATAATAAAATTAATAATAATTAGTAATAATAAATAAATTTAATTAAATGTTTACATAACTTTATTTAGCAACTTTCTTAAACAATAATAGTAATAAATAGGATAAGGGTGGTACGTGTATTTACCTAACACTTCATGAACAATACATAAATAAGCTAATAAATCAATAAATAATGGACCCAAAAGGGAAGCACCCAAAGTCAGCCACAGCTTCTTCAGGTAAGCCTAAAAGCGGGGGCTCATCTCAACCACAGGGTGGCGCTGTCGTTACTATTTCTCCTCAGGTGTTAGAAAGTTTATTAACTGGCTTTCAAACCATATACAATCAAATTAAGCCCAGTCCTACCATTGTGGAGCTTCCCCACGCAGAGAGTACACCGGGTTGCATTCCTGACACAGCACCCATGGACTCAGAACATCCCGGGACTTCTGCTTCTCTACAAAACACTTCCCAATCGGCCAGCACGCAATCTCAGGGCATGACAACACAGTCTCAGGCCCCAGCCACAGTGGCAGCCGGTTCGCTGCACTCGCAAGGCGAGTCTAGTTCTTCCCAGACTAACGCATCTTCAGTTCAGCCTTCCCCAGGTGTGCCAAGCTGTTTTCAGGAAACTCAGTCCAGTGCAAGCTTTTCTCAAGGGAGGGTGCTATCAGAGACGTCCTCAGATGAGGAGGGGCATGAGCGCACCTCTGCAACGGCTGCCCAGCCAGGGCCTTCTACTCCAGGACCGTCAACGTCAGCTGCTCTGCAAGAGTCATCGACCTCAGCTCAGCAGGAGCAAAGACAGGAAGGGCAAGGAACGAAGAGGTCAAAAAAGAGTGCTCACAAGAAGGCCAAAAAGAGTAAGCACTCAGACACCGAAGACTACTCAGGTACGTCCTATGACTCCGATAGTGACGCTTCTATGGAAGGGTATTGGGGGGAAGGTGAAGATCTGCTTGGCCTCCCTTTATGGGCTCATGAAAGGAGGGCCAATTCACATCGGAAATCCTTTAATGGTACATTGGAGTGGAAGGGAGGGTCTTTGGTACCGGAAACCCTAACTTCTTTTGTTTCTACTGACGTGATCCTAGGCAATCACCTAACCAAAAAGAAAAGGTCTAAAATATTGAATGGTGATTATGTAGACATCTTCACTCTCCTCCCCCCAGTTAAGGTCACTGCAAAAGGGGAGAGGAAGCGAACTTATGGGAGGCGGAAGTACAGGGAGCCCAGGGCCGAGAGGACATTCGAGAATTGGCTGGATGGGTTTCAGGTATTTATGGGCGTGGTCGTTACCGCTTACCCCAAGAGGGCTATGCATCTTTTGGCATATTTGTCTCATATAAGAAAAGCGCAGGCAAAGGCAGGGGAAGCGGCTGCTTTAACTTATGATGAGGCATTTCGTAGAAATGTGTCCCTCTTGGCAACCACACGCTGGGACCTGATCGATCAGAACTACTGGAACGAACACATAGGTCCTTACATCGAGAAGAAGCAGCCTGACCCCTATAAGTCGGGGAAACCTGAATATAGGAAGGATACCCATCATCAGGTATGCTGGGAATTTAACAATGGGTGGTGCAAGAGACCCGTTTGCAAATTTGCTCATGAATGCGACAGGTGCTGGGGTAATCACCCCTCAACTGCCTGTTTCAAAGGGAAACAGTCCTTTCGTGGGGGAAGGGGGAACGCCCACCCCGGTACCAGGAGTGCTCCTGGACCACCCCACGCCTCAGGCGCCAATCATTAGTAACTCCTCCTTAGACCTCGCCTTTTCTCCCATCAAACTCAACCCTTTAAAATCACTTCTCTTTAGCTATCCCGATAAAGCGGCCAAATACTTATGGGAAGGGTTCTACCAGGGTTTTAGGATCCCAGTAACCCAGCCCCCAACCCCTCGCAACCCTCCAAACCAAAAGTCGGTTAGGGAGATGCCTGACATCGCTTTAAAGAAAATTAATAAAGAAATTTCAGCACGCAGAATAGCTGGTCCATTTCCTGTCCCGCCCCCCCGCCAGGACTTACACATATCCCCCCTGGGTATAGTTCCAAATAAACTCCAGGGGAGTACCGCTTAATACATAACTTATCACACCCAAAAGGATCCTCAGTCAACGACGGAATCCCGGCTATCTAGTGAGATTGCTGATGCTCTATCCCGTTTTCAGATGGAGCGATTCAGGTCCCTGGCTCCCGATGTGCAACTACTTCCGGAACATTTCCCAGACCATCTCTGGAACCTTGGCAGCAATTAGTTTTGCAGGGAGTAGCTGCGTCAGTTTCCCCTTCCACTCTTAGGTCCTACAGGAAGGCTTGGGCTGATTTTTTAAACTTTTCATCGTCAGTCCTTGTCAGCTGAGGTCAGGTCACTTCCCTCTTACTTCTCAAGTGCTGCAGTATTTGGCGCATCTTTTTCAGCTGGGTCGTGCTGCTAAAACACTTATTTGGAACATGAACTTGAGATCCAGGATTAAAAACTTACAAACTTGGGAGATGTGAGCTGGAGACCTTGGATTAATACATTGATATTGAACCTAAACTTGGAGTCTTTTCACGAGTTTGGAACTCAGAACCTATTAGGGCTATTTTTCTCATTTTTATTTCTACTCGTGGAACTTTAGAGGTGATGCGAGACTATTACTATATCCTGGATTTACAAGTAAGGCTGGTATCATTGATTTAGCTGACTGCAGCAAGCTCAGAGTTAATAAAAAGCAGTATTTACAATTATATTTGGATACGTATGATTGGAATTTAAGAGCAATAAAGTGGATCTCAACTGTGGCAAATAAGACTTAACTAATTGGAGACATTAACTATTTTAAAACCTGGTACATTTAAATGGAGATCTGAGTTGTTTTGCAGATTCCTGTGGAACCGAAGAAAAGGAACTGTAGATATTGATGGAACCTGCACCATGCAGGAAGCAACCTGGGACGTGATCGCAGATTTGGAAATGAAACAGAGGGAATTGGTTGTTAAGAGAATATTTAAGTGAGGTGTTTGTTGAGTTAACCAGCCGCAAGAAGGAAGAGAACAAGCTGTAGAATAGCCTGCTGTTTGATGTCTGTAGCTGATGCCATTAGAGACATAATAAAGCTTGGAAGGAAGACTCGGGAAAGCGACCACCTCAATAGTAACATGTCATGACATCACATGCGCCACCTGAGAGCTGCATCGGAAGCCACACAAGGCCTTGGGACACCATGTCTGCTGCTACGTAAAGACCCAGAAGTCATGTCAAACCCCAGTGTGGGTGCCGAGCCCCACAAACTATTTTTTTTGGGTGCCTGGGCCCCCTATAATTGGCACCAGTGCCCCCATGTAACCACTGGGAACAATAGCACATCTCATATTTATGAGCTTCACCAACAACTGAGAAAGGAAACTTGGTTCCTACATGAAAGGTGCTTCTTGTTAGAAACTCAAGACCTCACCCTAAGCTTTTTAACAATTATGGCTGTAGGAGATACTGCAGCCTGTGATTTATTCCCCGTTGGAAATTGCTTTGATCTGCTTTTTAGTGTCAAGTTTATAATTAGAAAAGCTGTGTGCTTGTTTGTTTTGCACCTTTTCTGTGTTGCTCCGGAGCAAGGCCTGAGCCAAGGTAACAAACTGGAAAAGACTAAATTCTGGGATTAAAAAAATTGGCCACAACAGTATTGATTCCAGATGTATGTTCGATTTGGTTTAGGCATTGTAGGAAAAACACTTAAGCCTAATTTGCTTAATAGAATATCTGGCCTCTTGTGGGTGGGGCTTTTATGCTGCACTCTGAAATCGGTCCCTCCCTTCAGGTTGTCAGTTTTGAAACAGAGGTTATCAGTCATGTACCTCAAAGATGTTTCATTTCTCTCAGTTTGTTACTAGGCTATATTTATCTACTATTAAAGCTTTGTTTCATGCACACATGTAAACTCTGCTAAAGGAGGAAAAGGTGAGTGAGAAGTTTCTCTGACAGGGGAACTGATTTATTATTAATTATTATCATCATCATCATCGTGATGACACCTTTATAGGAGTAGAGCCCTGGCAAGTACATGGATCAGTTGTCACAACTGAGATTGTTGCACATCAGCTAGACCAGGCTTCCTCTACCTTGGCACTCCAGATGGTTTTGGCTTACAACTCCCATGATCATCCCTAGCTAGCAGGACCAGTGATCAGGGATGATGGGAATTGTATTCTCAAAACATCTGGAGGGCCAAGGTAGAGGAAGCCTGAGGTAGACCATGTGGTCTCCCACTCTATTTCTTTATTGCAAACACGTAGATACATCCATTATACATAAACAAAACAAAAAAAAATATCTTCGAAAAACAAATATTTTCAAATTACCTTTTACATATGGAGTACAAGCCTTAGATTTTTATTATTTTTATTCAACCTCCACAAGACATCGGGTATATTTCCCTCACAGCCTCCTTGGTGGAGGGCTCACACTCGACAGGGTCAAGCCCAGGAAAAATAGCTCATCTGCAATCTTCAGGCTTACATGTATGGCCTCTCAAGTCCCTGAAGGAAGACCTATGACCACTTGTGATTTGGCATTTGGACAGACCACTACCCAATGCCTTGTCTGCCACCCAAAATGGATAAAACTGCAGACCTGCTAATCTCCCATGGCCAGCCTGGGAATTCCGCCCCCCCCCCAAAAAAAGCTGGCTGCCTAGCCTTGACGGAGGGGCCCAGTGTGGCGGTCACCCGTGGATTACAATAAGGAATTATGTAATATGAATCTCATTACTGGGCCTGATTCATAAGCAATAAGGCTGTGTGTTTTCCCATAAGGCTATGCACTCTTTGCCAGTCTTTAAGCAGGCATAGCAAGCTCTCACTAAAGCTGGTGCCTACTGAGACCAGATGCTGCATTTCCATTTGTCAGGCATTCCTGTGACAAACTTAGCTCTTTGATCCCCCCAAGCCTCAGAAGGGAAATTGCCTGATCAATCTCAGGAGTTGGTAAACAACTTTGTTTTAGGGTTACGATGTTAAGATCTTACCTTTCTGCTATCTCCTGTTTTTATTAGTTCCTGTTTCTATACATTTATTGCATGCTTTGATGCCCTTTGATGTGTGGGAATGTGTTGGGGGGTTTCTTGGGATGTTCAAGGAAGTCTTTGTTACCCGATTCCAACCACGTGGAGACTGATTGTAGTGTGTTGTCTGAATCTGATTGGCTGGTTTGAATTCTATAATGCGGTCTTTTGTGTTAATAAAAAGTGCCTGAGGTGGGGGAGAAGGGAGTTTTTTGTTTTCTCCTCTCTCCCTCTCAAGAGCTTACAGGTCAAGCCTGTGTCTGTCATTCTTGAGCTCACGCAACGTGGTGTAACTGAAACGCTACACCCAGCGCGACAGACAGCAACAGTTGCTGACCCTGTGACCAGGTAAGCAACCCTTTCCTCCTTGTCTATCCTTTGAAGCTTGGGCAAAGACAAACTGAATTCCACAAGCTGGCCACTTTCGTATTAAATGCTTTCCTGCTTCAACCACAAGGTGCTGAGCCATAACCTACATTGATGAGCTTCTACCACCATTGTTCTTTCCTGGAGGACTAGTTAACCAAGTGTTCTATTCATGATGCTGTGCTGTGATCAGGGCCGGTGTGTGCATTAAGGTGAAGTGGGCAGTTGCCTAGGGCGCCAAAATGGAGGGGGCGCTGGCCAGCCTGCCCCCACCCCCCCTTTTCTTTCACGCGCCACAGGCAGCTGGTGCCCACCAACTTCTCTTTACCCGTGGCCCGCCCTTCGTAGGCCGAGGCAGGCGCTGCTGCTGTGCTACTCGTGCCTCATGTGCAGGCGCAGCAGCAGTTTCCCTCCTTGGCGCCTAGCCCGGAGTCGTGAGTGGAGGTGCTGGGCTGCTGGCGGAGCTGCGGGCTGGTCGGACGGCGACGAGGTAAGAAGGTACCAGGGGCGGCAGGCGAGGGGGAAGGCGTGGCAGCAGGGGCCTATCTGAATCCAGCTCAAAGAGAAGAATGGTGGCTGCTGGAAGCATCTATGTGGACCCTTCCCTCCATCACCACTATGGGGAAGAGAAGCAGAGCTAGGGGTCCACTTTCAAAATGGCATGGGGTGTGCTCACTGCACTGTTTCCTCCCATATCAAACTCTTTAAAGGTTTTTTCAAATGGCTGATAGGAAAAAACCATCTGGAGCTCAGTTCCGCAAACAAAAGGCAGAAAGAGCCAAGGAAGACGCCAAGCAAGAGGTGTTCTTCCGGAAATACCTTTGTAAAACAAGTACAGAACAACAAGAGGACAGTACCATTGATGAAACTACTACTGAGGAAACTCCTAATACAAGTGGTATTATTTCTGAGGACAAAATCTCAGTCTGGAGACATTCCAGTGGAACAGAGAGGAAACCGAGGATTTTGAGGTTACTGCGAGTACTGCAATTACTACAAAACACGTGGGTATTCTGCCTAGCTTGGATTAGTGACCCTGCTAACTGGCCTAACTATTGCAGTGAAAATTTGCGACAGCTTATTGTTCAGCATGGCCCACGGCAGATTGTATCATATAAATTTCCAAAAGACTCCCCCAAAAAAGAAAATTCTCTCCTGTCTATTACAAGAGGAAACTGGCAAATGGTGAAATGTGCCGTCATTGGCTGATATATTCTACCTCAAAAGATGTGGTTTTTTGTTTTTGCTGTAGGCTGTTCAGCAAAAGAGATAGTGGAGCAACAGATTTAAATGACCCAGGTTCAAAAGACTGTAAGAACATTGGAGCAATTCTGTCGGCACATGAGAGGACAGATCTCCATCTATACCAGGCATGGAGAGAACTTGAATTGCTCTTCCCACCCACCTCCTTCCCCCTTCTCTCCCTAATGTCTCAACAACCAAAACTGATCTGTAAAAATGTTATATGGAAAAAAACGAGAGACATTACACACACTTCTGTAAACCAAGAAACTCTTTAATAAAAATTTAAAAAAAGAAAGGAAAAACAATTGATAATATCAACCAACAGAAAATAAGGGAAGAAGAGCAATATTGGCGACAAGTCTTGGAACGCTTGATTGCTGCGGTCAGATTTCTTGGCATGCAAAACATGGCATTTCGTGGTACAACTGAAAAGCTGTACATTGAGAACAATGGAAATATCTTGAAGCTTGTTGAATTTTTGGCTCTTTTTGACCATGTCATGACTGAATGTGTGCACAGTTAAAGAAGAAACTATGGTTCACTACTTAGGAAGAGATCCAAAATGAGCTTATAGAGCTTCTAGCAACTTCCATAAAACAGAACATTCTAGCACGTATAAACTCTGCCAAATACTACTCAGTTATTTTGGACTGTACACCTGATGTTAGTCATACTGAACAAATGATTGTACGTTTTGTCAATGTAATCATGCCATCAGATACTGAAACATCTGAGCCTGAGGTTACAATAAAATAACATTTCTTGGAATTTGTTCCTCTAAAGAAGACTACTGGTGCCTTTATGGCAGATACTCTTCTTTAGCTGCTTGAGCAAATGGGATTACCACTTGAGAATCTGCGTGGTCAAGGTTATGATAATGGGAGTAACATGACAGGTAAAGAACAGTACAAAAGAGAGTTCTTGATGTAAATCCATTTGCCTTTCTCATGCCCTGCAGTGCACTCTCTCTCAATTTGGTTGTCAATGATGCTGCTAAGAGTTGCCGGGAAGCAACAGGCTTCTTCATGTTGGTTCAACAGATCTATAATTATTTCTCTGCATCAACTCAGCATTGGCAAATACTAACTAGCCATGTGCCTACCATTATTGTTAAGCCAAACAAGATGGGAGAGTCGGATTGATGCTTTGAAACCACTGAGATATCATCTTGGTTGCTGCCCAGGAGGACTCTCCTGTGTGAGTGCCTTGGGGCCCCATTCCTACCATTACTGTTAAGCCTTTGAGTCAAACAAGAAGGGAGAGTCGGATTGATGCTTTGAAACCACTGAGATATCATCTTGGTAGTATATATGATGCTTTAATGGAGATCTATAATGAACCACACCCACACAAAACAAGTGAATCTCTTGTTAAAGCTAAGGGTCTTGCTGAAGTTCAAGTTTGTGGTATCCCTTGTTGTATGGTACAACATGCTTTTTGAAATAAATCTGACAAGCAAACTACTACAAAATAAGGAAACTGATTTAAGTTCAGCTACAAGTCAAATACAAGTAACCAAGAATTATCTTGTGGGCTGTAGGTGTGATGATGGTTTTGAACAAGTTTTGATACATGCTAGTGTGATTGCAAAGGAGTTAGAAATATTACTAAACTTAGAACAATTTCGACAAAGGAGAAAGAAAAAACAGTTTGGGTATGCGGCGCCAGATGAGGCACCACAAGATCCAAAGCAAAAATTCAAAGTGGATTTCTATTATGCTGTTTTAGATATGGCCATTCAATTTGTTGAAAAGAGATTCCAACAACTACAACCCTATAATTCAGTATTTGACTTCCTGTATGATATATACAGCATCAACAAAAAAAATGTACTGAAGATGTACAAAAGGCCTGCAAGACTTTGGAGTAGTCATTGACACACAATGAAAACAAAAGATATTGATGCTGAAGATCTGTGCTGTGAACTTCAAGCAGTTGCTCGAAGGCGTCCAGTCTATGCCACCACAAAAAGTACTTCTCTTCATACTACAAACACAAAATCCAGAATAGTGTGCCTAATGTTTTTGTTTCTCTTAGGATCCTTCTCACACTTCCAGTCAGTGGCAAGTGGTGAACGCAGTTTTTCAAAACTCACTTATAAAAACACACGTACAATCAACTATGCTCCAAAAGAGAGTAGTTTGTTTGGCAACTATATCAAACATGCTGAAGCATCAGCACTTGACCTGAAGGAACTGTTAACAAAATTTGCATAGGAAAAGGCACATAAAATAAGATTTTGATTTGCTTGAAATTGAAACATTAGACTTAAATTTCAGCATCACATTTAACATTTTTCAAAGTGATTTCTGTGCTAAAACTGTGTTCTGTTTGAGAAAATAAATCAGAAATTGTTTTATGACTTGTTTTCACAATTTTTAAAAAAATCAATTAACAATTTCAAATTATGTGCTTTTCATTCTTCCTGTAAAACATCTGTTTGAAATATGATTGGCGGGGGGGGGTGATCTTGCCTAGGGTGCAAAAAAAAAAACTAGCACCCGCCCTGAGCGCAGAGATTATTTAAAAAAACAAAAACAAGGCAAAAGATCTATTAAATTTATGCTAAGTTGGTCTCTGCCTCCTACACCCAGATAGGGGGTGGCAACTTTTTAACCAGCAGGAAAAAAATTCCTGGAGTTTTAAGAGAAGGCCAGTGCCATAGCTGCCATCGAGCATGATGAGATTTTTTAGGAAATGTGGGGGGGGGGGCTGAGAACAATTCTGGCATCTGGTTGGACGTTGTGAACGAAAGGCCAGGCTGCAAAACCCAAACAGAAACTGTAGCACAAATTGTGCTGGGAATTTAATAACGGGCCTGTTGCAGGGAAAGTTGTTGTTACTCCCATACATGTGAACGTGGTTGTGCTGGACCGCATCTTCACTCAAGTGTTTTAAAGACCACCTTTTGGGTCCTCTGAAGCATCCACAAAGGCACCCAACAGCAAGTAACACAGGCAGCACCCATATATTACCTCATTCTCCTTAGCACCAACCGCTGTTTAAATTTCCCCTTCCACAATTATAGTTATTAACAGACAGCAATCTTGAGGAAGGTTTCAAATTTGGTTTTCACATCCCAGGTTTCTCGTGAACCAGTTTCTGGTAACGCACCCAGTCAAAAGTCTGCAAGGGAGCTCCCTGAAGTAGCAGAAAGGAAGATTATGAAGCAAAGGGCCCTCGGGAAGTTAAGATGCTGGTCCTCTTCCGACTCAGCTCCCCCGCCAGACCCATGGGGTCTCCCCATTAGGCATAGTGCCCCAAAAGGTCCCTGGGGAATATCAGCTGCTGGGGCATTTCTATGAAGCCTGCCTGAGGATTCCATCTGCCTGTGAGGAAAAATGTGGATCCTATTCTGCTAGAACTTGAGAGGATAAAGGTGAGGGTTAACAGCAGATTAAAAGTGAATATCCATACAGCTGTCTGTGAGACTGAAACAAACCAAGGGTGTGGGAATATGCTGGAGTGCTCCCGCGTGCAGCCGCCATTAGCGGCAAACGAGCCTGCTGTGTCTGCCGCGCAGGACGGAAGACACAGCGCGATCTGTCAAGGCACAGCGCTGCGCATGTTGGAGAAAAGCACGGCAGGAAATATCAGGCACAGTGATGCTGCGGAGCTGTTCCCGCCAGGAAATACGTGTGTGTGTGTTGCTGTTATTGGTTAATTGTGTGGCTACGTCAGAAAACGGTTGAAAAATAAAAGTCCCCGCCTGGGTGCGAGCAGGAGGATTCGTCCGTCGTTCTCCGAGTGCACCAGATACCCGACTGCAGTCTCCTGTTTCTTCTGAGTCTCCCGTCTCTTTTCGTTTCCTCCGCTGCCTTCTTTTTTACCCTCACGACCTTCCTTCAGTTGTTGGAGCAGGCTTCTCCAACACAAGGGTGTTCAGATGCCAGAATAGATGAATGGATTTATTAACAGAAACATTAGGAGACAGACAGACAAAGATGGAGCTGATTGGGTGGGGGGCTTGTATACAGATTGAAGTGAATGCAGAAGAAAAAGCTACATATGCTGTGCGCATACAGTTCAAGGCAAATTTAAACGAACACCTGAACAACAACCAACTCTTAAATGCCCACTGTCCTTTTAATAGCTGATCTTAACACAGGGGAACAAGCAGGAGTAAAGCTGCAAGGGGGGGGGGGACAAACGTATTTTTGTATTGCTTTGAACTCTTCACGGTTAAGTATTCACAAGTCAACCCACATTATTAAACTGCAAAAAGAACATACTGTTCATTAGTATTCAGGTAATCTCTTTCGAACTGCTTACAGTTTATTAGCAACTTATGAATTGTTCGCTCTGGACGTTGTTTGTTTTTGTTCAGTGTTGCAGGCTTCATGATCCCCCAAGGGGATGAAAGCTTTTGGTTTGAACGATGACAAACGTACAACTGTAGTGCCGATGAACAGTGTGGTGTTGCAAATCATATGTCACTATTGTTTAAACAAAATATCAATAAGGATTATCACAAAACTATAGCAAGTCATGTTCTGCATTTCAAGCAAACTTAAGGAAGGAAATTTTGGCTAATTTCCATTCCCCATCAGTAGGATAGTACTCTCAGTGTTCAGAGTAGGGAGACCGGGGCACATTTTCCACAGGGGCAAGTTTTCCAACTAGCTTTAGTTTTGAAATGAGCCACTAGATGACGCCAGGGGGCGAACTGGCTTAAGTAGCAACACAGCACACATCATCTATGAAAGTTTTAGTTTAGTAGCTGCTGTCTCATCGTCGGAAGAGCTGTTTTCTTCATTTTTTCAATGGTGAGTAAGCTTTCAGGTCTTTATTAAAACTTAAAATAAACGTACTAGTATTAAACTTTGTTTTGACATTGCATGTACTAAAAATGGGGTTTCTTTCTTCACGTAACTATGTGTTTGTTTTGCAAATAACTTACACCGCTATTCGTTGAAGTAGTGTCAAAGTTCCAATACGGTGACAGGGCAAGTTTTCCAACATCATACAGGGCACATATTCCAACATGTGTCTCGTTGGAAAACGTGCCCTGGCCAAATCAGCTAGTCTTATTGTTTAAAAAATGTATTTATTGTGTAATAAAATCGGCCAAATAACCATATATGAAACGGCTAATTCTAAAATGTTTTGTTGCGTATTTAAAATGGTCTGCAATTATAAAAAGAAGTCCGACAGAGGCTCGTTCACTCCTGAAATAGTAAATGCCGCTCTAGTAGCAGTCAGGGAGGGGTGCAGTGTCAGAAAAGCATCCATGGACTTCAATATTCCCTGTAGGACTCTGAACAATTACTGGTCGAAATGCCATTCCTTAAACAATCCCCCACAACCAGTGCCAGCATCAGATGTGATCCCGCCGCCTGCTGTGTCTCAACGGGAAACACCTCCACTGGAAATGCCTGTTCCCCTTGTCAAACCAGAATCACCTGTCCCAGACTTGCCTCAAGTATAAGTACCATTGCTTGCAATACCCCCAAACATGCTACCAATAGGATACGCAAAACCATGGCAAGTAAGTAGGCTACGTACCCACTTAGGGTGGTCACTAACATAACGGCGGAGACCGAAACATAGACCTACTTTGAATTTTGCCGACAACTGCGGGTCATCCCATGGTCTTCCCAGCACCTGACCATTTTCTACATCCATAAAACTGCCACCATCCAGCTTAAAACAGTATATGGGATGCGCTTCTGGGCGGGGGGGGGGGACTGATTAATTTACGGCTTGCAGTCCATCGCTTGTCACTACGTTAGTCACCGTGGCATCAGCTGAAGTGTTTCCATCCCTGGTCGAGAAAATCCACCTCTGGATGAGGTTTCTTCTTCCCAGGGAATGGGTCGCAAGCATGCAGCAGCATTCTCTAGCCTGCAGTCTGGGAGTAGGAAAAGTGTGTTCAGCTTTGAGGGCATCTCCTTTGAGAGTGCCCTCCAGGGGACAGAGGCTGTTTCTTCTGCCTTTAAGTCTCCAGAGTGGTCTGTCCCAGCCAGAGGCATCCTAAACATAGACGTTACTGGCGCAGGGCGCCAGATTAGGCAGGGTGCCACAGGCTGTTCAGGAAGGGGAGTCAAGGCCAGGCAAGTCACAGATCAAGAGGTAGGGAAAGAGATTTGAGGCACTAATGCCCACCTTTGTGGGAATATGTTTTGAAGGTGCTACTGCACCTATTCGTTTGTATTTACTCTAAGGTATCCTTCCACGTTAGGAAGCGCAAAAGATCCAGCAGGCA
Source organism: Lacerta agilis (assembly GCF_009819535.1). Taxonomy (NCBI): domain Eukaryota; kingdom Metazoa; phylum Chordata; class Lepidosauria; order Squamata; family Lacertidae; genus Lacerta; species Lacerta agilis. The sequence continues at coordinate 16,271,605 of NC_046320.1, read as the reverse complement.
GTTTGCTGCATGGATCCCTCCGCGTTTGGGTAAAGCGCACCAATTTAGCCAATGTACCGGTCAATAGATGGTTTCCCACCCTGAAACTAGCAGAGACATGGTTGTGATTGGTTCATGTAAATGTTATGGCGTTGTTTGATTCCTTAATAAATAGCCTCCGCTCTCTGTAGCGTGTGTGGAGAACGCGCGAGACAAGCCAGAGAACATCGGTGCGTGACAAGCTAGAGAAACCAAAACCAAAACCAGCCGCATAGAGCAGTTGAGAGCTTCTTCACCATTGACTGCAGTCTCTTAAGTTTTTATTTCTTTTATTTAAAAAACTCTTATTTGGCCTTCTAAGTTTTGGCCGCTACCTAGCTTAGCCTATCTTCTCTGGAGACCTCCGGAATCTTCGCAACTTCCAGATACCTGCAGAAAACCTTCAGCAACCTTCAGAACTCACGACAACTACCTTCAGATCATAGCCAGCGGACCCTTTCACGACGCAGTGGAAGCAGGAACTCCGGGATTACTGGTCGTCCCATCTGCTGGCTATCCCCACACACCTTGAATCTCTCCAGCTGGTTTGGACAAGTGCCCCCCCTGTGAGCAATCCTATTTCCCCCTCCCTCAATACTGACAACTAGGATGAATCCTTCAGTGTTCCTACGGGAGTTGTCTCTGGGTACCTCAGGGCTCTACGTTTGAAAACCTCTTGCCACCTATGGGATCTCCCTACCAGGGTTCCCAACTACTGCAGTTTGCCTTCCCTTTAGGCAATTAAGTGGCACATTTGGCTTCACTGTCCAGCCCTCTGTATGACAGGAGAATAAGCAAACAGTTTCCTCTTCCACAGGAAAGCTTTGTTCTCTCCTCTTAGTCACACCTCTTAAGATACTGATACACTGCTAGAGTCAACGAACGTTTAAGCACATTTAACTTTATTAGGTAACTTGAAAACATGGATGTCTCGGGTTATTACTGGTACAAATTTTCTTCTCATGTAATTCAGCTTTGTTGTTATATTTCCTGCATCCCTTTAGCAATGGTAATGACCTTTCCTCGCATTGCCCCAAAAGCCTAACCTCTCCTTTTCTCTCTAACCCTCCACCCCCAACTGCCAAACCCCCAACTGCCTTTCAACAGTTGTTCCCCCTCCTTTTAGAATGCCAACTAGCTCCGCCTCCCAGGGAACACCCACCCAACATGGGAGTGATAGGTTAACCCATGATGAACCTGAATCATCAGCAGGCATTATTCCACCACACCCCCATCCCTGACCCCTGACTGTGTTGCCTTGGTCTGATGAGAGATGGAGCCCTGGAACACCTGGAGGGCACCAGGCTGTGGAAGGGTGTCGTGAGGTGGAAGGCAGACAGCCAATTTCAGGGTCAGTCCTTCTCCTGCATGCCACATTTCCAGAAGGCAGCTTCTAGCTTAATGGCTCACCTGAGCTGCCATGCTTTAAACTGAGGAAGCAGCAGTGGCTCAACAGAACTCAAAAGTTAGGATGTCCTATGTTATAGTCCCCATCCTATTCGGTTTGTGGGGAGAATAGCGCAGTTTCCCTGTGGGTGGGCAGGGAAACAGCTTTGTTGGGGGGAGCCTCAGAACTTATCATCTGCATGTTTGTTCCCTGTTGCACCAAAGTGGGAACTGCCTTGCAATTCAGGCTTGTGGCACACAGGTAGAGAAGGTGAGCCGTTCGTGTCTTCAGATGCCTGGGAGAAGAGAGTAGTGGGTGGGGGCAGCCTCTGCTACTCCTTCTAGAAAGGCGGCCTTTGCCAACATGGGTGCAATTCTGGTCCAAGTGGGAAGTGAGCTTATCCATCATGAATTTGGAGGACTGGTGCTGCTAGCCAGTATGGGATATAAAGGCTATTTTTACTGTAGGCCTGTTTATTTTGCTGTATTTTCAATGTTTTGCATATTTTATGACATTGTCAAGTGCCTTGAGATTGCCTCACAATAGGTCGCATGTAAAAATAACTTCCCCGTCATGTCACAAAGTCAATTGACACAGAGCCTAAAATAATGTCAATGAGCTCTTCTACCTGTAAGTGCAACATCAGCCCTTAAACGCAACAGCATGATGTGCAGTTGCCACATGGCTACAAGCCCATTTCTCATAGGCTACTAATGCAGGTCTGAATAGTTTTAAAATGATATTTATTGCATTTTTAAAAAAACAACAACAAACAAAACACAACATACAAACTAAACACAAAATATTCATAATCCATATCATTGCTATTTCCCATTGTATGGGGACTTCCCTCAGTCCCCCTCTCTGAGCTGCATTGTCCAATTATCTCCTATAGCAGGTTCCTCTTCTCTAATCTTAAATTTTAATACAAAGAAAATCAACCAATTCTGTCCAAAAATTAAATCATATATGTTACCGGAAACCTATCTGCACTTCCAATAAGGATAATTATATATTACAATACTTCTTCAAATACTCTCTATATTTTCTCCAGTCTTCTTCCACCTTCTCCTCTTTCTGGTCACGGATCCTTCCAGTCATTCGGCAAGTTCCATGTATTCAAACATCCTTTATCTGCCAGTCATTTATCGTAGGCATCTCTTGTGTTTTCCAGTGTTTGGCAATTATTAATAACCTGGCTGCTGTTGTGGCATACAAAAAGAATGTATAATCTTTCTTTGGGATCTCATCTCCTACAATTCCAAGCAAAAAGGCTTCTGGCTTTTAACACCTTTTTCAGTTCGTTATAATTTTTTCCCCAGAGTTCTTTTATCTTGGGGCAAGTCCACCACATGTGGAAAAATGTACCTTCTTTTTCCTTGCATTTCCAACAATTATCATCAGATACATGATGCATTTTTGCCCATTTCACAGGTGTTAAGTACCATCTATACATCATTTTCAGCATATTCTCTTTCAAAAGATTACAAGCAGTAAATTTCATACCTTTTTTTCTAGTCTCTCCCAATCATCGATGACTTCACTTGCTCATCTTTCGTGTGCTACTCCAGCAAATTATACATTTTAGATAATTTTTTTGATTTTGTATCAAGCAACTCTGTTTCCAAACGTGACTTTTCAAATGAAAAACCAACATTTTTCATGTCCATTTTAAATACTTCATTAATCTGAATGCAGGTCTGAATAGTGCTCCTTTGGGAACCCCCACCCACTCTGAAGAAAAAGAGCATCTGCCTCTGAAATCCTTCCACTTTAAAGTGTATGAATGAAAGGCACCCAAAAAATGTCTCCTCTGTTATTTGCGTCAGGTGTCTCATAGAAAAAACCTCGTGGACGAAAACCTGGCATGAATTTTGACAAAGGATCTACAGGAACAAGAAAACAGCCTGAAATGAAAAAATGTGTTGAAAAACACTTTTATTAAGAAACCTTTCCATTGTGTGGAAGGTGTTGACCACAACACTTTAATCAGGCTGCGGCCTGAATGGAGATGCATTGCAGCCTTAAGACTCAACTTGATGCCTTTCCTAAATTGGTGTTTGTGTGGTTTTTGCAGCTGGGACTAAGAAAGCATCAGGTGAAAGATATCACCAGAGGCCATCTCGGTCAGATAAAAGTAGCCTAAGTGTGCAAGGAAAGCAGTCTCAGCAATGGTAGTAGATCTTAACACTTCTCCTAGAGAGATAGAGGAACTATGTTGATCAGCCAAGGGAAACCATAACTGCCTGAGAATTCGGGGATGGCCACTTCCAATCTACCAGGAAGCATTTTTCTGCTGGAAAGGTAGCTTGCTCCAGCAGAGGGAGGAGGCAGTCCACAGAAACACCTTGTCATACAAGCAGTCCTCTACAAGGAGATCCTTGGGCTGGGAGTGACCATATTCCAGATGAGGGGAAGCATGTAGCCAGGCTCTGGGCTTTCGTTTCATGTTGAATGGAGATGTAAAATCACTTCTTTTGTATTCAGGTCAGGACAACAGATCCAGACCTGGGAGCTTGATTGTGGCTGAAGGGAATCATGGTAATCCAAGACAAGCTACACATGCTGCTCAGGTAAGGCCAGATGGGTAGTTGGCGGATGAAGTTAATCAAGTCAGCTTTAATCGTTTAAATTGCCAGAAAAGGGGCCTGTTTAAAAACATCAGGCATTGCCATGAGCAGCCTTTCCCCATACTCCTCTGCAGGCTAGGGAAAGAGCTCTCTGGGCGTTGCCTGCAATGCCTAGCATCCTGGGGTGGAATTCCCTCTCAGCAATAGCACTGTCGGCTTACTGAAGTATCTACCAATCTCTGTCCTCTCCAGGAAATTGAAGCACTGAGGAGGCAAGTCAGGAGACTTAAGAGGGAGATGCAGTCAATCAATGTATAGAGAAGTTGCAATGATATGCAGAATAAGCCAGTAGTTGCAAGCAAGAGGTATTTTTGAGAATCCTGCACTTGCTAATTCAGGGGCTGCTGCTGCCTTTTCTGAGGGCAGTGATATGGCCCTCCAAATGATGTTGGGCTACGTCCCATCACCCATGATGACCACTGGCCATGTTGGCTGGGCCTTATGGGAGCTGGATTCCAATGCACCTGGAGGGCCACAACTCCCCCACTCCTGGTCTACAGCACAGCTCAAGGCGCCTTTTGGGGAGATGCTAGCCTTGCCTGGTCACCTTCACTGGGCAAAAGTCTTGGCAGGAGTGCTGTTTACCCCTGCTCAGGAGGTAAGAGGCCAGTTCAGACCAACTGGCAGGAATATTTATGAAGATTTTTAATCAGTCTCTGGGCCCAAGCCACTGTTCCACGCCAGTCTGAAATCCACTACCATTATACGCCTGCCAAAAAAATCAAATATAGACAGTCTGAATGATTTTCACCCTGTGGCGTTGACACCCATCGTTTTGAAAAACTGGTGCAGAACCGCATATCTTGTTTGCCAGTGGGACACGACCCTTACCAGTTTGCGTACAAGGCAAAGAGATCCACGGTGGATGCTGTGGCAATAGCTCTACATGCCATCCTGACTCATTTGGAGAAACAAGGGAACTATGCAAGATTGTTATCTGTAGACTTCCTGTCTTCCTTGTGTGTCCATTTTTTGCCATAAAAAAATGAAAGTACAGCATAATGGAAACATTCCCTCCAACATTTCTCTGATGAAAATAGGGACATCCTAAGGAAAAATGGGACATTCTGGAATATAACTGGAAACTGGGATGGCTTTTCTGAATCAAGGAACACCCCCCTGGGAAATAGGACACTTTGAGGATACAGTTTATGGTTGTGTATATGCCATATACCAATTTTAACTGGTGGTTCTTTGGCTTTTCCCCTCAGCTATTCTTTCACTTGAGGAAGAGCCCCTGAAGAAGAAAAATAAAGAAAACTGAGGGACATACATTTTCATATATATTTCTCTTATCAGTTATATATTTCTATAATTATTTTTAAAGTTTAGCAATATGATGTGTATTTTTCCCTCAGCTATTCTTTCACTTGAAGAAGAGCCCCTGAAGAAGAAAAATAAAGAAAACTGAGGGACATATATTTTCATATATATTTCTCTTATCAGTTATATTTCTATAATTATTTTTAAAGTTTAGCAATATGATGTGTATTTGTACTGAATAGAGATTAGTCTTCTGAGCACACTGAAAGGTTTTCTGAAGAAGATCAGCAGCGCTTGGCTTTAGCTTGCTGCTAAGAAATCACTCGTTGCTCTTGCCTTTCATATCTCACTGTTTTATTGTAGTCCTTGCCATAGCTGTCCAGAGAAGTATTCTCAGGATCCTGTTGAGGTTTTCCCCTTCCCCCTGGACAGAACTGCTTCTTTGGAATCTGGTAGCCACTGTCCCTTAAATTTGTAGTTTAGCTTTCTGAGACGCAGAACCCACTTTTAACCCAAGCATGCACATGAGAGCTCATTTCTTAGGCATGCATTTATATTCCCTGAATTGTGGAGGCTCCATTGACAGCAACGAGAAACCGAGCCTTTTGTCATCAGCCCAGTCCTGTGGAACTCCTTGCCAATAGAGATTAAGAAGGCACCTTCTGTGCCACTTTTAAACACCTGTTTATTCCACCAGGCCTATGCGGGCACACCTCCCACAATGGTATATGGGTGTATCGTTAGCTTATACATTTTTGTCATTCAGCAATATATATTCCTTTATTAATAAATAAAATTGTTAAATATGTTGAGAGTGCTTCTGTTGTGACCCCCCCTGACCCCAGCTGAAAGCAACACTGGGAAAATTTTAAAAAAATGGAATCAGATCTTTGAATAAATTTTAAAAATATTAAGAAAAATCATGAAGCCTTTTTATTAGGGATACTGGACGAGGGAATAAAGATGAAAAACTCTCTACGCAACTGCTGCGGCAAGGATATTGATCGCTACATATTGGAAAAAACAAGAGATTCAAAGTATTAGAGAATGGCAAGAGAAATTATTTATTTATTTAGATTTGGCCAAATTAACGGAATTAATTAGAGGAGGTAGCAATCAAATTTTGTCACAAGTCGGAAAAAATTTGGCGAATATATAAAAGACAGTGCCCCACTTTAAAGTATCGGATCCATTTCTAATAATTTGTACTGATACACAAGAAAGGAGGATCTATAATAATTTGCCAAATATATACGTTTCAACTGTTAACAATGAAAGGCAACACGCAGACCAATAAACAATCAAGGCACTAATTCATTAAACGTAACAAACAACCCATAATACAGGACCACATACTTTTGTAAATATGGTTCCTAACATAAAAAGTCTCTGAAAGTCGTTTAAGTGACCACTATGATTAATGTACGTCTGGCGATACAATGATCAGTCTCAGGATGCATGTAGATGCACGTAAAGTGGTGCCAAGGTGATCGTGAGGACAGTGATCCGGATAATCACACTGGCCATTCCAGTTACATCCCAGTCGGACATTGGAGAACCACAAATTTCCCTACATCCTCTTCCTCATAGACAGGAAACATCTCAAGATCAAAGGGTTTTTCGGAGGGGCAGGCGCCCCAGGGCAAGAAGGAAATTTTGATTGTTAATAATTATTCATGTGTTCTGGGACTTGGCTTCGTTCCAAAAGCTATGTATAACGCCTTTCATATGAGAATTGATTTATTCAAACTCATTCGTAGTATTAAGCTACGGGATATGCTTGGCACAAGTAGCCACATGGGGTGCCAATTTAAACCTAAATCCACTTATATCCCAGCCAATACTAACCCATCTACCGGTATCTTTTTTATTTCACCAATTGGTATTACAGGATTTGGAGAAATTAGGGAAGAAAGGTCCCAGAACTAGAGATAATTTGTCCAAGCTTCAACATGACTGTCTAAAAGCCTTGTCGCATGATCCTAATATTACTATCCAGCCTGCAGACAAAGGGGGTGGCATTGTTAATCAAAACACTCAACATTATTTGTATTAACAATAGAAATATTGCTACAGAATATTAGAAACGATAAAAAACTAAAAGTAATAGTAATTGGTAAGAAGGCCTATAAAGTGCGTGCCTTTGCGGACGACATAATTATAACTACTCAAGACCCAATAGAAGGCATACCAATAGCTCTAGAAACAATCAAGGAATATGGAAAGGTAGCAGGATTGAAAATAAATTACAAAAAAACAACAATAATAACTAAAAATCTAGATTCAGAAGTGAGAAATGAATTACAACAAAAAACTGGAATACAGATTAAAAATAAAGCCAAATACTTGGGGATTTGGCTAACTCCCAAAAGTATAAACCTGTATGAAGATAACTATGTGAGAACATGGAAAGAAATTAAAAGAAGCATGGAAACTTGGAATAGATAACATCTCTCCTTATGGGGCAGAATTTCAGTTATTAAAATGAACATACTCCCCAAGATGATTTTTTTGTTTCAGTCCATTCCAATACTGGGGGGTATGAAATGTTTTAAAGATTGGAAAAAAGAACTAACAAAATTCATCTGGAATGGGAAAAAGCCCCGGATAAAATATCAACTACTAACTGATAGAAAAGGAAGGGGAGGCTTCGCATTACCTAATTTGGAATTATACCATGCAGCGGCTGGGTTACTATGGGTAAAAGAATGGATTAACGCTGGAAAACCCGGAGATATTAGACCTTGAAGGGTTTGATAACCGATTTAGTTGGTACCAATATTTGTTATATGAAAAAGTAAAGGTCCATAGGGGATTTCTAAACCATTTAATAAGAAAATCACTTTATAACATCTGGGTAAAATATAAAGGAATTTTGGAGCCTAAAATCCCCCTATGGACCTCACCAGTGGAGGTTATCACGATAAGGAAAACAAATATGGAAGGGACATGGGCTACATATTATATGTTATTAGAAAAACAAGGAGTGGTCTTTAAAGAAATATGAAAATATTAAAGGTTATTTGTCTGACTGGCTACAATACCATCAAATCCACCAAAGATCCATAACGAATAAAAAATTGGGCCTTGCAAAAGGAAGATCCAACTCTGAAAAAGAGCTAGTTTATAGTAAAGGAAAATACATTTCACGTATGTATGACCTCCTATTGGAATGGGATCTTGAGGAACAAGTAAAATAAACAATGGTAAAATGGGCGCAAGACCTAGGATATAACATTTTGATGGAACAATGGGAAATTATGGAAGGTGGATATAAAATTTACTGCTTGTTATTCCGAGAGAACATTCTTAAAATGATGTACAGGTGGCACCAAACACCTGAAAAGCTATCTAAAATGTATAAAAACAGACCGCCCATTTGTTGGAGATGTGAGAAGGGAACTTATATGCATATGTGGTGGCACTGTACAGAGGTTGGCACATTTTGGAATAATATATATGATGAATTAAAGAAATTGTTAAAATGTACTTTTAAGAAAAAGCCAGAAATATTTTTATTAAGCATTGTGCCAAACGAATTGAAAGAATCAAAAAGAATGTTACTATTGTATGGGATAACAGCAGCCAGAGTTTTAATAGCCAGGAACTGGAAAAATAAGATACTGCCTAATATTACAGACTGGCAAAATCTAATGATAGAATATCTACAGCTAGCAAAAGCTACTGGAACGGTAAGAGAACAATCAAAACAAAAAGTCCATAAAGAATGGAAACTGTTTAAGAAGTATATGCAGACTAATGGTATAGGAAAATTTCTATTAGCAGAATTAGACTGAACCAAATAAAGATATTAAACCAGAGTAAGAGATAAAAAGGGAATAAAAAGCTTTTAACTGTGCGAGAAATTTGGGTAAAAACTAACATATACAGCGATGTTAATGGAAGTCCTTTTGTTTAACAAGTATGTTTTAAATTTTGGAAACTATGTTGATTTTTTGTCTTGTTTTGAATTTTGTAGTAATATTTGTTGGATGTGTGAATTGTGTGAATGTTTTTTTAAACAAAGTGTTAATAAAACAACAACAACAACAAAACACTCAACATTATATATTGGAGGCCAAGAGAGTGTTATCCGATGACAAGTTTTACCAGAAAATTTCCAGGGATCCTACATACTTGATAATTACTATTTTGAAGACAGTTTTACAACAAGCATATTGTGTTGGTTACATTAACAAACAAACTTTTGATTATTTGTTGCCTCCTTACCCTTGTGTTCCGATTTTTTATTACCTTCCAAAAATTCACAAAAATATTCATTCTCCCCCAGGTAGACCCATTGTCTCTGGCACGGGTTCCATTTTGGAACCCTCTGCTAAATATTTGGATTCTTTTTGGCAGCCATTTGCAAAGGATTCACCAGCCTATTTACAGGATACGGCCCATTTTATCCGAGTCATAGAACACAGAAGTTTCTGAGTCCATGATTCTTGCTGCCCTGGACGTTGCCTCATTATATACTAACATTCAATTCGATGAGGCACGGGCTATTTACCTGCAGTCTGTTACAGTCTCGTGCTGAACCTTCTCCCCAGTCTGGTTTTCTTTTGGATTTGTTGGACATCATATTTGAAAATAATTATTTCCATTTTTTGGATCAATTTTATTTCCAGATTCAAGGAGTGGCTATGGGTTCCCCTATAGCCCCCGCTGTAGCTAATATTTTTATGGGTGCCTTTGAAAAATCATATATTCTAAATAATCCCTTTGCATCTGCTTCATTGCAGATTTATCGACGATTTATTTTTTCTGTTCAGCAATGAGTATGAGTTTTTACGGTTTTCCGATTGGCTCAACTCTTTACATCCCTCACTGTCCTTTTCCGGTAATCACAGCACCGTATCATGTGTTTTTTTGGATGCGGAGGTTATTAAATACAATGGCTATTTAGCTGTTAAGACCTCACAAAAAACCCAGACTGCAATTTGCTTCTACATTATTCGTCTTTCCATCCCAAACGCCTGAGGAATAATTTACGCCATGGGCCATTTTTACATCTCAAGAGGAATTCCTCGCTTGACGATGACTTTCTTAGAAATGCTAATTTGTTCGCTGATTCATTACATGCTAGGGGATATCCTGTTGATGTAGTCAATAGATCTAAGACTAAATCGTTCACTAGGGACCAGTCTGCACTCCTTAGTTCGACTACACACCCCACATATACTCAAATCGTACTACAGGTTCTTTGGAGTGCACCCCCTATGTGGATAGTTAGTAGATTAATACGAAAGCACTGGCATGTTCTTTGGAACATTCCCGCGTGTTCGGAATTTCCTTTAATAGGCCTCAGACGTACTAAATCTTTCAAGGATCTATTAGTACATACTGATGTTAACCCTCACAATATTGTCCCTTGCACCTCTGTACTACTGGACCCACGGGACATTTCAGATGTGGCAGATGTTCTGCCTGCCCTTTAGCCTTACAAAGGTTTTCTATAATGAAAAGACAAATTTTAGATTTACCATCAATCATTTTAGTACATGCCAAACTAAAGTAGTAGTATATTTAATTTGATGCCTGTGCAACTTATTTTACATCGGCTCCACCACCAATGCGGTGGGTATACAGATAGGGGAACATCATTCCCATATCCAGAATTCAGTTTTAGAAGCGCCTCTTGTTGAACATTTTGTTAAAAAACCATTCTAATACGGACTTATTGTATACAGTTTTGTGGGTTAACCAGAAAGTCACTAATGCCAGACAAGATCATGTCAGATGGCTATGACAGAGAGTCCCAATTTATTTTTATGTTTAAAACACTCCATCCGGAGGGACTTAATTCTAAGCTGGATCTTAATTATTTCCTTTAATGTTTACCATCGGCATTGTAATTGTACTGTATCTTTAAATTCTGTTTTCTGTTTTGATAAGTGCCACCTGGGTGTGATTGATTTCTTATACTCTGGGTTTCTTGCAACCAGTAGCAGTGGTTACATTGGCTTATGACCACTGCTCCTTAGAAGACTACTCCTTTTATTGTTAACTCTTATGCTAATTTTGTGATGTTTTGCTATGAACTTTTGTTTACCAGTACTCATGCATATGCGGGTCATCGTTGCCATCATTCTTTTTATAGTCATGCTGAGTAAGTATTATTTCAAAACTCTGCGATTATCCGGATCACTGTCCTCACGATCACCTTGGCACCACTTCACATGCATCTACGTGCATCCTGAGACTGATCATTGTATCACCTGTATTATGGGTTGTTTGTTACATTTAATGAATTAGTGCCTTGATTGTTTATTGGTCTACGTGTTGCCTTTCATTATTACAGTCTAAGGGTCAGTAACACAGGGGTTAATTGGTTGTTGACTTGAAATACTTAAGTTTAGCATTAATGGAAAGCAGTAATAAAATGGTTTAACTTAACCCGAGAGGACAAGTGGACGCTCTAAGATTTGGATAGGATTGAGTGTTGAAAGTATGTATGTTTGTTTGATTTGGTTTATTTGCTTTTGTTAGTGTTTGTTACAAGTATTTGGTTGTGTATGATTTGTTTTGTTGTTTTGTCGTTTATGTCATTAAAAGTTTGGAATTTTTATTTGCTTGTTTTTTATTTCTATGTTTTGATACAATTTTCAATAAACTTTCTAAATAAAAAAAATGAAAGCAGCACTTTAAAGCTGGTGTGGGGAACCTCTGGCCCTCCACATGTTATGGATCTGTAGCTCCCCCCACCTCTGGTCATCAGCTGTGTTCCTGGGACTGGTGGGAGTTGCAAAAAGACTTCCCAAACTGCACCGGCACCTGCAATAGATGCCACTAGTGTTGCTGTGGCTTAGTGTGTGAAATTGAAAAGAGAAGGTGACATTTTGAAGTGGTAGAATATCATAATACTTGAGGGTAGACTATATTTGGGATGCGGCCTGTCTGTCAAGAGGCGGGTCTTGGGCCCGGCCTAGCTTTCAAGGCAGGGGCGAAGGAGTCTGAGGCGGGTTTTGGGGCCGGGGTGCCTCTCAAGGCGGCGGCACAGTCAGCTTTTGGGGCAGACTGGCTCTGGAGGCGATTTTTGCAGCCGGCCTGGTTCTTGAGGTAGCGTGGGAGTCAGCTGAGGCAGGTTTTAGGGCAGGCCTGGCTCTCGAGGCAGCAGCGCAGTTGACAAGAGTCAGCTGTGCAGGCTGGAGACGGTGGGGGCACAGACTACGGTGGTTTGTAGGAGTAGGGAGAGGGTGATTGTGACGTAGGAGGGAGCAGGGGCAGGTGGAGTGTGGTGGTGAAATGAGATGACGTCTATGGTTTTGACGTTCACTGGAGGGCGCCTTAGTTTTGCATAAAATCACATTTTTACCAGTAAACGGTGTGCTAGCACAAACACTCCCATATGGCCATGGAACATTGTGTCCAAATTTCAACAGAATCAGTCAAGCAGTTACCAAGAAAGGTGATCAGTCACATCCACCTTTTACATTTATATATATATATATATGTGTATAGATATGGTGGCTAGTGTCCTGTTTTGCTGCCCAGCCCTGTCCACTGGTGCAGATCGAAGATCTCACACAGCCATCGCCTGAGCAGACTGCAACCCTCTAATGCAGGCATGCCCAACCTGCGGCCCTCCAGATGTTTTGGCCTACAACTCCCATGATCCCTAGCTAACATGACCAGTGGTAAGGGATGATGGGAATTGTAGTCCAAAACATCTGGAGGGCCGCAGGTTGGGCATGCCTGCTCTAATGGCTGCAGGGGCCATGTACAGAAGTAACTATACTGCTTTTTCAACAGCAGCAAACCATTAAACACATCAGCAGGACTTCCCATTTCAGATCAGGGCAAGGAGCATAGGCAGAGAGAACAAAAAGACTGCTGGTTACCTCAAGCCAATCATAGTAATTCCTTCATTAGGCTTTTTGCACACTTGGTGTTCATTTTTCAGCCATTCACAAGCCTTTTCTGCCATCTGGTGGCTAGTATATATGTTTCGCACAAAGTTTTAAATTTCAAATATTGTACATTTAAACAAGGCATCTGAACACTGGAGGCTAACAGGTACACTGAATACCCTGAATCTTAAACTTAATCCTATCGATCAATGAAATTTCAAGCAAGGAGAGGGAGCAAAATTTTTAATTATGTTTGCATGACAGCAATGTATATACTGAGCATTAATTCACAAATTACTCATATCTGGTGGCTGCGCTGTTCTGAGGACCACAGCAACTACAAAATCTGGGCTGCAGAAGAGGCCAGAGGCCCTATTTCCTGCACCAAGCAAAAACATTACTTTTTAACCTTTGTCTTTTAATTCTCTATGGGCCTTTTAGAGTGGGTGGGATGTTTTAAATATATATAAGACTTGTGAATATCCTCTTTCCATGTGCCATCTTGACCCAATCTGTTTAGCACTCTCAAGTGAACGCATGACAATATACATAAATCTCAAACGTGTGACCACAAGGTGTGTCTGTTTGGGAGAAGGGGAAGGTAGGAAAGATAATCCGATACTGCATTTATAAGGTGCAACAGAGCTAGCTAGCCAGACACATTCGGTACTTTGACCATAAAACTAAAACGATAGCTGATTAACGAAACAGGGCCTTGTCCTGCAGTTAACAATCGTAACTGGAATTTGTTTTATACTTTCAACAACATATAGAGAAAACCATTGTTTGTTGCCGTCCTGGCCTGAGTCCTTGCAACCTTTCTACTTTATTTCCTGTATTCTCCAAGGACTCCAATTTTCTAATAAATCTCATTTAAAGCCCAGGAGTTTAATTGGTCATGTGGACATTGACTTGGGAAAGGCTGGGGGATTCATTCAATTGCTGACAAGAATCCCACATGAAAATCTTCCCCGTATTTGGTCCCCAGATCTAGAGTTTTTGAAAATGAACCTGGCAAGACTTTACATTCTACCCCACCCAGGATGAAAGACACAATAGTGTTCCTTTCCCTAATACCCCTAAAAGGTATTTTCCAAGATCCCTCAAACTAAAAAATTTCAGCTGCCACTCAAACTTATTGCACTTCTCAGGTGGGTACCATTGCCATTATATAGGGTAACAAGGGAAGAATTCGTGAATTCTGACGCCTCTTTCTAGAAAAATACCAGTGGTTATTCTAGATACCTTTTTCAGCCAACAGTATCAGAGGCACAATTGGGATTCCATAAAGCTAGAAACAATATTAACTATGTTCTTTGCAAATTTAAACTACACAGACTCTCCAAGAATGTTTCACGCTTTCATAAACCTGGTTTCAGCGTTCAACTCAGTAAATATAAATAGCAAAACTTGTCCCACAGGCAGGACCCCATATAAATATTGATCTAAGACTAGTATGGTTAATTTGAGTAACTCCATCAAAATCTTGCCTACAGAAGGATTTGAGTTTAAAAGCATATATTCTGCCCCCTCTAATTTGTTAATGTAGCATTGCCATTTGAATTTCTATTGCATTGCCATTTGAATTTCTGTCCCAAAAATTCTCATTTTGTGTCACTTTAATGGATGCACAGTTTAGGTCATGGTGATTAATCTTAATTTACAAGCAAGTTTATTTCATCGTTACTTTTTCCAGTGACAGCACAGAAAGGCAAGAGTACCCCCAATAAACTTTAAAGGTTGGTATTAACCTTGATACTATTTTAAACAGAATGTACGTACTTATGTTCCTGTATCTTATTGTACTTGCAATGGCCTATGGCAGCATGCAAAAGACATTTATTCTAGTTTTCAAATGCTGCAATAAAATTATCTGCCCCTAACCATTACAGGAAAAGAGATTCAACAAAAACACATAGGAGTCACTACACGCAGGAAACTTCAACAAGATCTTTAAATGGGTAGTGAGAGTGAAGAGTTCTATAACTAGACTTAAAAATCACATGCTTCCTAGCAAAGAAATAATTTGATTCCTACAATCCAATCCATAATCCAATCAAAGTTCATTTGGCAGGAAAAAGGCAAGAGTACCCAAATTAATTGTGAGACTCATGCAAGGATTGGCAATCTCAGATTTATAAAGTTATGAAAAGGTACTACCAGGAGACATTTGCCTTTTGCTGGTAGCAGCCTCCTCTGAAACAAGTATATAGGAACCAGCTGCATGTCTTTTTTTTTTTTACCAGAAACTCGTTAGTTAACTCGTGTTTTTGTTTTGTACTCGTATCCTTAAACCTAGATTGGTGTTTTTGGTAAGCATTTAATTCCTTCCGATTTTAATTGTACTTTGCTTGGAATGTTTGCTGTCAGCTGCTATGCGCACAACTCACTGTAGGAAAGCAGCATGCAAATAAACTTGATTTAACATTATCTTCATTTTTTGGCATACCAGCAAAAAAAAATAGGTACTGCATTTTCACCCCACCTACCCTTGCAATTCATGTAGAACAATCCGATTTTATCTGCATTGGCAGAATATTCTTCCCACGTTTACAAACTATGATGGGGGAGATTGCATTTCCCCCCTTACACTGCCCAAGTTTGCATTTAGCCCACTCTCAAAGCTAATTCCCCACCTACCCTTAATCTGCATTGGCAAAGTATTCTTCCCACGTTTAACAAACTATGAAGGGGGGGGGGTAGGAAGTTTGCCTTTTCCCCTCTAGCACTGCCTCAGATAATGATTGCATTTTTCTTTTCTCCTTTCACCGTCTGAAAAACTCGTCTAAAAAGCCTCCTCCCTTTCAAAGCAGCGTTTATTTTTTTTTTAAAAAAAAAATGCTTCCTTGAACCGCTCCTCTCCCTGCCCCTGCCCCTTCCCCCCCTCTTAACACAACAAGGCTCACACTCCGCGCCCCAAACGCGAATAACGCGAGGAGCCGCGGCTGGCAGGCATTTATAGCCGAACTTGCGCACGCGCGCTGGGTTCTCCGAGCCCCTTCCTCAGCGGCTCGGGAAAAGGGGCCCCACCCCTTTCCCATAACCGCGGAACTTGCCGAAGCAGCGGCGGCGGCGGCGGCCGAAAGGGGCGGGGCTCGCGCCGGAAGTCCGCCCGCTTCCATAGGCCGGGTAGTGAGTCGCTGCAGCTGCTGCTGTTTTGTTTTGCTCGCTGCTGCCGCCGCCGCCCCTTCTCCGTTGCATCTTCCAGGAAGGAGGAGGAGGATGAGGCTGGTGATCCTTGACAACTACGACCTGGCCAGCGAGTGGGCCGCGAAGTATATCTGCAACCGCATCATCCAGCACAAACCAAGCCAGAGCAGGTATTTCACTCTGGGCTTGCCAACAGGTAAGTGAATGCCAATTGCTTGGCATTTATTTATTTGTTTAAAATTGCTGGGGGAGGGGGGAAGGGTTGCCTCTCTCACACACACACACATCAGGGGCCCTCTGAATTAAAATCCAGCACCACAGACATAGGGTGCCCTGAGTGAGGAGGACAGAATTTGACACACACCCAACTTTGAGTTGCCACATATATAAATATAGATATTATTATTATTATTTATTTTATTTCGCGGCTCCTTGGCTCAGCGCCCTGTGCAGGGGAACTGCCCAAAATCCAGCTCTCCTAGCACAGTATCAGAGAATGAAAACCAATACTGTTGTAAGAAAAGCAGGTTTCAACTAAACAGGAATAATTTTCTGGCAGCAAGTGTTGTTTGACAGCAGAACGTGCTCCCTCCGGAAGTGGTGGGCTCTCCTTCCTTGGAGGTTTTAAAACAGAGGTTGGATGGTCATCTGTCATGGATGCTTCAGTTTCCAGGGTCCCTTCCAGCTCTACAAGTGGGCACCGAACATGACCCCACGCTGTGCAGGAAACCACTGTTCATCCTTCAACTGCCTGTGTATTGTTGTGGGATAATTTCCTTCCGGCCAGGCTTGCGAGTTCCTCCCTCATCCTGCTTTCTATTCTCAACCATAAGACACTCACTTCCCCTTTTGTTTAAGGCAGTTAAAGTGGGTTCACAGATACACACCTATCCCAGAAAGCCCAGTAGTCTCAGGAGGGGCTGTAAAGGAAAGAACATAGGATATTTTTTTCTTTTCCAACTTCTCCAAACCACCCCCCTCCCCAGGATCCAGATGGATTTTTCCAAGGTGCAGAAAGTGTGTACATACACACAAGTACTGCAAATTGCCTGCTTCCAGAGTAGCCTAATGAAAATGGCTTCTGGAGTTTTGTTACACATTCATGCGGTAAGAAAGAAAGTAAGCAAGGCTTGGAAGTAGCTAGTGACTGCCGAAAAAGATGGCTGGAAGCCCTGAACTTCGTGTATTGACAACGGATCCCTGGCTTTTGAAGGAGGGGGTAAGATTGGTAGGAGCACCTTCAAGCGACTGCTGACTCTGGGCTTCTAGAGAAAGGTTTATTTTCTGGATGCATTACATGCAGAGGAGCAGGTTCTATCTCTGTGGAGTCTCCAGAGCAAGTCAGCTTTGAGAATCACCTGTGCCTAGGTGTTTTTTGTGGGGAGCAGGTGGTCTGCAATCCTGTATGTATACAGACTAGCTTCTAAATAAATGTGCACAGAATAAAAACCTAATAAAAGCCCTTCTGCGTCAGACCGGGGTCATGTCTAGTCTGGCAGCCTGCTTAACAACCAGATATGTCTTACGGAAGCCTGAGTCATGTGGCCTCTGATCTTGGAGGTAGTGTATCTCTATAATAACCAGTAGACAGCTGTTATTGTAAAAGTAGCCGTGATTACTTTTAGAGCGATCATTGATTTGGGATAGTATCTTCCAGCTGCTCCTGTTTTATCAAATCACTCTTTCTCTTTTGCTTTTGTGTAGGTATGTGTGATAACATTTTAAAAAATCTTCAGATGTATTAGTTTGTTTTCTGCTGTATTGGAAAGCTACCCATAAAAAGGAAAGCATTGTGGGTCCAGTTACTCACACACTGTATTTCAAGCACTATTGCATGACAGTGCTACACCTAGCTTAGCAACTTGTCCAGTCCTGTGACGAGCAAGTTGCTGCAACAAGTATTTATCTTCCTGCTTCTCTAGGTTACTGCTGTGCTGTAGGTCGGTGGTTCGAATCCCCATGATGGGGTGAGCTCCCGTTGCTCTGCCCCAGCTCCTGCCAACCTAGCAGTTCGAAAGCATGCCAGTGCAAGTAGATAAATAGATACCATTCCGGTGGGAAGGTGAACGGCATTTCTGTGCGCTCTGGTTTCCATCATGGTGTTCCGCTGCACCAGAAGCGGTTTGGTCATGCTGACAACATGACCCAGAAAGCTGTCTGTGGATAAACACCGGCTCCCTCGGCCTGAAAGCAAGATGAGCGCCGCAACCCTATAGTCGCCTTTGACTGGACTTAACCGTCCAGGGGTCCTTTTTACCTTTTTTACCTTACTAATAATAAAAGGTGGATGTTAAGAGAGAAAGACCCATAGTGTAAGAATAAAATAAACACATGTCCTATATCCATTTGTGAAATACTGGAAGGTATAAATTGAGGTTTTGCCGCATGTGTACTCAACAACAATCCTTCAAACCTAGATTCAGAGATCAACTGGATTTGTGACTATTTTGCAGTTTGTGACTACCGTGAAGGTATTTTTTTTCAGAGTGCATGAAATAATGAGAACTTGCTTCTTGCAGGAAGTACACCTCTGGGATGTTACAAAAAACTGATAGAATATCACAAAAGAGGAGATCTTTCTTTCAAGTATGTGAAGACGTTCAATATGGATGAATACGTTGGTAGGTTTGTCTTAAATGTTTTTTGCAAAATAGGGTGGGACTGGGTGGTTTACATGTATGCCATGTAATCCTAGAAAAATTGTTCACAGTCCAGTAATTGGATAACTAATGTAAATTAGCATTTGTGTTGGATCTTTTGTTCCAGGGCTTCCCAGAAGTCACCCAGAAAGCTACCATTCTTACATGTGGAACAATTTTTTCAAGTATATTGATATAGATCCAAATAACGCTCATATTCTCGATGGAAATGCTGCAGATCTAAAGGCAGAGTGTGATGCGTTTGAAAAAAAGATAGAGGAAGCTGGTGGAATAGATCTATTTGTTGGAGGTAATATATATATATATATATTATTCAACAATGGTGGCAAAAAAGGAGTTTTTCAGTGAGCGCTCAAATCAGTAATGCATAATTACCAAACAAAATTTTGTGCGCCGGTCTACTCTGAATAATCCCATTGAGTTCAATAAGATTTACTCTCAGGCAAGTGGGGGGGGGGATTGCAACCTAATAAAAGTATCTGGGTGGAACAAAAATAGTTGGAATGATTTATTAAACATAGTGGGACTAGCCTATAAGCTTGGCTCATAATAAACACCATCTGTTTATATTACATATGCGCTCAATGCTGTGCTGCAAAGTTGTTCAACTTGCAGTTTGGAGCACATCTTATGAACGAAACTACCAAGATAAAGGTATGTTTAGTTCTGATGCTCTTAGAAGCAAACTATCAACTATAGCTTAGAATGAATGCCACCAATCTACTGCTGCATAAAGTTGTTTAGTATTACCAGACATTCCCATCTACATTGTCTTCCTTGTGTGTGCTCTTTCAAGGCATTGGTCCAGATGGTCACATAGCTTTCAATGAACCAGGCTCAAGTTTGGTATCAAGAACGAGATTGAAGACGCTAGCAATGGACACCATTCTGGCAAATGCAAAATACTTTGATGGAGATTTGGCTAAAGTTCCTACTATGGCGTTAACAGTTGGCGTGGGAACCGTGATGGATGCTAGAGAAGTAAGAATATTTTTTCTTTCTCTTCTGGATATTTTTGTGGTGTGTTGCTTTTAGACAAGAAGTGGATCTGCTACATTTCATTGCAAAACAATGGAATTGCAAAATGAATCATTGCTACAAACATTCTGTGCTAATAATGCATGTTTATTTATTTTGTGCGGTGTAACTGATGATGCTGGTAAACAATTTTTTCCTCCCAAGTTGGACGAGGTGCTAGAGGTGTAACGGTAATTTTATTCCCAATCCATTAGTATCATTCTTACTGTCAGTTAACATCCTGATTGAACTGAATAAAATAATACAGTGGTACTTCAACTTACGAAGTTAATCCGTTCCAAAGGCGCACTCGTAAGTGGAAATCTTCGCAAGTCGAAGCCGCCATCTCGGAACGGTAAAAAAAATCGTACCTCAAAAAAGCGCATTAAAATCTTCGTAAGTTGAGGTATCGTGCCGCCGCTTTCACTTCGGAAGTCGAAAATTTCGGAAGCGGCGGCCATTTTTTTGCTTCCGGAGGTCATTCGGAAGTCGAAAAATGCGGAAGTCGAGTCACTCGTAAGTCGAGGTGCCACTGTACTCTAGATTTGGCTTCCTCTTGAGCCGATAATGCATGTAATCTCATTAAAATAGATGCTGCTGTTTCACAGTGTTCTTGTTTTCTGCTGAAGGGGGGGAAAGTTGTTTGAAGGGGTGCCAGGGGGAGAGTGTCAATGATGCTCCAGGGCCACAGCTGCCTATTTCCCTTCTCCCCACCCCCACACTATAGCCAGACTTTGCTAATTATACAACCCTTACGATTCTCCTTGCGTTGAATGCTGATGGAGGAATTGAGGTGGTGGTGGTCCCGTGTGCTCAAAGAACCAATGTGGCAGCAGAGTTAGTTTGCATACATGTTTTCTATATATAAAAACCAAAAACCTCAAGGGGCTGGGCACTGGAAAACACCCTAGGGTCCCTTTGTGCACAGTCTTGATTCAATTTTTCCTCAGACTTGGGTCTCCAGCTGTTGTAGGACTACAACTCCCATCATTCCTGACCACTGGTCCCGCTAGCTGGGGATGATGGGAGTTGTAGTCCAACAACAGCTGGAGACCCAAGTTTGAGAAACACTGCAGTTGTAGAGGACAAAATATTTTCCCCCCCTCCAATTACAGTGCAGCCTTTAGGTGGACTACTTTATTTGAACGGGGACACACTTCTGCATCTCAATTCTGTCAAGTTTATGTCCTCTACTGCCTGTACAAGGTTGACTTTGGCAGTGTCTTCTTACAGGAGCATAACAATGTCAGTAGGAAATATGTGCTTATTATCTGCCATCTTCTTTCTTCTTCTTCTTCTTCTTCTTCTTCTTCTTCTTCTTCTTCTTCTTCTTCTTCTTCTGCGATCACTCGTAGCCAAGTAAGATTGTCTTCCATAAACACGGATTTTAACAATGAGTCCGTAAGTGACTGTGAAGGCCAATTCTGGACCCACACATCCTTCCACAGTGGGGACATTGGTTCCCGGGCGGGAGTTGATCATGGTATGGATTTGTCAAGCGTGCCTTCCTCTTGGCACGTTTCTCCCTTGCGTTCTGAGTTCGAGTGTCTTCAAAGTCCATGACACCTTTGATAAAGGCTGTTCTCCAACTGGAGAGCTCGCAGGCCAGCGTTTCCCAGTTGTTGGGTGTTTATACTACGTTTTTTAAGATTTGCCTTGAGACAGTCGTTAAACCTTTTTTGTTGACCACCAGCATTACGCTTTCCATTTTTAAGTTGCTTTGGAAGACGATAATCAGGCATGCGCACATGACCAGTCTAACAAAGTTGATGTTGTTATCTGCCATAACAACAACTGTCTGCAGATCTTCCTTTGCAAAATGATGGTGCTCTTTCCTTCCAGGTGATGATTCTAATCACTGGTGCGCACAAAGCTTTTGCCTTGTACAAGGCAATTGAGGAGGGGGTCAATCACATGTGGACAGTTTCTGCTTTTCAGCAACATCCTCACACTATCTTTGTATGTGATGAAGACGCCACCTTAGAACTAAGAGTTAAAACGGTCAAGTATTTTAAAGGTGAGCTGCAATTTTACACCAGGCTTCTGCCAGAGTAGTCTCCCCTGTTTCCATCCAAGTTATTTTAATGAATAATGGTATATATATGCACCATTTATTCCTTGATGGGGTGTTTAGACGTACAACGGGCCAGTGTGTCTGGCTGTTAGCTAGAAGGTTGGTAGTTCGAGCCCACCCTGGGGGTTGGACTACATGACTCTAGGGATCCCAGCTCTACAATTTCATGATTCTTGAACCTCGAAGTGCAAATTTGCCTGTTAGTACTGCAGAATTTCCTTGGTATTGTCTTTAATCTGGCATGCATAAGCACTTCTCTCCATGATCCCACTTCTTTGTTTGGCCCAGCTGCTGGCTGGGGCAACCGAGTCAGATGGGCGGGGTACAAATAATAAAATCATGACTGCTATTATTCCCTTCCCTGACAATTGGCCCTGGTGACTAGCAATAAATGGGAGCTGGATTCCATAGCCTGCTGATAGAGAGGATAAGAAAAGACACAGAATGACAGTTCATCTATACTGAAGTATTGCTAACGTTGATTCTCTTTTCTCAAGGTTTAATGCACGTGCACAACAAACTTGTGGACCCACTATACAGTATGAAAGAGCAAAACTGAGGGAGAGGATCAAAGTTGGAATCGTCTGGCTGACTCTGGCGGTGGTTTTCTGTAGCCGATGAATGTACTGCTATGCAATATGCTGGAATACTGGCTAAAATGGAGAATCTAAAGTACTGTGGGGTTTTGTCTTTGTTTGAAAGGTCCAAATATGCAAACGTACATTCCTCTTAGCACTGTTACAAGCACTGTTCTCTGCTTTCTTATCCAGATCTTTTTTGCCTGTTACACGCTACCTGTATGCTGCTGGAAGCCAATGGGAGTAGTTCTGACTTAAAAGGTAGCTCTAGAAAAGCTGTTTGCAGGAGGAGAGCTCTGTGTAAACTCAAGTATATATAAAAGTTCTTTTTGTCACGGGCTGTGTAATTTTAACCTACAAACTGGTAATTGAGCACTTTACTTTGAGAGACTTGCACATAACTGTCAAGACCTAAACCTCAGCAGCTGCGTGCCTTAAAATCTACACCTGGGAATCTGCATGGGGCACAGAAATAAGGTGAAAGACTTTTCATCCCTAGGCTGCTGGTCATGTTTTGTTGTATTCTGGAGGTGCGGCCAATATTGGTCTTTTGCAGCAAAAACAGCAAGGAATCATTTGGCACCTTGAATATGAACTTGGGACAGTCATGGGGGGGTGTATGTATATCTTTGTTTTTCTGCTATAACACTCAGTTTCATTAAACAAGGCTAGATTTTTGAGGGTTGGCTGCCCTTCCTGCAAGGCGGAAGAAAACAATTATACACATCTCGAAGTATTACCTCCTTGTTGTTAACGTTCCATAAGAATGCCACACTCTTGTAATTCTAGCTTAAGTAAAGCTTAACATAGCTATTATACTGTCTAAAATTCAATTGATGCACAACCACTGGTGCACAGGTCCTTTTGGACCTGGGAGAGGGAGGAACAGGCTTATGCACGCTCTGCCAATGCGCACGGGGGCCAGGAATGGAATCCCTGCGCAAAATGGTCGCTGCCTCTACTGTACATAATGCGCTTCACTAAGGACCTCTGTGGTGCAGTGGATCAGTGTGTCTGGCTGTTAACCAGAAGGTTGGAGGTTCGAGGCCCCCCAAGGATGGCTGTGGGCAGGACTGCTGCATTGAAAGGGGGGTTGGACTAGATGACCCCTGGGGTCCCGTCCAATTCTACGATCAGAGCATGTCAGGAATGCACGTGGAATAAAAGGTGGTGTGCAAAGTTATGGCAGCCGATAAGTTGCAGGATCATAACACCCTAAAACAAATTGATTGCCAGCCAGAATGCTTTATTAAAGAGTTGCAGGCTTTCTAGCCACTTGCCATTTATAAAAGTTCTTGAAATCAGAACACTTGTCAAAAGTGTACATTTACATTCATGACATTTCGGAGTCTTGAGCCGTATGTACACACAGGATATAACGGATTCCAGGCAGGTAATCCACATTGCAAACAACACTAGTCTGTCAAACATTTACTTTAAAAAATCAGTAATTGTGGAATTCCAACTACTTGTCAGTCTGTCTCTTTAGAACACTTATGAAGGCATCCTTGGGCACTTCAATGTTTCCGATTTTCCTCAACTTCTTCTTTCCCTCAGCTTGCTGCTTTAATAGCTTCATTTTCCGTGTAATATCTCCTCCGTACTGTTTAAAGGGAAACAAACGGGTTATTTTCTCTGTGTTTTACAATATTAATATCTATAATACTGGCCGGCATACTCTGGTCAAAATGTTTCCACTGCTTTTCAAGTACCCAAGGCAACTAAAAAGACAGATAAATGCAAAACTGCTACCCTGAGCTTTGGGTGAAATAAGTGGCATAACTCTTATAAAAACCAGGTCTCTTAACTTCACACACTGTGGAACTGCCACCAAAAGCAAACTTGTCATTTTTACTAAATGTGCATCTATCAACATGAACCTAAAACATTAACAGAAAAGCAGGAGTATAAGCTTAGCACCAGTACCTACAATAGAGGAAGCAAAACACAGGGCGGGGGGCATGATTCTACAATCACCAGACGTTACAAAATGAAAAGGAAGGCGATTATCAGACAGTCTCCCTCTGCCCCACAGAAAAGAAAAGAACAACACTTACGCATTTTGCCAGGACGTTTTTTCTAAAAGCTTTCACTCTGGAAGAAAAAAGTTTCAATGCTTAAACCAAAGTGCATTTTCACAAGATGCCCTGCAAAAACGTTACATGATGTCACCTAGCGCTATATCACAAAAGGCGACTCAATAATCGGCATGTGACCTCAAATGGCTAATGCACATTGGCACTGATCAGCTACAAGTATTCAATTTGAATGAAATCTTATTTCCTAGTTCATTTTAACCACTGGGTGTCAGCCTTACTCCATGGCTACTTTTCCCATATCCAAGAGGAAAATTGGAGAGAATTATAATACTCCGGTCTACTATACGCTTCCCAATTACAAAGCGGTACGACAGAAATATGATTATATTTCCTTTCGTGAGACCATTCCTTAAATTCGGAATGGGAAGTTATTTGGTTACTGCCTCAACTATGCCCCATATTCTGCATTCTGTGTGGGACTACCCTTCCAGACGGTTCAGAAACTTCTGGTGATCCAGATTGCAACTGCAAACTAATACCAGCCACCTAGGGAAAATGATAAACTTCTTTAAGGAAGTCAAAATTCTGGTTAGTCTCCAGGCTAAAGGCAAAGTGCTGATCTTTAAAGTTATGAAATGGCCTTTAAAGTTATGAAATGGCCAGGGGATCTTTGTGAACAGCTCTCGTTCCAATATCCTTGTATGTTGAGATTTTCATGCAGAGCCTTTGTCTAGATGCCTTTTCTGAAATAAAGCTGGCATTAGCTATAACGAATGAAGACTAATCTGAAATGCTCTTGAAGTGGGTAGCCTAAATGAAAGACCACATTGCTTTTAACTTCAGTTGTAACCTTTTAAGAGGCTAGAACAGGCATAGGCAAACTCGACCCTCCAGATGTTTTGGGACTACAGTTGCCGCATCACCCCTAGCTAACAGGACCAGTGGTCAGGGATGATGAAAATTGCAGTCTCAAAACATCTGGAGGGCCGGGTTTGCCTATGTCTGGACTAGAATGTCATTTACTTAAGTAAATATTGGAAACAACTTTTAATAGTTACAAGTGATAAAAAGGGGGTGACTTATTCGGTTTGTAATACTAGCACTTGTCTAACTTTTTTAGAACAAAGCAAAACACAAAACAACTCACGTTTCTCTCGCAATTACTTTTTTCCCAACAACTGCCTGGATAGCTATCTCAAATAGCTGTCTTGGGATAACGTCTTTTAAACGTTCACACAGAGCTTTCCCAACAGTGTATGCTTTGTCCCTTAAAAAAAAAAAAAGGAAAAGACCGAGATATCAAGAGTCTAAAACAAGGTTTACAATTAGATTTTCCCATTTGACTATATAAAGGGGAGGAGGATTAATGTTCCACAATGAAATGGAATCGCTGAAATGAAGAACTCGTGTTGTACTGGAACAGCACCAACCTGTACAATGAAACTGAAAATCCAAACAGGTAGTTTTTGGAATGTAACCAAAAGCAGGAAATTGTACTTTAGGCACAATCCTATGGTACCTGAAAGGGGTCAGAAGATAATGTGGGCCTTCCAGTAGCGTTTTCTATTATTCCTCTGCTGTCAGTGGGGTTGGGGGTTGGCTCAGATCCACAAGCCTTCCCATTACTTCCAATATGGACCTGATAAGTGAGCCCCTCCCAATGTAATCAATGGGATTTGAAAAAAGAAAAAAGCTTGCTACAAGGAAAAAAGTAGGCCTACTTTCTGCCCTAGTCAGTGTAAATCCAGCAGTTTAGAGCCAGGCTTCCTCAACCTCGGCCCCTCCAGATGTTTTTGGCCTACAACTCCCATGATCCCTAGCTAGCAGGACCAGTGGTAAGGGATTGTGGGGATTGTAGTCTCAAAACATCTGGAGGGTCGAGGTTGAGGAAGCCTGGTTTAGGGATTGGCATTTCTTCCACCACAGGCTTTCCTTTAACACCCACCCACACCACCTCTTAAAGATACCCTCTGCAGACCAGGGTTGCATTTTTAGTTTACTTACTTATGAACAATAGTTACGAGCTCTTCTACAGGGTTCCCATTTAAAAGAACATCCATTTTGATAAGTTCTGCAGGCTGGTATCCGGCATCTTCATAGTCAAAACTGAAGAGAGGGGGAGGGGGGATGTTAAATTCACCACTCAAAATGGCTCCGGCTTTTTAAAGACAGCATTTTTAATAGAATACTTGCCTGATTCTTCAAGTAAAGATATAGGTTTGTTGTCCCTCAGTAAAAATCAAAACAAAAAAACAAGTCCCCTTTGCAAATACCAATAAATACATGGCGTATTCTTAATCACAATATAGATCTATTCCCAGTTCAATATATTAAATTCACCCAGTTATATAGACACCGATCCGATAAGTCATTGCTGTTCCATTTCTATACAGTCAAACCTTGGTTGTCGAACGTAATCCGTTCCGGAAGACTGTTCGACTTCCGAAACGTTTTGACAACCGAGGCGCGGCTTCTGATTGGCTGCAGGAGCGGAAGTCGCGTCAGATGTGCGGCTTTCAAAAACCAGAGCATTTACTTCCGGGTTTTCGGCGTTCGGGAACGTTTGAAAACGGAGCTGTTCAAGAACCGAGGTCTGACTG
This sequence comes from Lacerta agilis, assembly GCF_009819535.1. Lineage (NCBI taxonomy): Eukaryota > Metazoa > Chordata > Lepidosauria > Squamata > Lacertidae > Lacerta > Lacerta agilis. The sequence goes on along the minus strand of NC_046320.1, from coordinate 16,244,333 downwards.
TACTTGAAATAATCTTCTGGGGAGGGTTTTTCCCCTTTCAAAATATTCTTCCACTGTTTACTAGCGTTTGCTAAAGGACTTAAAATAGTGCAGAAAGGAAATAACCTGCCAATGTCCCACAAGGTTTTAAAGACAGCCTCCCCCACCTATTTGTCATCAAACATGTCGCAGGGAAACCTGAGGAATAGACTGCAAAGAAGTCCCACTGAACTCAATGGGTCCTACTTCAGAGCAGAATGGTGCTGCAAGATGCATAAACTTGCCCATTCTGCCCCACAACAGAGGCAAAACCATTGTATTCCTCAAGTGGCTGGGGCCACCCAGTCAGATGAGTGGGGTAAAATAATAATAATAATAATAATAATAATAATAATAATAATAATAATAATAATAAATTTCATGCACTTTGGTGAGGCTCCACCTCTTCTGCAAAACCTTGAAATTCAGTGGAGACTGGGTACAAATGGAATTCTGAAAACCCAACAAATAATGAATTTCCCACTTTATTTTATATATATATATATATATATAAATACATTACCTGGCATATCCAGATGAGAGGGATTTCAGAGCATCGTAGAAGTCAACGACAATTTCATTCAGTGGAAAGAAATATTTCATCATGACTCTGTGGTCATCAATGTATACCAGGTCCTTCTGAATAGCCCTTCGAGTCTGCCAAGCAACACAGTAGTTTGGACATTCAACTAGAATTTCCCACGATATAAATCTTTAGTAAATATCCGGTTCTAAAACATGATGGGTGAATTTTAAACTGAAGGACCGATATCACCGGGACCGGGCAATTAACTTATAACTAAGCGATTAAAGCTCCAGTGTTTCTTTATGGAAGATATATTTATTTTCTCATCTTGTTTGCACATTCTTCTGTGGGTCTTTCTCCCGACTACTCACATTTCTTATTGCTAAGGTAACAACCGTTCCATGAAAATAATGGGAAATTATTTTGCTTGATCTCCTATAACTTTGCCTGCTGAGAAATGGCACCAGGAGACCAAGTTGTGAGAAATGGCATCAGGAGACCAAGTTGTACGGAGTGAAATAAATTGTAATTTAAGATGGCAAGCTAGTTGGGACAAAGTCCCATCTTTTTTTGCTGTGGTGAGCCTTGATAATCTGGAGAACTGTTTGACTATCATCAAATATTTTGAAGGCTCTTAGTACCAAGAAAGGGAAACGAACCATCCTATCCCCTGAGGATAAGACTAGAAATAGATTATAGTACTAATATAGTTCTAAGTATGAACTTTGGAAGAAACTGCACTTAATCTAGGAAGTTCAGCACTGCAGCAAGAAGCCTAAGGTAGTGATGGCATCTTCTTTCTTGGTGATCAAACAAGCATTTGTAAAGGATGTTTCGTTTGAGAGAAGTCATTGGACAAGACAACCAACTGGGTGTCTCCATGCTATAAAACTCAGCCATAAGGATTTTCTCATATATATATATATATATATATATATATATATATATATATATATACATATACATACATACACACACACACACATACATATACCGTGTTTCCCCGAAAATAAGACACTGTCTTATATTTATTTTTCCTCAAGAAGACACACTATGGCTTATTTTCAGGGGAAGTCTTATTTTTATTACATCAGTTGCTGCCCGTCTTAACCGCTCCGCGTTGGTACGCTGCATAGCCACGCCTATCGCTAGGTCTTGTTTTCGGGGTATGGCTTATATCGCACAAACACTTAGAAATCCTGCTACGGCTTATTTTATGGATATGTCTTACGGTGTGTGTGTGTGTATATATATATATATACAGTGGTGCCCCGCTAGACGAATGCCTCGCTAGACGAAAAACTCACTAGACGAACAGCATTCGTCTAGCGGAAGCTGCCCCGCAAGGCGAAAAAGTCAATGGAGCTGCTTCGCAAGACGAGAAATTTCGTCCTTTTTTTTCGTTTAGCGGAGCGCAGCTGTCATTGCCGCTTCGCTAGACGAAAAAACCGCTAGACGAAAAAATTCGTAGAACGAATTATTTTCGTCTAGCGGGGCACCACTGTGTGTGTATATATATATATATATATATATATATATATATATATATATATATATATGTATATATATATACACACACACACACACACACACACACAAACAGTCATACCTCTAGATACGTTAGCTGCGGGTTGCATTTTTTCAGGTTCCGAACGTGGCAAACCCGGAAGTGTTTACTTCCGGGTTTTGCAGCAATGTTCTGCGCAGTTCGCGCATGCGCAGAAGTGTGATATCGTGCTTTTGCGCATGCGCGATATTGCTGCTCAGGTTACGGACTTTTCGGGGTGCGAACGGAACCCCGGAACGGATCAGGTCCGTAACCAGAGGTACCACTGTATACTGTGGCTGCATAAGCCCAAACATATTTGTCAACCAATTCCATATTTGAAATCCACATTTGTTCATTTAATCAGTTAAATGAATAACTGTGATGCGTGTAACTTCCTCTCAACCAATTTATACATATACATGGATTTTATTTGAAGAGACAGAGTACTTCAGTGGCTTAAGAGTCTGAGCGATGAGAGCCGGGAAGTTGTCAGCTGAAACTTCATCTCCGTCACAAACTGAATATATAGCCTTAGGCCAGCCACTGTTATTTCAGCTCGGTTTCCAATCTGTAATGATGCTGCCTACTGCCTCACAGGGTTGTAATAAGGATTACTGGGATAAAACAGACTAACCACTCTGAACAACTTCATGGTGAGTTAATCCATGGGAACATGTTTGCCCGAATCAAACATGTTCCTGGCTTTCCAAACTCTCTTGTGAGGAACCAGTGTCTTCCGAAAAGCTTGCCTGCCACCACAGATGTTCTCTGCATTGCGGGTTGAGCATGTTCTAGGGCAAACACGCAGTTCACACCGGGGATAAGGAGGCTCAAGATACATGACCGAGGCTCCGATGTTAACAAAGAATATGCCCCAGAATCCTCTGCAATAGGTGAGGTTCTTCAGCAGACGAGTGGCTCTCTAAGAGCGTGACCGGCCTGTTAAAATTATTTTTTGGCTCGTTAAAATTAAAACTGCCTCATTTAATCTCAACCCTGAAGGCAGAAAGGAAACCCAAGCTTTAAAAAAATTCACCAACCTGGCACAGACTTATTATTTTTCCAATATATTCATCAGGTGCTATGATAGTGCCCAAAACTGTAGGCTCCAAGTATTCCGCCACTACTGACTTGTCGGGAAACTTGTCAGGATTTATTATAGTGATCACCTCTTCTCCATGTTCCTACAAACGATTTAAAAAAGTCAGCATGGCCTCAGGGATGAGGAAGGAGTTGTTGTAGTGCCCCCATCTGGAGGGTCCACCCTCCCCGATTTCAAAAAAGCCAAATCAAAACCATACCATTACCTTTATCAATTTTGCTGAGGAAAGAACGGCCTTATAGGGTACGGTGGGTGCTGTCAAAATGACAGATGTGTTGTATTCTTGTTCCAAGCGCTGATTAAAAACTTCCATATGTAAAAGGCCAAGAAAGCCCAACCTGTAAATGCAACGTTTACACGGTACTCAATCTTCCCTGTCAATCACATAGTGCTAAAAAATATTCCCCCCCAAAAAAAAAAAAAACACCAACTAAGCATGTTAAAACTTCCTGGCCAAAGGAAATCAAGAGAAAATGTTTGCACTTCGTGGCGCTGAAGACTGAATATGGCAAGTCTCACCTCCATCCGGCTCCCAAGGCGAGGCTGCTATCACGATGAACAGAAACACTGGAGTCATTAAGAGTCAGCTTTTCTACAGCACTTTTCAGGTTGCTATATTCCGACTGGTCTACTGGGTACATTCCTGTCAATACAACACAGAACGCGGGCTAGTAAAGGCAGCTGATCCTCATATATTTATTTTATCCAGCATTTTCTTTAGAGCCACTTAAAACTCTTCTCTGTAGGAGACAGGTGCGAGCCCACAAATAATATACCAGGTTCTTAAATTATCATTCTTCAGTCTTGTTTCACATAAGGGCTATATCCAGTGGTTGACTGAGCAGTAGGCAGCTTGAATAACTTATCATAGAATCATAGAGTTGGAAGAGACCACAAGGGCCATCCAGTCCAACCCCCTGCCAAGCAGGAAACACCATCAAAGCATTCCTGACAGATGGTTGTCAAGCCTCCGCTTAAAGACCTCCAAAGAAGGAGACTCCACCACATTCCTTGGCAGCAAATTCCACTGTCAAACAGCTCCTGATGTTTAGGTGAAATTTTCTTTCTTGTAGTTGGAATCTATTGCCCTGTGTCCGCTTCTCTGGAGCAGCAGAAAACAACCTTTCTCCCTCCTCTATATGACATCCTTTTATATATTTGAACATGGCTATCATATCACCCCTTAACCTTCTCTTCTCCAGGCTAAACATACCCAGCTCCCTAAGCCGTTCCTCATAAGGCATCGTTTCCAGGCCTTTGACCATTTTGGTTGCCTTCCTCTGGACACGTTCCAGCTTGTCAGTATCCTTCTTGAACTGTGGTGCCCAGAACTGGACACAGTATTCCAGGTGAGGTCTGACCAGAACGGAATACAGTGGTACTATTACTTCCCTTGATCTAAATGCTATACTCCTATTGATGCAGCCCAGAATTGCATTGGCTTTTTTAGCTGCTGCATCACACTGTTGACTCATGTCAAGTTTATGGTCTACCAAGACTCCTAGATCCTTTTCACATGTACTGCTCTCAAGCCAGGTGTCACCCATCCTGTATTTGTGCCTTTCATTTTTTTTGCCCAAGTGTAGCACTTTACATTTCTCCCTGTTAAAATTCATCTTGTTTGCTTTGGTCAAGTTCTCTAATCTGTTAAGGTCATTTTGAAGTGTGATCCTGTCCTCTGGGGTATTAGCCACCCCTCCCAATTTGGTGTCATCTGCAAACTTGATCAGGATGCCCTCAAGCCCATCATCCAAGTCATTGATAAAGATGTTGAATAAGACTGGGCCCAAGTCTTCTCTTCCGGGATGAGGGGAAGAGAAAGATCAATTGCATGAACATAAGGAAGTCTCAGAAATATTCTCCAACTGGAAATTTTCCATTAGAGTAAACTGACTGAAATTTTCGAAGGTCCGTGTGAGGAAATCATTCCTTGAAATTAAATCTGACCGAGTAAAGCTGTTTATCTGAATAACTGTGAAAAGGCAGAGTTATTCACAAGCCTGTACAAAATCACTATTCTGTCAACAAACAATAAACCACCTTCCCCCAAGCCACTGTTGTAATAAGCAGTGATCTTCACGGGCACTGAAGCACCAACTCACCTCATTTACAGAAGCCCACCATCAACACAAAATGAAAGCATTGTCAACAAGAAGATTCTGCGCTCTGCGTGGGGCTACCTTTGAAGGTGATTTGGAAACTGCAATGAATCCAGAATACAGCAGCTAGGCTGGGGACTGGGAGCGGCTGCCAGCAGCATATAGTCCTAAAAGAACTACATTGGCTCCCAGTATGTTTCCGAGCACAAAAAAAGTGTTGGTGCTGTAACAGGGGTACAATTTATACAGGGATCCATGACGTTCCTGTTACGGTTAACAACGATTCCTACATGCACCTAAGCACTCTACCAGTAGAAGTAAACATGAAAGTACTTCCTATCATTGAATGTGTGCGCCTCACCTGCAAAGACCATGGGTTTTGCCGCCTTAAACCCGGGCAATGGCTCCACTGGTTGGTTATGCAAATAGATTGTATCTCCTATTTGGGCTTCTTTGACCTCTTTCATTCCAGCAATGAGATAGCCAACCTGGCCGGCATATCTAAACGAAACCAGCATCATGCAGAAATATTTATCACATTAGATATTTCAAGCCCTTTATCTTGGCAGAAGAAGCTGTTCAGGGATTTAATCACACATTATCCAATGCCTACAATTATGTCAAATCCTCTTCCCCACATTTTTGTGCCGCAATCTTTACAAAACTTGCTACACAGCCTTGGCAAGTGGACAGGAAGCAGGGCATTTTACTCTTGCCTGAAACATTAATGTCATTAGTCAGCCAACAGTGCTTTGTCCTAGGGCAGAGGCACCATGAAACAGCTCCTATATGCCATCATATAGTGGCGTTGTGGTCTAAACCACTGAGCCTCTTGGGCTTGCCGATCAGAAGGTCGGTGGTTCGAATCCCCACGATGGGGTGAGCTCCCGTTGTTCTGTCCCAGCTCCTGGCAACCTAGCAGTTCGAAAGCATGTCAAAGGGCAAGTAGATAAATAGGTACTGCTGTGGCGGGAAGGTAAATGGCGTTTCCATGCACTCTGGCTTCCGTCACGGTGTTCTGTTGCACCAGAAGCGGTTTAGTCATGGTGGCCACAAGACCCGGAAAGCTGTTTGTGGACAAATGCCGGCTCCCTCAGCCTGAAAGCGAGATGAGCACCACAAACCCACAGTTGTCTTTGACCAGACTTAACCGTCCAGGGGTCCTTTACCTTTTACCTTTTTATATGCCATTAGCCACTTCCCCATGCTGAGCTAAGCAGGAAGATGCTTCCACTCTGCGCTTTGCCAAAGGAAAGCGCAAAGCTGATGGGAAATCAGTCTTACTGCTGCTGGCAGTAGCAATCCAGATCAGGGTTTCCCAAACTCGGGTCTCCAGCTGTTTTTGGACTACAACTCCCATCATCCCTAGCTGGCAGGACCAACTGCAGTCCCCAAAACAGCTGGAGACCCAAGTTTGGGAAACCCAGATATGGATATTGACAAAGGCCAAACAAATAACAGTTTCTGATTTATTTCCAACGCTAGCAACTTACAATTTGTGCGTTGGCTGCTCGTTGGGTTTCAGAATTCCCACTTCATTAACTTCATAAACCTTTTTCGTATGAGCTGATGCTATCCTTTGTCCTTTGCGAACCTCCCCACCCAATAGTGCAATATTGGCAATCACACCCCTAAAATGATCAAAGGTGGAGTCAAACACCAAAGCCTTCAACGGATCCTGTGTGCTCGCGCTGGGCCTGTTATAAGAAAGACATATATATCATGGTTACTGTGCAATACATACTGAGAGTTCTTTTTCAGTACCAAATGTCTGTTTTCCAAGTGCTCACATAAATACAGTCCCAGTTACTGTAGCAAATGGCAACACATACTGCACATAGAACATTGAAATGCCTTCGTTTCTGCTTTCTTATCATGTTATATTTACCAGAGAAATCTGCTGATCTGAATTCAATCAAGAATTCAATTCAGACTGAAATTCCCAGGCGTCAAAAAAGGTTATTTATGGATGCCACTACTGTGGCCCCTGTTTCGTTATCCCCAAAATGGAGAACGAGAGAGGTCCCAACCAAAGAAGAAGGGCAACTTAAGTTGACGGAATATGCACAACTTGCGGACTTAACATACAGAATAAGAGAACAAGAAGGACATACGTTTAGAGAAGGCTGGGAAATGTTTACTGAAGATATGGGGGGAGATTGTGTACACTTGAAAACGTGGGCAGCATTAAGATAAACTCAAAAGTGTAAATACGTTTTGATGGATGCAATAATGGAATACTGAATGGTATAGTTTTTGTAAAATACGCAGGGATTTATGATATGTAAAATGAACAATGGAAAGAGAAGGAAGGAAGTTATTGATATCTTAAGGATGTAAAATGAGGGTTTTAAATTGTAAAACAGAATCTGGAATTATGTGATAATTTGGAAATCAGTAAAGGGGGGGAATGAGGAAGTCACTGTAAGAAGCAATGATGGGAATTCAACTAACTGACCTAGGAAGAGGGTCAGCTCCACACTTTTGCCCTGCACCACGCTACGATTTGGAAAATATGTGGTTAAATGTGAAATGATTTTTGTTACCTCTGTGAGAGGGGTTTTTTGTATTTGTTGCTCCCCTCGGTGGGAGAGGGGGGAGTCTGGAGTGTTTAACCATGTACTGTATTGTATTGTTTTTGGCTTATTAATTGGGAAATCCTATAAATTCTTAATAAAAATAAATAAATAAATTGTAAAACAGAAAATTTGAGAGCGAGAGAGAGATGTTAGCTCACTAAATTAAGGAGATTATTAAAAAGACGCAAATATGTAACTGGCTCAAGCAGATGGCTCAGTGTAACTGCAAGACAGTCCATTTTTCAATAATACAGTAGTACCCCCGGTTGCGGACGGGATCTGTTCTGGAGCTCCGGTTGGATCCCGAGGTTTCGGCAACCAGAGGGGCCTCTTCTGCGCATGCGGCGAAACCCAGAAAAATACTTCCGGGTTTGCCGCGTACGAAGGATACGTAACTGGAGGTGAATGCACTGTATATAAGATGCCAGAAAAATAAACTTACGGAGGGATTCGTTCAATCACTTCCTGAAGTATTCTTTCGACATTTGTTCCCAGCTTAGCAGAAATCTAAAGCAAATTAAAAAGGGAAAGAGAGCTTAATTCAGCCTACGCTAACTAGTAAGCTGTTGTCACCTCAATATATTATGCTTCATGCAGTTATATTTGAAAATGCTTTACTCTGAATAGTAAGCAAATACATTTCTTCAATGATTACAAGGAAGCAAGGCAATTTATTCTGGTGGAAGCGCTGAGTTTCATTTATCTCAATGGAGCTTAATTCTAAGTAAACACTGTGAGAATATAATCATTTAATAAAGATTAGCTGGTAAGGTTTCCATGTAGGAGAGTTCTATCAACAGCTGCTACACAGATATTTATACACCAGAAAAGGTGTCTTACCCTAATACAGTCGTCTTTGGGGATATCAAACACCGTTTCAATTTGATTTTCCACCCTCTCAGGATCTGCATTCTTTAGATCAATCTGCGAAACAAAGTTAATGTCGGAACAAAGCACCCAATGTAAGAGAAGTCAGAAGTAAATTCTGTTAGAGCAAAAATGAGAGGAGCTTTAAAAATGTGCACTGCATTTACAATTTCACTTTCCTCATCTTTTACTAGCAACCTGGGACGTTTTTGTGGCTTAAGAACAAGACTGGGGACCTGCAGTCAAGAGGAAACCTTGGGTTCGTTGTCAACCTTTTTCATTTATAAAGCAAATAAAAATAATTGGGCACGGGACAAACCATTTTTAAAAAGACAAACCGCCTGCCTAACGCAAAGGGAAGTGTAAGGGAGGGGATGCATAAAGGGGGAAACCACAGAATATGTACATAGGGGACAAAGAACCAGCTGAAGTATTTGTCAAAGAAAATGCAGGGCAGAATAAGCAGGTTCAAAATTCTGTTTTTCTTTTGGCACCAGGAAGACAGATGTGAAGCATAGCTGTGTGCATGTTTACGCAGAAATAGGTGCCACTGTTTTCGGCAGGGCTTACTCCCAAGTAAATGCACAAAATTGCAACTTCTGAGCTCAAGCATAAGGCAGCACTGAGGAAGTAGGAGGCCTACCCAGAATATTAAATTGCACACAATATAAAGAATAAGAGGGACCATCAAGTATATAGTAGTGCTATATGCTCCTAATAATAATAATAATAATAATAATATTTATACCCTGCCCATCTGGCTAGGTTTCCCCAGCCACTCTGGGCGGCTCTCAACAGAACACTAAAAACAAGCTTAAAGATCAGACATTAAAAACTTCCCTAAACAGGGCTGCCTTCAGATGTCTTCTAAAAGTCAGACAGTTGTTTATTTCCTTGACATCTGAAGGGAGGGCCTCTTGTGAGGCAGCACCTACCCTTTGGCATGTGTCCTGAAACAACACTAGGCTGGCAATTTCAATATTGGCATTTGGGCACCTGGTTATAACTTGTGATGTACTTGGTTTCACTAATGTAATTTCATTGTGGATTTTATGCTGTCCACTGCCGTGATATTATTATTATTATTCCTTAACCCCGGCAGGTATAGAGATTTCTGAAAAATAAAACAAATGAACAAACCACGGGAAAGAAAGAGGGAGCTCATAAAGGACCTTAAAAGTTAAGTATATGTTGACGGAATGATGTAAATCAGGGAAGAGACAACTACAGAGATGATACACAACCAGAACAGCCACTTGCCCTTCCGTGGTGGCCTCTGTCATAACTGCATTCAGAGGTGCTGAGAGCAAGTTACTATTCTAGACGGAAGTTATCAAAGAATTTTTAATACTGTGCGTGGCAAGTATTACCTTATTTATAACAGGAATTATTGACAGCTGTGCTTCAAACGCAAGATAAAAATTCGCAACTGTTTGAGCTTGAATACCCTAAGGGGAAAAAAACATCATTATTAAACATTTGAGAGTTTGTGAATATAGTTTCTCCACCCCACCCCAAATTGTCCCAAAGGGGGGGGGAGACATGGCCATAGCTCAGAGGCAGAGCAGATATTTTCCACATAAAAGGCCCCAGGTTTCAATCTCCTGGTATGTTAGGAGAGACCTCTGCCCATGAAATCAAATGATCTTGGAAAATTGTTATGTAGCAGTAGATGTTAGAATCACAGAACCATGGAGTTGGAAGGGCCCGTGAGGGTCATCTAGTCCAACCCCCTGCAATGCAGGAATATTTCGCCCAATGTGGGGCTCGAACTCATGACCTTAAGGTTAAGAGTCTCAAGCTCTACGGGCTGAGCTATCGCAGCATAACAGGTTACCTAATCTATCACCCCAGTTATCAAGCAAAGGTAATATCTGCAGAAACTCGAAGTGTTCATTCAGAAGGCTCATTATGTCTAGTAGGGCTTGGCACTGAATGGGGCCTGTTCTTGAGGAGACGTCTATAGGATTGTATTGTATTGTAATTGTGTTTAGGATTGCGGGCTAAGATCCCTAGCGCTCGTAGCACCTAGAGACTCAACACGCAGGATCCAACTCTCAGAGCCAACAATCCCATAACGTACTGGCTTATCAGGAACTGCCTGTGGTGGAAATCTAACTGGTCTTTTCCATATTTCTTAAAAGTTATTGTCAGGAAACCCCCCCTCCCCACGGCAGGTAGCATCCCGGGATCGTTTGGAGTACAGGGACCCTCCTCCGTTGTTTACCAGCTCGTCCTCCCCCTCCTCTGCCGGAAGCGACCATTCCTCCAGTGGGCAGGGGGAGTCAGAGGCAGGAAGGCGGTGCAGGGGCTCTGAGAGGATCGCGCCGAGGAGATAGCGGGGAACGGGGTCAGGTTCCCACGCTCCGAGGTCGCAGGCAGGAAGGACATGGAAGGGGAGGCGGGGGTTCAGGATCCCGCGCCTCTTTTGTTGGACAAAGAACCGGAAGGGTTCATGCCTGGACTCTGCGGAGGGATGAGATGGACGTTTGATCTTTTGCTCCACTGTATATAGCTGTGCACAATAAAGAACTTAGTTTAGAAGTTCTGCGTTTGGCGCTTTACTCATGAGCAACCACTGAACGTCCTTACAGTTATCTACAACGATAGAAGAATCTTCCCTCGAACCGTTTGGGAGAGGGAAACTCTTCGTTCCTCCAAGAAGAACAAAGACGATGCAGAAGTTACTGTTGTCAGTTACACCTCAGACAGCAAAGGTTTACAAGCCCTACCTCATTTGCATCCACTACAAGCAAGACGCCTTGACAAGCAGACAATGACCTTGAGACTTCGTAGCTAAAATCTACGTGGCCCTGTATGGGGGGAAACAAGCGATGCAAACATTTCAAGAACTTGGCATCTCAAGGTCCAGTTAAAAAGACCATCAAAAGAACATCACGAAGTCATGGTGTAACCCACTGTCTGACAGCTTACCAGAATGCACCGAATCTAGTTTCTGCTATTTTGTGAATATCGTCAAAATCAGTAGTTTCCAATTACTTACCAACACACCCGGGGGGGGGGGGTCTACAGCAGCATCCTATGCCAGGGACTCACTTAACTTGGAGGAACAGATCATAACATCGAAACAGCAACCTACCCCCTTTAGGAAACTAGTTATGAAAGCTTCTTGACCTGCAATTAGTTAACTGTAGAAGAAATGACAGATTTTTTAATTTGTGGGGAGGAGGGGACTAAGTATCTCCAACCTGGTGTTCTCCATGTTGACTACAACTCCCATCATTCCTGACCTGGCCATTGGGCCAAGATAGTTAGGGTGGATGGGAATTGTAGTCTGAGTTATCTGGGATGTTAGGCCTTTGAAACCTTGTATTTTTACTTTCTTCTGAAGATACCATGGGAGTCAACAAACTCCTCCCCGTGCCGAGCGATGAAGATTTCTGGATGACTCATCCAATTCATTTGCTTCAGTCTTTCTAAACTCCCTCATTAACTCAGCTTCTCCCGTTTAATAAATTAGTTGCATTAGTCTAACAACTGCAGTGTGTCCAGTGATTAATTGCAGCTCCACTTCGTTCCTGCCTGATAACAATGGAGCTTTATCCAACCCCTGAAGCAGGCATAAGGATTCCTCACTGCTAATATACCAGAACATGGTACCCCTGCATGAACTGAGCTACACAACCAATTCGGTGCTACTAGATCACAGCCATGGATTTGCTCCGGTCTGCGGTTATTTATATATTTATTTTACAGTATTTACACGACACCCAATTATCTGGGCAGTTTGCTGTAAAAAGTGAAAACCAGAGGGGTTTTTTCCCCCCAACTGTTTGCTCTTGGCAAAACAGACCCACTGAAATTAATGGGCATGACTAACTAAGGTCCATTCATTTCAATGGGTCTCCCCTCTGAGCAAAGCAGACAACACTTAAAGTAAACAAATAAAGCATACATCTAAAAGCTAAACAAAATAAAACCAACAGCAGAATAAAGCCAAAGTAAAAAAAAAACAGCAACAAGAAGTAACAATAATGCAAAAAAATCTAGAAGCATTCAATATTTTCTTTTTCAAAAAAAACGACAATAGTTCAATTTTGTATTACTTCAACAATGATGGTTAACTTACAGGTGTATCAATGAGATTTAAGAGGTAATTTGTTCCTTTGTGGTTATAAACGAGAGACGCAGTCTGGGCTTTAACGGTGATTCCTCTTTCTCGTTCCACTTGCAATTTATCCAGCACCTGTTTGTTATGGTCAGTTTTGGCAATGGTTCCTAGAGGGCCAAAAATACTCCATAATTAATGTACATCGTGATAAGTGTCCATTTTTGCATAGCTGTATTTAATTCTCATAGACCTATGGCTATTTAAAAAAAAACCAAAAAAAACATGATCAATTTTTATGTGTTATCTTTCTCAGTCAATTCCTATCGAGAAAGCTAGGGTTCCAAAGTTTAGCAGAGCAGGCAGACAATACTCAGGGAAAGTCATCTAAAACATATTTGAGCAACTGATTGGTGAAAGGGCTACTCTCAAAATTGATGCAATATATTGTTAATTTCGACACCTGAATTTCAGAGTTCTAGTGGCACAGCCCGAAGGCCCAAATGCTGAAGTGCAGTCTCAATACCTGTGTCCATGCCTTTCCCAGTCCTGTCTTAAACTCCAAAGTACGGGTGAAACTCTCGATAAATTAGAATATCGTGGAAAAGTCCATTTAGGTAAGCAATTGTTTTCATTAGCTACTGGAGTTTAATATATGAGATAGACTCATGACATGCAAAGCGAGATATGTCAAGCCTTTGCTTGCTATAATTGTGATGATTATGGCACACAGCTGATGGAAACCCCAAAGTTGAAATTGTTAATTTGGGGTTCTCATCAGCTGTACGCCATAATCATCACAATTATAACAAATAAAGGCTTGACATATCTCGCTTTACATGTCATGAGTCTATCTCATATATTAGTTTCACCTTTTAAGTTTCACCACTATATTCTGCTCTGGTCAGACCTCACCTGGAATACTGTGTCCAGTTCTGGGCACCACAGTTCAAGAAGGATACTGACAAGCTGGAACGTGTCCAGAAGAGGGCAAAAAAAATGGTCAAAGGCCTGGAAACAATGCCTTATGAGGAACGGCTTAGGGAGCTGGGTATGTTTAGCCTGGAGAAGAGAAGGTTAAGGGGTGATATGATAGCAATGTTCAAATATATAAAAGGATGTCATATAGAGGAGGGTGAAAGGTTGTTTTCTGCTGCTCCAGAGAAGCGGACACAGAGCAATGGATTCAAACTACAAGAAAGAAGATTCCACCTAAACATAAGGAAGAACTTCCTGACAGTGAGAGCTGTTCGGCAGTGGAATTTGCTACCAAGGCGTGTGGTGGAGTCTCCTTCTTTGGAGGTCTTTAAGCTGAGGCTTGACAGCCAAGGGAAGGGCGGGGTATAAATAAAAAATTTTTATTATTATTATTATCTGTCAGGAATGCTTTGATGGTGTTTCCTGCTTGGCAGGGGGTTGGACTGGATGGCCCTTGTGGTCTCTTCCAACTCTATGATTCTATGATTCTATGAATTACTGAAAGAAATGAACCTTTCCACGATATTCTAATTTTTCAAGTTTCACCTGTACATGTAGGCAATCCGAAAGCAGCAGCCTGCACCTGACTTACCAGAACTATAATCAGGGACCTAAATAGGTGCTACACATGAAAATGGTAGCAAGGGCAGCAGCCTCAGAGACGTGGATATATTGCCACCTGTACAGATGCTAGTCTGTATAAGATCCCTATGAAAAGGAAGAGCTAAGAGCTGTGCGCTTTCAATGGACTAAGGCGGACTCGACAAACAAGGCAAGTTACACAAGTCATACGTGTGCTTATCATATGTTGCCTCTGTGACTTCAAAAATCTGAGAATATTTAGCTGGTAGGAGAAATGTCTATATAGCGGATGCTCGGGTGATCCGTGCGAGAGGCGCGTTCGCAACCCGCAGCGCCACATCTTCGCACGTGCATTGTTGCGATTCGGCGCTTCTGCGCATGCGCAAAGTGTGATTTAGCACTTCTGCGCATGCGCCAAAACCTGGAAACAACCCGTTCCGGTACTTTCGGGTTCGGCGTGGTGCGCAACCTGAAGCGTCTGTAACCCGAGGTATAACTGTACTTCTTTTGGCAGTAAGGTTAACATTACATCCCACAGGCAGTACCCAAAGAAATAAATCTTGGCACAGCAGAATGAGAAATAAAGCATACTGTTAAATTATCTCACCTGTTATCTCCAGCAGCCTGTCTGCTAGAGTACTTTTCCCATGGTCCACATGAGCTATTATGCTGAAATTTCTAATGTTTTCAACAGGAAACAATGACATGTCCACCGTATCCTAAAGCACATAAATAAAAAGGGTCACAAATCATGAATAGTCTGGGGTGGTGGACCAATGTATTTGCCAATGTACGGTATTTATACTCTTGTTAAAAACCTAAAAGATACCATTTTGCATTTTTTTGCTCCAAGATACAAAACTGGGAGGAGGTCCAGGCCAATGAAAGTTTGTGATTCTGATGCCAAATCCCTTTAGTACCCTTACAGCACGGGTGTCAAACACAAGGCCCGCGGGCCAAATCCGGCCCGCCAGACCTCGTCATGTGGCCCGTGTAGCCGCCGCTGGCCGCCAGCTTTCACCTTTTATTCTCGCTTTTTTAAAGCTATTTTTGAATATCTACTTGCCATTATTCTGACTATGTTTCTGCTTTCAGAGCTAGTTATTACTTACATTATTACAAAAAACAGTAATAATTGAATGCAGTGACAATAATTTATGATAATAAAGAGTGGACACATAGTCCTACAGATACAACCGGCCCTTTGAGGGTGACCAAACTGCTGATGCGGCCCCCGATGAATTTGAGTTTTGACACCCCTGCCTTACAGCTTTTGTTTTCCATCTGCATTAATAAACAACAAATGCATGGGCAAACAGAAAGGTTGTTAAATTTAAAAAAAAAAAAAATAGTAATAAAATCAGTAGCTGTCTTGTTTCAAGGGATGGGGGTGATTTCACAAACTGGGCACCATAACAGAAAAGACCGCCCCTATGGTTGGTCCCAAGATGAAACTTAGGGCTTTATAGCTCAACAAGAGGAACTTAAACTGTGCTGTTCTTTCCAAAGTGGTGCAGCTCACATTAGGCAACTCGACAGTAGCCAAGTTAAAACACCTGGCGAACACTAGTCTAGGGAACGCTGAATTATGTTACACGCACACAGTGTGTTTTAAGTAGCAGCCTGTAACATCTCAGTTAAGAGTTACTATTTGTCACCGGATACACATACAGTAGCTACGCAGTCATTGACAGTAACTCATAACAGAGATGTTTCAGGTTGCAACTACATGCTGTGAACCACTCTACTGTTGTGAACTCATATGTTGCATACAAATTTACTAAATAGACCAACGCAAAACATAAATAAATAAACAAACTCAAAACGTACCTACTTGGGAGATATGCTTCACTGAAATGAATGAGACTTACTTCCAAGGATATGTTCTTAAGACTGGGATTTTTGACCTCCCTGATACTCATTTAACAAAAAAAAGGGGGGGGGGGTAAGAGGGGAGAAAAACATCAGGTGGCCAAGGAGCATCATTATGTTTGCAAAGTAGTAGCAGGAATTAGCTACCGGTTGTCATCTACTTCAGAACCCAATCCAATGACTTGGATTGCAACTTGCTATGGATTTTTTTTTGCCACACCTTTACTTCTCAGCTGCATTATTTACAAAGTGAAGTTAATCATGCCAAAATCAACCCAGTAACAAGTGTTTTATAAGTAGGCAACTGTCACCTTGCGAGTCTCGGAGCAAAATCGCCTGAGGAATGTGACGCAATGTCCGGGAGACTTTTCCAAACCCAGAGAAAGAGACGAAAAAATGCCAGCATGATATGACCTCTTGAGGCTGACAGCAAGCCATAATGCCCTTTTCATGAGCGCAAACATGCTTTTAGGAGAACAGCAGTCACCGTCCAGAGTGTGGTGTGATAAGCAAAGTGCTCGGAACAGGGCATAAATGCAGCCACTGCTTGAGCATAGCTTTCCCGCTCCTATAATCAGTCAAAGGAATCCTTAACAAAAATACATTTCCAAAATTTGGAGAAACTTGGTTTTATGAAGTTGTGCATGTGTTCTCTGTACAGGGGCGAAAGATCCAAGGTTTACATTGTTTATTCCCATTCTGCACCAAGACACTGGGCTACACCTGTGGAGAGAGAGAAAGCTTGAACTTAGTTTTTTTTTTTTTAGCAGTACAGTTGAACTTGTTCTAAAAGTGTGCTCCTCTCCCAGCTGCAACCAAACCACTAATATTTGAGAGGAGAGAACCAATTTACGAAGCAATCTTGAAGTGACAGACCTTTCCTGAATCAACTTACATCCTTCATTGCCAAGGACTTAATTTTTGTCCAAACAGTTATGTTTATTGCAACTCAAGCTCAGTGCTCCTTCTTTCACTTCTGCCCACCAGCCAGAGTATTAGATGCGTTCTTGAAGGATAGGCCGATCAACAGTTAATTGCCAGGATAGCTAGGTGGAAACTCCCAAGTCACAGCCAATATTCCTTCAAATACCAAATAATGGTGGGATAAAGAAGAGGGAAGGGACACGGGTGGAGCTGTAGGTTAAACCACAGAGCCTAGGGCTTGCCGATCAGAAGGTCGGCGGTTCGAATTCCCCGCAACAGGGTGAGCTCCGGTTGCTTGGTCCCTGCTCCTGCCAACCTAGCAGTTCGAAAATACCCCCAAAAGTGCAAGTAGATAAATAGCTACCGCTCTGGCAGGAAGGTAAACGGTGTTTCCGTGTGCTGCTCTGGTTTGCCAGAAGCGGCTTAGTCATGCTGGCCACATGACCCGGAAGCTGTACGCTGGCTCCCTCGGCCAGTAACGCGAGATGAGCGCCGCAACCCGAGTCATCCATGACTGGACCTAATGGTCAGGGGTCTCTTTACCTTTAAAGAAGAGAGGGCAGTTGCTTTGATACCCTGTTTTTAACCCTTCCTAAGCTTTGGTTAGGCACTGCTGGAAACAGAATGCTAGACTAGAAAAAAAATTGCTAAGTTTTTCTTATTTTCCTCATGCCTTCTATTATCCTGACCTGCGTGCTCCATGGCCATTATTTTAAATGCACATTAATTTAAATTCTGGCAGATTCAAAAGATGCAGACTGCCTGTTTACAATACTCTCCTGTGGCTGGACTAAACAGAATTTTATGTGACTTGAGTTTCATAGTCCACTGATCAGGAATTTGTTCCACAAGTCTAAATACATAGCCTATTAACTATTTAATAGACTTCTGTGTAGGAATCAATCCAGACATTATGCAGAACACAAGGGACCGGAAATAAAACAATGTTCCAGTCAGTCAGCTATGACCTCCAACACAATACTCCATTACTGCTCACATCCCATTGACTCTTTTATTCCTCAGCTGTCTGTCATGATCCTATAGACAATGAACACACTCAGCCTTCACTGAGCTTTTTTTTTGGGGGGGGTGATCTTCCCCATTAAGGTTTTAAAATACGAATTTCTTCAAACCCAAACCTGCTGTTATCTCCCTCTTGGGTGTGGATGGTGTCCTTTTGTGTGGATAAGCATTTTAATACTGGAAACGGGGAATTATAGCAGTAGAGCAAAGCAGCAGAATTCTAGTGGGGGGGGCAATATTTTTGAAAGCATCTCCACATAAAACAAGTAGTCTCTGCGTGCGTGTTTTCCTGCATATGCTAGTTTAGGGGCAGGCATTTAAAACGGAGCTCTCTTTTCTCTCTCTCTGCAGTCTGAAGTAGTAGAGTTATACCACATTCTGCATAATGCATAGAATTGTTTCACAGCTGGTGTAGACATAATGTTTATGGTTTTGTTCGCATCAACACGGGCAAAGCGAAGTGGGAGCACACAGAAGATTGCCTCAGCAACTTCTATGATAATAAAATATACATTTGGAACATCCAAGCCTGATTGGGTGATTATTTTTTCCATGCTCCCACTATGTTACACTGCTCACAGATATCGTATTTATGTGCCATTCCATGAAAAATGAGCCTGATAAGAATGCTAGATGAGCGCTGGACTTTGGTGAGGAAGATTCCAAACGTGCAATCTAACCATTTTTTTTAAAGCTAAAGACAAAAGAAGTTTATTTTATGGACCTTCTTTTCAAAAGTCCACCCACGTAGTGTTCAAGTTAAAAGTTTTCTGATGATTGTCCCACCTGTGACAGCATTTTTTCCTTAATTTTGTATCGTTAAATTTCTTAAACTTAATTCCTGATTGCATAGTTGTAACCAATAAACATTGATTTAAACAGATATGCTGAGTTTATCATTGATTCACCTCCCAACTCACAGTTTTTCCATAAATCAAACTTATCTCAAGCTCCATGTCCTTTTTTTGTCCCACCCATGACACTTTTAACATTTAATAAAATTGTCAAAAATATCCATAAAAATAATAAAAAATTAGTAAAATGTTCAGTATCTTATTAAGAACATAGTTTAAATTTTGGTTGTTAATTTTTATGTATATTTACATTGTTACACATGTGTGAATACCAAAAAACATGGTCAAAGTGTCCCACCCATGACAATGGAATGGCCCTTATAACAACGCACAGGGTTTAGGCAGGTGTAGCAAACATATGAAACAGCTTGTAGACACGTCAACCTTGCAGGAAATCTGCAACATATGAAACTCCCAGAGAAGCTAAGCTACGCGAATTCAGAGACATGTCTCCGACTTGCCTTCTTCCGTTACAAAAGGCCACAGACAAGTTATATCAGAACTCTCTAAGCACCAAATCCAGTCAGTCGTAATGGGCCAGTGGGGGGGGGGGGGAGGGACGACTAAGGTTGGGTAGGTTACTTCAAGACTGGATTAGCTGTATGTGGGGATTGATCCAGAAGCGGCAGTTAGTGCAGAATGCTGCTGCACGATTCCCGACGGGCAGCATTTAACACCTCCGCTCAGAGATCTGCACTTGGTTGCCTATTTGCTACTAAGCCAAGTTCAAGGTGTTAGCCTACTATTGGTCTATTCAGCCCTTACCTGCTTGGGAACAATTTACCTATGAGATCGCCTTACACTACACTTCCGGTTGGCCACATAATACCCGTTCTGCATTTGTAAGAACTCAACTGTTCAGTATGGCAGCGCCTTCACTTTGGAACTCCCTGCCTATTGAGATCAAGCAGGTGCCTGCCTAAACCATTTGTTTAGGCGAGCTTACCAAGATGCTTAGAAAGTCGGTGTGTAATTTTAGTCCATTTTAGTATTTTAAATTTTTGTGTGTTTTAAAGTAGGGTTGTAACTTTTTCTTGATTTTACTGCTTTGTCTTTTGTAAAACGCTTTGAAGCTTTTTTAGTCTTTTTTTTTTACAATCAAGTGCAGTGTATAAATCTTATGAAAGATCCTGGTTCGAATCACGAAGCTCTCTGCGTGAGCTTGGGCTGTACGTCTCTTCACCTAACCCACCTTACAGGTACAGGTAGGTAGCCGTATTGGTCTGCCATAGTCAAAACAAAATTAAAAATTAAAAAATTCCTTCCAGTAGCACCTTAGAGACCAACTAAGTTTGTTGGGTCTGGTGACTTCTGTTTCAGTGTATCTGAAGAAGTGTGCATGCACATGAAAGCTCATACCAAGAGCAAACTTAGTTGGTCTCTAATGTGCTACTGGAAGGATTTTTTTATTTTATTTTGTTTCCACCTTACAGAGTTGCTGTAAAGACAAAAAGGGGAGGATGAGATAAAGACGCACACCAAGACGAGAGGCAGTGTATATAATAAATGGATGAAAAGTCACACGCAGCCTTTGCGGAGAATTGCTAGTGGGTCCTTCTGCAGGGACAAGGACGGTCGGAGGAGTTTATACAGAAATCATGGAATCGTAAATTTGGAAGGGACCGCCCAGGGTCATCTAGCCCAACCCCCATTGCAATATGCAGGAATCACAACATGTGTTGGTCCCCCATCCAATGTGAAACCACACCGGACCCTGCTTAGCTTTGCGAATGTGCTGGCAGTTTCATGGCCGCACATGGTTCTTCTCGCCATCCTTTCCATGTTTACAATCTCATCTGCACTTGGCATGGAAGTACAGGGATAACACAGAGAGACCCCAGAGTAACCCCTTGCCGCCGCCTCATTTAGCACCCCGGGTAAGATACCGGACGTCCTCTTATGAAGGCAAGGGGGGGAGGGGGGGACAAGAAAAAAAAAGGGATCACCCACCATTACTAACTCGGACATCACAGACTTCCGAGACCCTTGACACAGGAACTAATCGATGTATACCGGAAGTGAGAGGCGGAAATAATAATTCTGCTATGTTTCTTATCTCTATGGGATTTTCGGAGCGCATAGAGATAGAGGAAGAGAGTCGTACGTCCTAGCGAGTTTTGCTGTTTTAATACGGCTGTTTCTCCACTTAACACAGTCTGGAGTAATACCAGTGCCGGATTTACGTATCAGCTAAACAAACTATAGCTTAGGTCCCCACTCCCTTGGGCCCCCCCAAAAAAATTAAAAGAGGAAAAAAACTGGATGTACCTTTCCAAAATACAAGATAAAAAACAAATAAAATAAAACCTACATGCAGCAGCAGTGTTTTGTGTTGTGTAGGCTCCTATGATGTAAGTAATGGCCCCCGCCTGCTAGCCTGCTCCCTAAAATATCACTGGTTTGCTATTATTATTTGTTATAGCAGGTTTCTAGAGACTAGATTTTGAGACTTTGTAAATTGTGTTTCTAAAGGAACTTTTGTTATTGCCAAATGCCAATGTGTTTCCATTATTAAGTTTGTTATGAATATAAAATCTTTTAAAGTTAGAACTTAATAATCATTTCACTATTACTATCCTTCTTCTTAATTGTATTTCAGTTGAACAATTACTTTGATAAAATACATATTTTGTTATGTGCAAATGGCTTTAGATACCTATTAGGTCCATAAATTACCATATAGCATATATTCAACACAAGAAACAGCGACAATTTGTTGTTGACAAAGGACACCTGGACATATAAAGGGCCGCATTACCTTAAGTAGCTTAGGGCCTCATCAAACCTAAATCCGGCCCTATCCATGTCAGTTGAGCCATTCAACCTCTCCTTAAAAAACTGCACCTTCCGTCCTACTATTTGGAACAGCTCTTACTGCCAGGAAGTTCTTCATCAGGATACTATACAGTACAGTACTTGTTTTGTACGTTCATGTGAATAAAAGCCACACACCACCGCACAATCTCTTTCACAAAAAGGGCTTATAGAAGCGAAGGCCCCACGTGGAATTGTCACTTTTAATCCCTGCAGGCAAGAGAGAGAAAGAGAGAGGCGTTATCAAAACTAACCCGGAAGTGCTCTTCCAGCCTATGAAACTGGCAGTCTATAACTTTTAAAAGTCTACAGGCTATACGCGGGGAGGGGAGGGAAAGAAGGAAGGAATCAGCCGCTCTGCGCACTAAAACTTGCTGCTCCGAGGGAGAGGAACGTACTGCGCGTGCGTTGTAGGCACTAGGAAACCTCTGATTGGCCAATCTCTTGGGCAGGGCTGCCCTGGGGAGAGGAGAGGTTCTTGCGGCAGTTCGTTTTAAAAAGAGGGGCGCATGCGCGGCGCCATGTGATGGGTATAAGGTTATATTGGGGGGGGGGGGGTTAGAGGGCAGGAGTGTGACCTGTCCTTAAAAACTGCAAGTGATGCGGGATTATTATTTTTATCCACGCAAAGGACCGTAGAGTAAAATTGGGACCATTGCAGAAATGTTAAGAGTGAGCAGTGCTAAGTGAAGAATCCCATATTTGAATAGATTAATAGAACATTTGCTTTAATTCTCACTGAAGCTTTAATTTGTTTTGGTGCATTCTATTGTGCTTTTAATTTTATTTATTATTTCACAAAATGGATACACAGCTTGATTATTATTATTATTATTATTATTATTATTAAAAAAGACAGCCCAAAATCCTCAAAGATCTCTATGTTTTTAATTACGGTTCTAACTTTTTAGTGATAAATTTATTTATTTATTTATTTTATAAACAAACCCCACCCCAACCCCTTACAATCAAGCCACGTATAAATCTGATGAAGTAAATAAATAAAACTCAAAAGCCCTAGCTCAGCAAGGAACTCTCTTGGCTAGAACCAATGTCGTCATGAAATGGGTTGTGGAGGAAGTGTAGTGGCTCCCCACCCCACCATCTGGATGCAGATAGGGCGGGAAAGACCATAGGATTGTACAGTTGGAAGGGAACCCCGAGGATCATCTAGTCCAGCCCCCTGCAATGGGACTGAACCGGAAACCTTGGCGTTATCAGTGCCACGCCCTAGCCGTTGCTGTATCCCCATTGCCTCACACCACCCCAATATCCTGATAAGCCTAGCATAAGAACATAAGAGGAGCCTTCAGCTGGATCAGGCCAATGGCCAATGTAATCCTGTTCTCACAGGGGCCAACTAGATGCCAGCAATCAGGATTTGAGTGCAAGAGCCCTGTGGTTTCCAGCAACTAGGATTCAGAAGCATGGCTGCCTCCTAGTAGCTAGTAGCACAACAACAATTGCAACAATGATGACATTACCTCTAGCCACCCACCCCTTATGAACAACTGCTGACTTTGTGTTAGGGGTTTTTCAGGGGCATGGGCAGTAATGATACGGTTGCCACACGTCCAGAATTTCCCGGACATATCCAGAATAGGCCTACTGCAGTCGAAAGCAGTGTCCGAGCATAATTTGGCTAAATGTCTGGGGTGTTGGCAGTCTCATTTTTGCCAATTTCCCACAAAAATTGCTCATAAGCATCCCATTATTTCGCCCTCAACAACTCTTCTGTCCGGATTTTCACTTTTTAAAATAGGGCAACCCTAGGCTAGCACCCCCCCCCCAAAAAAATCACATGCATCCTAAAGAGATATAGTCTCTTCTGCCATTTTATTCATGCCTCCAACATTTCTCTGATGAAAATAGGGACGTCCTATTCAATAATAACAACAGTTTTATTATTTGTACCCTGTGTTGCCCCAGACACTCTGGGTAGCTTCCAGCACATATAAAAACAACATTAAACTAAAAAAAAATATCTGTATACAGGGCTGCTTTCAGATGTCTTCTAAAGGTTGTATAGTGACTTATATCCTTGGCTCGTGGGTCATATAACTCCATACCCTCCCACATTTCTCCAATGAAAGTAGGGGTATCCTAAGGAAAAGCAGGGCATTCCTGGATCAAATCAGAAACTGGGATAGCTTCTGTAAATCTGGGACTGTCCCTGGAAAATAGGGGAGCTTGAAGGGTCTGTTTTATTTTGCTGCCTGAGAGTCGCTGACCTGTGTCACGTGTGACTGTTGTAAATGCAGAAAATACTATAGAGCAGAAATTGAATTTACGCTCGTGCCGGTTGGTTTTATGGTTCCCAATATAAACTTGTGGCCTTGGTGTGCACAGTAATGGCCTGCTAATGTTTCCGAAAGAATGGCCAAGGGCATGATTGAGAAATGAACCGGGTCATTAAAACAATGCATAGGTAAACAATTTTTAGCTTAGCCAGCACAACACTTAAATTGTGCTTGGAGTCACAGCTGTAAATAACTGTAAGCGGGCTGTTGTTTTTAACAGCACGATGGTTTGTCCATTGTGATATTTAGATCCTGCCTTTTCTCCAAATTGCTGAGGATGCTACACATATTTTAACTCACTTTATCCTGCACAACGATCCAGGGAGGTAGTCTAGGCTGCTAAGCATGATTTGCCCATCATTCTTCCTCAAATCCTGATTTCAAATCCTGATTCCCACAGCTAACACTAGTCACCTCACTCTCCGCCTTTATCCGAGCTATTTTGTTAGATAAAATTCCCCGAAGAACCAAAAGGTAGTTCAAGTGATGATTTATTAATTTATGCATATATGCCAGAGACTTTATGTACCTGAGCATGAGGTAAATGACAAGGTGCTTTGAACGCAGAAATGCAAGGCGAGGAATAATATGTTGCCTGGCGTAGCAAAATATAAAGCTGAAGAATGTGATTCCATATTACAGCAAACATTATACAAATCACTAGCTCTGTGCTATTGCACCTGCTTTTACTAACACCTGGCCATATAAAAATGTCTGCACAGGAGAATGTCCAAAGATTTCAAAGAAACAATACAGTCTGCCACAGTTTTCAAAACGTCCATTATATGCTGGTGATGAGGCACCTTGAATGAGACATAATTGCACGACGCACCATTCTCCTGGAGCCAGACTCTAAATGCATGATAAAGTAATATGGAGAGGTTGTCAATAAGCACATCTGTCAAACCACCCCTTTTCCCATTACTATAACTGTATATTACACACATCACACATCCTATCTGGATATGGAAGCAGAATAAAAACAACAGGGGCACAGTTTCTAACCCTAGTGATGTGGGGCAGAAAATAATTCTTTTTCCTAAGTTCATTAGTAGCAGAGAATTGGTGCCAAGTAACCTTCAGGTCCGTATAGTTAAAGCTATGGTTTTCCCAGTAGTAATGTACGGAAGTGAGAGCTGGACCATCAAGAAGGCTGATCGCCGAAGAATTGGTGCTTTTGAATTATGGTGCTGGAGGAGACTCTTGAGAGTCCCATGGACTGCAAGAAGATCAAACCTATCCATTCTCAAAGAAATCAGCCCTGAGTGCTCACTAGGACAGATTAACTGTTGGGGATGCCTGCTTTAAGATGAAATGCAACAAGTATCACATGCATTGGCCGAAACCCTGAGATTTAAATGTGAAACCCCATGCATTTAAGAAATTATATCCGACTTCACACCCCAATAATACAGAGGCATTGATTTAATTTCTCAGATCTTTTGCCAAGCAGATGTCTCATATTATACCATGAAGTGATAGTGAAAGTTCAGTCAGTTGTTGTAAGAATCAAAGACTTCAAGTAATTATGTACATTGTTAACCATCAATTAGGGCTCTGAAGCTACTGTATTCATAGAACCAGTGCGCAGGGGTACGCATACCCCTAAACATTTTGTGAATCTAAGTTTGGCCTCATTGAGGGGCAGTATTTCAATATGAAGAATTGATGCTTTTGAATTATGGTGCTGGAGGAGACTCTTGAGAGTCCCATGGACTGCAAGAAGATCAAACCTATCCATTCTTAAGGAAATCAGCCCTGAGTGCTCACTGGAAGGACAGATCCTGAAGCTGAGGCTCCAGTACTTTGTCCACCTCATGAGAAGAGAAGACTCCCTGGAAAAGACCCTGGTGTTGGGAAAGATGGAGGGCACAAGGAGAAGGGGACGACAGAGGATGAGATGGTTGGACAGTGTTCTCGAAGCTACAAGCATGAGTCTGACCAAACTGTGGGAGGCAGTGAAAGACAGGTGTGCCTGGCATGCTCTGGTCCATGGGGTCACAAAGAGTCGGACACGACTGAACGACTGAACAACAACAACAACAACAACAACATTTCAATATGAGTAGGAAAACGAGAGTATCCCTAAACATTATTTTTTAGAAAAAAAGCACTGCATAGAACTGACAGTTAAGAAGTCAGTGTCTCTGCTAACTAATATGCTGTTATAATTTAAACAGAGAGAAAGAAAGAAAGAAAGAAAGGGTGAAATGTTTTTTCTTCCTACTCAGACTGAATGGGCACCAGTCAAAATAGCATTTCAAATTAAGTCAGTGGTGTTAATTTCCAACAAAACATTCCCTAGCCCAGGGGTCTGCAACCTTTAAGACAAAAAGAGCCACTTGGACCCATTTCTGAAGGAAAAAAAAGAAACTGGGAGCCGCAAAACCACTGCGACATTTAAAACAAATATAACACTGCATATTATTTTAAAAAATCCGATTTAAATTTAAAAAAATCTGATTTAAATAAAAAAATCCGATTTAAATAAAAAAATTCAATTTTTTTGATTTTTTTTTTTTTTAAAAAAATCATTCATTTTTACCCAACCTGGGGACCACTACCAGGTCACAGCCTGATCCAAGGTGGGTTGCAACAGCATACAAATATTTGATTTGTTGTTGTTTTTTAAAAAAATGAGTCCTCAACTGCACACTTGTGTTAAATGTTTGTCCCATGTCTAATTGAAGACTGCTGGCTTTTACAATAATCTTAGTGTCTTTTACCCTTAATATTCCAGACCAGAGGCTATGCTCACCTCTTCCAACCTCCTCTCTTGCTAAATAAAGCACAGAATTGCACCAGAGAAGCCTGTGATGTTTGTGCTGACTTGCATACAGGTGGCTGTAGTAGTTCATAGTGTTTTAACCTTTTTAGGGGAGTTCCCTGCCCCCTTAATGACAATGGCGATAGATTTTGCACATGAACACAGATCCAAGTTAGGACTCCTCTCTTCCACGCCAAGAAGGGCTTTGTCAAGGCTCCCCTAACACACACTCAGGACAGAGGAAAAACTGCAACCTTTTGGGGCGTCATTCTCCTACCCATGTCTCTGTGAGAACCAGCCCTTTATTCTGCCTCCCGTAGTACATCCTCCCCCTTCAAGAAATCATTTCCTTTGGACTTTCGGCCCATCTCCACCCCTATTACTCCTTGCCCTCGCGAAGGAAGCATTTTCACAAGTTTTCTTTTTGGTGGGCTGTCCGTGCTTCCAAACACCTGGAAGTCACGACAGGGGCTTCTCCCCCACCTAGTAAATTCTGCCTCTGCATAAGTTACTCAGGTTTGGTTTTCTTTACCAGGGGACAAGCTCAGCTCCAATAATGAAACCCTTCCAAGGAGTGGGGGGGGGGTCAAAACTTGTGACAAGCAGGTAGGTGGTTGGAGAGCAGCATCGGAGGGGGAGGGGGGAAGGAAATGAGAGGGGGAGGGGGGAAGGAAGCGAGAGAAAGCTTTCCCAGTTTTTACGCAAGCCAGAGCCTGAAAAGTTGCCAGAGTGCGTACGGCAAGGAGACTAAAGAAGTGCTATTGTGGGTTGAGTGACCTAGAACTGGGAGAAAAGAAAGCGCGGGAGAACAAGCCCCTCTTTCAGCCGCCGAGGAGGAATCCCCCGGATCTCCTCCAGCCACAGGCTGCCCAACCAAACCGGGGCAAAGCCAAGGCGCCGCTCTTTGCGCTGCGCGTTTGGAGAGGCCACTTTGGAGAGGCCACAGCCGGAGGGCGTGGCGCAGGCGGCCAACTTGCGCTCCCGCGCTCCGCCCGGCAGCCTAAGCAACACACCTGAGGAAGCAGCGGCAGAGGACTCCCCCTCCCCAGTCCCCCACCCCAAGGGACTCGTTGGGGGGTTGCAAAGCCCCCCGCCCATGGCAGGCAGAGAGCTCGACGGTGGTTTCTGCCCAGCCAGCCCAGCTTTGCGCCCTGGAAGGCGGGGGCGACGTGACTAACCTTGCCTGGTGAGGTCCGGCGGCGGCTCCGCTCGACGCTGCTGCGGAAGAACGCACAACTGCCTTTTCCTCCATGCAGCCTTTTTAAGCAGCCACGTCCCTGCTGTGCGTGCTCAGGCTCCTAGGAGCCTCCAAGCCCCCTCGTGACACATGCACCCATTGGCTCCTGAGATGCGGGTCCCGGGCAAGGGCGAGTCCCGGCCTTGCTCCAGGGCGGAGAGAGACGCGTGCCCGCGAAAGCGCGGTCTGAGGCTGCGAGCGGAACCAGGAGTGAAGGAGGCAGTGGCAGGGAAACAGGCACAGCTTCCTCGACCATTTTTAAAAGGAGGGCTTCCCCCCTCACCCTCGCCCGCCGCCCCTGGCCCAGCCCACAGCTGCCTACCTCGTCGTCGCCTTGATGCAGCAGCCAGCAGCAGCTCCACACCACCACCAGCAGCCACACCTCTGGAGGGAAACTGCTGCTGTCTGCTGCTGCGCCTGCGCTGGCAGAAACGAGGCACGACGCATGAGCAGAGCAGCACAGCAGCAGCACCCTCAGCCTCCGGAGGGCGGGCCGCCGGCCAGCTGGAGGGCGGCCGCTGCCGCTGGCCAGCTGGAGAAGTGAACAAGCGTATCCGCCCCAGAGCCCTGGAGCCGCGGCAAAGGTGTAAAAGAGCCGCATGCGGCTCCGGAGCCGCAGGTTGCAGACCCCCGCCCTAGCCCAACCAGTCACTGACTGAGTATATGCTAAAAGGAAATGGCATTGTAATGTGCGCAATATGAAAATAAATTTACCCTTCAAGAGAAAGCTCAAAATGTTATTAGCAGGCACGTTCTGTCACATACGAATGTGCTTCAAGCATCTCATCAGCATCTGGTCAAGCAGGTGTGATTAAGGCTGAAGGCAGAATAGTGCCTGAACATAATCATCTGCAGGAATGGGCTCCCAAGGGCAGAATCAAAAGGTTTCTGTCAATCAAGTTGGTGTAGGACCTCGTTTGCAGAATCTCAGGATGGCATCACAAGTCCTTGTGTCAGCGTGTAAGCTAATGAACGGGTCACTGAAAGAAATGGCTCAACATTTCCTTCCTTAGGTAGCTGGCTCGGACTCAACAATGAATTTCAGTTTCTTCCAAATAAAGTTTGAAAACGAAATTTAGGCACCGCAACAAACTTGCAAAGTGGCGCCCTTCCCCATCTGTTCTGCTTCATTTGCTGGATTAAAGAAGAGTATTGCATGGATGGTGTCATTATATGTCTCAATCACTTGATGTCAGCTATTCCCATAATGTTTAGTGATGCAAAACACACTTTAATATTTGTGTAACTCCTACTGGAAACTTTTCTGCTCCGCTAGGCAATTAAGGATGCATCCCCCGCAATGGTCTATTGATGTTTGTGAGCCATTTCACAAGGGCTCCCTGTCAGTCCTGATCAGGTGATTGGTAACGACAGTGAGCCCCTTTTGCAAAGAAACAATTGGCAGCTCACTTTCAGTTGCCAGTTTTACTTTTGTAGCTCCATCTGTACTTGCCCTGCACCTGACGTCCCATATGGCATCAGGTGCGGGGCAGGTGCGTACGTTTTTGGGGAAGCAGCCATGTGCGCCAAACTAGCTTGCAGTATCCCCACCACTGTCTTGCACAACGATATTCCACCTGATAATTTGGTTCGCAAAGAGCCAGGCTAAATCACAAGAAAAGCTGAGGCAATTTACCAGTTCTTTATTTGATATGACAGGTAGCATCATTTTAAAGACGTTTCACATTGAAAGGGATTTTTTTAAAAAAATGAAAGAAAGAAAGAACCTAAATATTATTGATGAGGGGAGTTTTACTGCTAATGAATCTCCCCCCCACACACATTTCCTCTCCCACATGGTAATGTGACATTTGAGTGTTTTCCTTCTCGCATGATGGCATTAATTTTTCAAGAAGGTTCTGAATCTTCGAGACAGTTTGCATACGATGTTTTGCAAAATGGCATAGAGATAAATCAGTAGTTTGGATGAAAGCACAGAGGATTAAATTGCCTTAAGATTAGTGACACACACACACACCCTGACTTGAATCTAGAGTTTGAGCACCTGCACATTTCGAGGAAAAAGCACAAGTCCCCAGCTGTGCTGCAGAATATAGGAAGTTATCCATCCATCCAGCATTACCTACACTGACTAGTATCACTTCTGCAAGGTACAGTGGTAACCTTGGTTCTCAAACTTAATCCGTTCCGGAAGTCCGTTCCAAAACCAAAGCATTCCAAAACCAAGGCGTGCTTTCCCATAGAAAGTAATGCAAAATGGATTAATCTGTTCCAGCCTTTTAAAAACAACCCCTAAAACAGCAATTTGACATGAATTTTACTATCTAACGAGACCATAGTTCCATAAAATGAAAGCAATAATCAATGTAAAGGTAAAGGGACCCCTGACCATTAGGTCCAGTTGTGGATGACTCTGGGGTTGCGGCACTCATCTCGCATTACTGGCCGAGGGAGCCGGCGTACAGCTTCCAGGTCTTGTGGCCAACATGACTAAGCCGCTTCTGGCGAATCAGAGCAGCGCATGGAACGCCCTTTACCTTCCCACCAGAGCGGTACCCTACTTGCATTTTGACGTGCTTTCGAACTGCTAGGTGGGCAGGAGCTGGGACCGAGCAACGGGAGCTCACCCCGTCACGGGGATTCAAACTGCTGACCTTCTGATCAGCAAGCCCTAGGCTCTGTGGTTTAACCCACAATGCCACCCGCATCCCACTAATAATCAATGTACTGTACTATAAAATAAATAAGACAGTATTGTAGATGATAAAAATTAAAAAAATAATAATTCTTACCTGCACTGATGATGGTCATTGTTTGGATTGGGGGCTTTTATCCATTTCCGCAGCCAATCAATCAATCAATCAATCAGTAGCTGAACTGGGTTCCACACAGTCACAAAAGCAAACTAACCGAAAAAGCCTCAAAAACAGAAACGCAAAATAAATAGCAAAAACAAAAGCGCCAAACATAATCCGTTCCGGAAATCCATTTGACTTCCAAAATGTTCAATAACCAAGGTGCAGCTTCTGATTGGTGCAGGCGCCTCGGAAACAATAGCTGACAGCTGCATCGGACATTCGGCTTCCAAAAAACATACGAAAACCGGAGCACTTACTTCTAGGTTTTTCGCATTTGGGAACCAAGGCATTTGAGAACCAAGGTGTTTGAGAACCAAGGTACAACTGTATTAGGCAGTGTACATTTGCATTCCTACCCGGAAATGCCAGGGATTGAACCTGAACTTCCTGCACGCAAAGCAGGCATTCTGCCTCTGAGCTACAGGCCTTGCCCTCTGACAGATTCTCACCCAATATACTCTTACAAAAGTTGGGTGCCACCCCAACTCCCTGGCAAGTGGGAGCAACATCCCATAGGGTTCCAGGCACTCACATCGAGTCTGTGTTCCTTTGGAGATTAGAGGCACGGCAGAGACTGTCATAGGTTTAAGAAATATGGTTTGTTCACCTTTTTACACCTTCAGTCTGCATGGAGAAAGCCCAGATCTGACAGCATGGTCATTTCAAGAGGGGCTTGTGCCCCACAGCAGTGTAACCCTCCCCTCCAAGACATCTCTCTCAGTCCCAGCCAGCCTTCAGCCAGCCTGCCCAAGATGGATCTCGGTCTTTCTTTCTCCTTCCTCCCTCCCAGAACAAAAAACTCTCTTTCCCTGTCACTTCAAACACACACCTTGGCAACATCTATCTTCCCAGGCCAAAGGATTCCTCTCCGATGGCCCATCAGCCCTTTTTGTCATGTTAACAGATTTGCTCTTTGCTAAGCCAGCCAGGCTGCTTTGCATAAGGCAGCCCAGGGATTCCTTATCTGGCACAGTTCTGAAGCTTGTACTTTCATCCATATCCCAATTAATCAAAATCCTACCATTTATGAATTTCTAGGATTTAGGTGTCCCTCTGCCCCAATCTTTAACAATTCATATACACCTACACTGGCGACAAAGGACCTGTGAAGTCCAGGCAGCACTAAGGAGCAAGGAAGGTCATCAACCATCATGAATGTTGCTGTGACAAGAAATGGAGCAATTGCATCAGCCCCTGCCCAGGCCTGTGTCATGATTTGGGAGGAACTGGGAAGCCTAAAATTGCAGCATTTCTCATCATTCCCAACAGCAGCTGCCAAACAATCTCCTAGGTGTGCTAGTTGCTTTCATTCTGCTATCCCAATTGGTGAAATGAGTTCTGGCATACACAAGGAGACCAGATGAGAAGGCCCAAAGGACTCCTTTTGTAACTGTAACAGAAATAATAACCAATAGGGTTATTATATTGTTATGTGTTTGGGGGGAAAGCATTGGTTGGCATCCGTCTGTCTTTGGAGACAATGGAGGAGTGCGCTTTTGGGGGTGAAGGCAAACTGTTGGGAGGTTACAGCGAATCTGTGGCTGGAGAGGTCGATACAGGAGAGACATGTTTTGTTGCATCCGGGGCAAATGAAGGCATCCGGGTGTGCTGCTGCAGATACACCATGGCCTTTCTTGTGGGACCAGGCGTCAGGCTCCCCTTACCCCAACTCATATAAATAAAGAGACCAATAAGACTGGTTTGGGGTCAAAACAGGCCACAACTTGATTGAATACAGATGAAAGAGGCATGGCTTGGGCATGGGGCAATCTAAATATGTTCGGTCATCCCAGGCGGGGGTTCCTAAGACTTACATCAAATAGGGTGAACACCGCAGGGACGGCTGTTTGGGGGAGTGCCTTTGGCCCTGGCCCTGCCTGGGCATGCAGACATGGCCACTCCCACCGGATCCCTTTAATGGGATACCCCAGCGTTTGGAGGGGCAGGCGGAGAATACAAACTCCCCTCCATCCAAGACAAAGGATTGCCCTGATGCCCAGCTGCCAACCAAGCAACGCTCGCCGACAAGCCACTCACATCTGCACCTGTGCCTTAATGCCTTTGATCGTATCCAACAACCAAATGTAATTTCCCAATAAGGAAAGATGCAAACCTCCCTGCTCTGTTGGCTATGCCCCCTAGCACAACCCAAGTCCCAGCCTGCATCCCCACTTGCCAAATCAGGATACAAGCTAGGACACTAGCCTGTGCGGTGTAGTGGTTAAGAGCGGTAGTCTCGTAATCTGGTGAACCGGGTTCGCGTCTCCGCTCCTCCACATGCAGCTGCTGGGTGACCTTGGGCCAGTCACACTTCTTTGAAGTCTCTCAGCCCCACTCACCTCACAGAGTGTTTGTTGTGGGGGAGGAAGGGAAAGGAGATTGTTAGCTGCTTTGAGACTCCTTAGGGTAGTGATAAAGCGGGATATCAAATCCAAATTCTTCTTCTTCTTCTTCTTCTTCTTCTTCTTCTTCTTCTTCTTCTTCTTCTTCTTCTTCTTTCTTCCTGACAGGCGGCGGGGGCTTCAGGAAGGGCACGGGAGTTTGAGTTCCCACATCGGGGCTCCAGTGAAGCCTCTGCCGTCCCCGCAACACCGCCACACCAAGAGGGGGTAAGCGGACTTCTCTAGGTGCCACTGCTATGGATGCAGAACGTGACTGTCTCCAGGCACTGTGGTTATCTGCTAGGAAATTCTCTGGGTAGACATCCATAGGATTGTGTTGTCAGCCACTTGAGCAGAAGGCAGAATTTTAGAAAAAGTGGTCCGTCCGTCCCCCGCGAAGGACAAGCCACGACTCCAAAGCTCCCTCTTTTGTGCAATGTTAAGATGCATGTCCTTCCCTGGGACCCGCTAGGCAAGGCGGGTTTTTAAAATTACTATTCAAAGACCAAAAACACTGTTTTAAAATAAAAGAGCCTTGTCTACCTTCTGGTTAATTTATTAGCTCTGTTACCAGACAAATCATGTTGGAAATAATGTCTACGGCACTGAAAGTCTTTCTGTCATGCATCTGTTGGAAAGCCAAATTTAGGACTTTATAAATAGCTCAAGATCACCCTGCTGAAGACACCAGAAGGCTTGGCTGGTTTCTCTGCATGTAAGCTGAATCTATAGTAGGGAATTTTCATCGACGGTAGGAAGAGGTATGGGCCTTCAGTTTTAAATGTTTAGAAGGAGTGGTTCTAAGTCCCAGCTGTGCACCTTTTAAACGCACTCAAGTAACTGATAGCAACAGCTTGGCTTTTGTTTTGGATGGGGGTTTTTTTGGGTGGGGTGGGGTGGGGTAGGCCTGAGAAATATTAAAGGCATTTTAAAGCATTAAAAGTGTACTGACAATTAAATTAGAAAATATATTCCAGGGTTGCTTTAAGAATTATTATGTACTTCCATAATTTTATGTGCACATAATTTATAGAAAATGTCACATTTCTAATAAAAAATCCCCCTCTAATTTACTAGACTTATTAAAAATAAATCAGATTTTCTTCTAAATTTGGAAACATGAATGATTTGTTAACTAGCAGGAAAGAGAGTTGCTATATGGCATAATTGTTGTGCTAAGTATTTTTGATAAATGAAGGCATCAGGCTGAAGCAGATTGATTTGATTATAGGATATCAATCAGCACTTGTAAATACAAAATGCATTCTGTGGTGTGTGTGGTGTTTTTTTGTTTTTTTTTAAGAACTCCCGATGAAATACTGATCACATTTCAAAGTTTTTTCTTAGAAAGTTGTTCTTGCATGGGTTTACGTCTTCTTTTACTTTATTCGTTGATAGAGTGAGGATGGTAAGTCGTTGGACTACAATTCCCATCATCCGTTGCAATTTGCCCTCCTGGCTATGGCTGATGGGATCTGGAGTCCAACAACATCTGGGAGAACCACACGTTCCCTACGCCTGATTTAGAGGCCTAGTTGGACATTCTCTAGCCCTCAACTGGTGTAGGAGCAGAGGTGGTGGGTGAATCACTCACAAACCTTCCC
The DNA here is from genome assembly GCF_009819535.1 of Lacerta agilis. Lineage (NCBI taxonomy): Eukaryota > Metazoa > Chordata > Lepidosauria > Squamata > Lacertidae > Lacerta > Lacerta agilis. The sequence goes on along the minus strand of NC_046320.1, from coordinate 16,209,369 downwards.
CACCTCCCTATTGCCCCATTGCGCGCACACACACAAACACACACACCCTAAACCTGCTGGTACCATATCAGCAAGAAAACAGGGTGACATGGGCATTTGCCCCTATTCAGGATGGCAGTACTGTACTTAGGTTCTTCAGGATGTTTTTTGTATGGTTTTGTTAGGATGCAATCCTGTACCCACTTCCTGAAGTGTAAACCCTAATTAGCTCTTCTGACTAGAAAGCCACAGCTAAACAGAAAACAAGCAGACTCTATAAATCCTTTCCCCTCCCCTCCCCTAGACAAACTTACAGCCGTACCTCGGTTCTCAAACGTAATGCTTTCCCGAAGTCCGTTCGGCTTCCGTAAACTTTCAAAAAACAAGGTGCGGCTTCCGATTGGCTGCAGGAGCTTCCTGCAGCCAATCGGAAACCGCGCCGGACGTCCGGCTTCCGAAAAACGTTCGCAAACCGGAACACCCACTTCCGTGTTTGCGGCGTTTGGGAGCCAAAACGTACGAGTACCAAGGTATGACTGTATATCTTATCTGTGGGACCTCAATAGTCTCCTTTCACAAGGGAAGGGCTCGATTCTGACCCATGAATCAGCAGCAGGTAGAGATGGCATTGATGACGAGTGTTCATTGCTGGCTTCTTTCTCCTACCTGTGGAATAGGTAAAGTCTATTTTCCATTAACCTGTTTAATATTTTTTTTTAAAGAGTGGGGAGAAATTCTAAGCTAGCATCTAGGGCCAGGGGGGCATCGGCATAAATTGTGGTGCTAACTTAACTATGAAAAAAATACGGAGTCTACATATAGTAAATCGAATGCCAGTTTCACTAGCATTCCTACAGAGAAAAATACCTCTCTGCTGTGCCCATGATTTCATAGACTTGTTATAGAATGCAACAGATTAGTGGCTGCATCATTTCGATTCACTGTAAAATTAACGGAAGAAATGCTTTTAATTCCAGAGAAAACGCCCAGTATATAAGTAAACCTGGATTCCCAGCTTCTGTTCCAAAAGACACACATATCAAACATTTGCCATATTTCGGATTACATTGTTGCTAAAGTAATCTGTTTTCCTTCTCTTCAGTATGTCAAACTTTGAGCAATTTGATATAGATTTTTACCAGTCAGATTACAGCGCTGAAAACCAAGAGCAAGATTATAGCGGGCCTGAACCCCCTGGAAATGAGTATGGAAGCAAACAGTAAGTGCTTGAAACAGAACAAATTTACTGATTTAATTTTAACATCGCATTTCAATTGCAATTAATAACACAATTTAATTGGTTTTTTTCCCCTTTGGTTAAAAAAAAGTGTTCCAGCCTTGAGAATTTTATGAGGCGTATCAGTTGGCTGCACTTACAATAAAACAAAATACATTAAAATGTATGTTTAGGGTACTTTACAGTCCCTTTACCAAAAAAATAATAATGTAATAACACAGATTTAAAACAAGATCCCACCAATATTTTTTCAATATTAATCCCCATGTTTCTTGAACACAGTTGTAGCAATGCATATTTTTTTTACCTTCCTTCCTTCCTTCCTTCCTTCCTTTTTTTTTCCTTTTGGAAACATGCTGCCTTCCATTTTGCGCATTCCGAGGCCAACACATTCTCCAGTTTCCAAATGCTACAGAAAGCACATCTTTTTCATGGGCTGGCTCGCCTATGAGCCGCGGTGAGGTGGTTGTCTCAGCGCAGCAGGCTCACGACACGCTGCTGGTGGTTGGGCCATGGTGTTGGTCACGGCAAGGGACCATGGCTGCAGCACGTGGCACAACCACAGCAGTGGAGGACCAAGAGGCAGGGAGCGCCCAGCAGACTTGATCACTGGGTACCTGGCAGGGGTGAGAGGTGGCCACCCAGCCATGATGAAGAACAGGAGAAAATGGCAGGGCACAGTGAGGAGGGGAGTGCACAGAGGTTTTACTGAGGTCTTTCTGGCGGTTCCCTCTCTGCAAGAAGTGAGGTTACAGGGAACCAGGCACAGGGCCTTCTCGGAAGTGGCGCCTGCCCTGTGGAATGCCCTCCCACCAGATGTCAAAGAAATAAACAACTACAGTGGTACCTCTGGTTACGTACTTAATTTTTTCTGGAGGTCTGTTCTTAACCTGAAACTGTTCTTAACCTGAAGCACCACTTTAGCTAATGGGGCCTCCCGCTGCCGCTGCGCCGCCAGAGCACGATTTCTGTTCTTATCCTGAAGCAAAGTTCTTAACCTGAAGCATTATTTCTGGGTTAGCAGCGTCTGTAACCTGAAGCATATGTAACCTGAGGTACCACTGTATCTGACTTTTAGAAGACACCTGAAGGCAGCTCTCTTTAGGGAATCTTTTAATATTTGATGAATTGTTGTATTTTAATATTTTGCTGGAAGCTGCCCAGAGTGGCTGGGGAAACCCAGCCAGATGGGTGGGGAATAAATAATAAATATATTATTATTATTATTATTATTTAATTAATTAATAACCTCAATCAGCAAAATGTCCAAGGCTGGCCCTGCATGAGATGGAGCTATCTGGAAATGTATATTGGTGTCCATGAGATGCACATAAAAGGAATCACGGAGGGACACACTCTCCCCAGTCTTTAGGGCTTTCCCAGGTCATGTCTCCTGCATAAACCACACCCTCTGCTCCCAGGAAATAACCCCCTCACCACTGTTTGTCCACACACCTCTCATGTGCTGGCTAGAATGTGGTTTGATTGCCTAAATAGAAGATTGAAGCTTGTATGTCCATGGAAACTTTGTAGGGGGAGAGGGTTTGCAGGGGGTTGGACTAGAAGACTCACATAGTCCCTTTCATTTCTACAATTCTGTGATTCTATGTGAAGTTTATGTGGGTTCCAGCAATACTCGAGGCAGTGATTCAGCTGAAAGGCTTTATTGAGGCACCAGGGGCAAAGCAACTGCTTATATGTATTTCTGAAGGCCTGGGCCACGCCCACTCTCAATGCGATTGGCTGTCTAAACCCCCAAGCTGCAAATCGTGACCCAGGCGGAGCTTAAGAGCCAATGCCAGTAGCCCAAACCCTGACAGTGCCACACAATTGGATATCATGAGTCAAATCGGAACACAGGGCTTAAGTCCAGACTCTAGCTCAGAGCAGGGGAGACCAGACATAGCAGCATGTGTCAGCGATGGGCAGGGCCAGCAACAAATTTTACCTTTCTGCAGTGGGCTAGTTTCGACACACACTCACTCCGTCCTCCATCTCTGACCTCCATCCAGACAAGCAAGAAGCATTACCAAAATTCACGGACACATTCTAGCCAGCCAAAAACACTCAGGGCCAGTCAACGGCACCGACTTAGGCTCCTCACTGTGGGTGCTCAGTGCGCCACACCCCACACTGTGATGTCATGACAGTGCAGCATCATGATGTCATGACAGCGCAGGGTGGGGTAGGGCATGCGCTTCAGCAGCTGCAGCAAAGCTCTGAGCAACACACACAACTTCTGAAATGCTTTCATGTGAATATAGTCCGATCCAGGGGTCAGCAACCTAAGGCCCATGGGCCGGAGGCGGCCCACGGAAGCCGTTTAACTGGTCCACGAGCCGCCCCTTTACTGAGCTGCCCACTCGGCGAGTCTCCGCACGCTGCGCTAAACCGGCGCAGCGTGGCACGGGGACGCTCTTCCGTGGCTCTGGAAATTGCTTCTGCGCATGCCCAGATGCTGCAAATTGCTTCTGCACAGGCGCAATTTTCGGCATCTAGGCATGCACAGATGCGATTTCTGGTGTCATGCTGTGCCGGTCCGGCCCACGGAGGATCTTCGCAGGAGTGATCCGGCCCATGCCCGGTAAGCCTTGCCGACCCCTGGTTAGACCCAATTCATACTTCACTGTTTTGAGGAAGATGCCCTTTCACTCCAGTAGCAGTGCTTTTGATTCCCGTTCCCCATGTTGTCTTCCTTGTAGAGGTTGGGCAGTTGCCTCGCCACCGCCAGATGCATTTACTTCTCCAGAAAGGGCTTCGTCTTCTCAGCAGTACACAGGGCAGATTTTTCAACCGGCGTTTACCTCAGAGTTCCCGCCTAACAACGCTTACCCTGACAGCTTTGATGAAGAACCGCCTTTGCTAGAAGGTGGGGAATTAAAACACTTAATTACACTTTCCCTGTGTTCCGGCGGCTTATACGTGGAGCAGAATCCCTTAATACTCATTGCAAATTTCTGTGGTGTCAAGGAAGTGATTTATTTTCCTTCCCTACAATATTACTAACAAGAACTTGTCTAAATGAGGGGTGGAACTCATCTGAGGCTGGGGAAATGACCTGCCTGGAATATTACCCCCTTTCTGGCTTCCCAACAAGAGAAGGTGACATTTCTCCACACAACATCGCACAGTGGTCCTTCCTAGAGCCGGCCCTGACATTGGGCAAAGCGTGGCCTCTGCTGCCTCAGGCAGGAGATGCTCAAGGGCTGAGAGTTGTGCCCAGGTAGTGTTAGATGGCAGTGTTGTGTGTGCCACTTGGCCTGCCCTGTGCCCCTTAACCTAGTCGGCTGCCCTCAGGTGTGATGGAAGATGCTATCCTGTTACCAATCTTAAAGCACAGTTCAAATGGCAGTTCCTTTGACTGGTGCATGTGGATTGGTAGTGAGGGAGCATCTTGTCTTTCACCTCCAGCAGTTGAAAATGTTTTTGGCCAGCTCTGACCCTCTACAACAGGGGTCAGCAACCTTTTTCAGCCATGGGCTGGTCCACTGTCCCTCAGACCATGTGGTGGGCCGGACTATATTTTGGGGGGGGGGGTGAACGAATTCCTATGCCCCACAAATAACCCAGAGATGCATTTTAAACAAAAGGACACATTCTACTCATGTAAAAACATGCTGATTCCCGGACCGTCCGTGGGCTGGATTTAGAAGGCAATTGGGCCACATCCGGCCGATGGGCCTTAGGTTGCCTACCCGTGCTCTACACTGCTTGCAAGCCAAAAGACAAATTTTACTCCATTTCTTGAATCCATTTTGCCAACTTCCTTCATGTTAAAATTAAGCAGCAGATCACATGCTATTAATAGACATTTCATAATGTCCAAAATATCAAGCTATAAATTGCAACTAAAACTCCCTTTCTTATAAATGAATAAATGTAAGCAAGAGAAAAGTTTATTGAAGTTTGGTATGTGTTAACTTACCACTCGCACACACACACGTTTTCAGTTGCTCTGTGCCCAGAATAGTAATTTAACTGATCACAGCACAGTCAAAATCCTAGGTAAAAAGTATGTTTAAAAGCAATATTCAATCTTAGGCTATCAAATCAGAAACTTTGGGGTGAGGGAGAGAGAGAGAGGTTTGTTTAATTTGTTGCCTTGCATTTGTAACACAGACACATGTTTATATTTGAAAGGGCAGCACTACAATTTGCATGGAAAATAAAGGTGATAGCTCATTTTTATGGCACATACATCATGTACTTTACTGCCTCTAGATGACAGCATCACAATAAATTTCGTATTCAGATTTCATAGCATTGCCTTTCCCTCTATATTTATATTGCATAATCAGATATCATGTTAAGGTACCTATAATTAATAAACACTTGTTATAATCTTGTTTACATATCTAGTAATAAATTTGCCGGCTTTTGTAAAAAGTAAAGGCAGCGTATTCCAAGGCAAAACTTGATAAATTTCCTATAACTATAACATACTGTAGAGTACCATAACAACATCAACTGTGTTAAATTTAAATAATGAAAAAGGTTAACAAAATCTGTACATGAAATACCAGTGGAAATATTTGCATCTCATTCTGATGTACCGGGAACTGTAGTTTACCCCCCCCCACAGCGCTATAATTCCCAGCACACTTAAACTGCAGTTCTCAGAATTCTTTTTGGCGGGGGGGGGGGAATGGGATGTGTTTTGAATGTGCTTTGATTGTGTATCCGCACTCCACAGGACTCCCCTGTTAGAGTCTAGTCTTTCCCCATATATTTAAATAATGCACAGTTTTTATCTCCATTTGATCCCTAACAGGACAAAAGTAACCCCCAAGTCTATCTACCTGCCGCAGGGGTGGGGAACCTGTGGCTCTCTGTTTGTTACTGAACTACAACTCACATCATTCCAGATTTCTGGCTATGCCGACTGATAGGAGTTGAAGGCTGATAGGAGTTGAAGTGTGACAGCATCTGGAGAGACACAGATTTGTTGTTGTTCAGTCGTTCAGTCGTGTCCAACTCTTTGTGACCCCATGGACCAGAGCACGCCAGGCATGCCTATACTTCACTGCCTCCCGCAGTTTGGCCAAACCCATGTTAGTAGCTTCAAAAACACTGTCCAACCATCTCATCCTCTGCCGTCCCCTTCTCCTTGTGCCCTCCATCTTTCCCAACATCAGGGTCTTTTCCAGGGAGTCTTCTCTTCTCATGAGGTGGCCAAAGTACTGGAGCCTCAACTTCAGGATCTGTCCTTCTAGTGAGCACTCAGGGCTGATTTCCTTCAGAATGGATAGGTTTGATCTTCTTGCAGTCCATGGGACTCTCAAGAGTCTCCTCCAGCACCATAATTCAAAAGCATCAATTTACCCATACCTAATCTACACAGATTACCCATACCTAATCTTATCACGTTTGAAACCTACTCCTTTGAGCAGTCTCCCCCAACTCAAGAGTCCCCAGATGCCATTTGACTAAAAGTTCTGTAGGTGCTACCGTATTTTTTGCTCCATAAGACGCACTTTTTTCCTCCTAAAAAGTAAGGGGAAATGCCTGTGCGTCTTATGGAGCGAATGGTGGTCCCTGGAGCTGAATTGCCCAGGGGCCAAAAGAGGATCATGCTTTTTATTTTACAAAGGAAAAGGGAGTGTTGAAAGGACCCCGCTCAGCAGCTGATCAGCAAGAGATCGGGAGAGAGATAAGAGTCCCGGCTCCCTTTCAGCCCCGCCCTCCTTTGTTGAATGTGCTGCAGAGGGAGGTTGTTTGTTTCCCCAGGACATGTGACTGGCTGATTAGATTATCTGTCTGGAAACTGTAGAAATGGCTCCCTTTCCTTAAGATTTTTTCAGAAATGTGAGTTAAACCTCATAAAAATGGGGCTTTTCCTCTTTGCTTTTCCCCCTTTGCAAAAGGAGCTTTGCTTTTCCCCCTTTGCAAAAAAAGCTGCAAAACCTTTAGCTGATCCTCGAAAAAAAACAACCCCAGGGCTTTTCCCTTTGCAAAAACAGCTGCAAAACTTTTAGCTGATCCTAAAAAAAGCCTTTTGCCTTTGCAAAAACAGCTGCAAAACTTTTAGCTGATCCTCAAAAAAGCCAGGGCTTTTCCCTTTGCAAAAAAAGCTGCAAAACTTTTAGCTGATCCTCAAACACACACACACACACACACACACACACACACAGAGGGCTTTTAGAGGAGGAAAATCAGAAAAATATTTTTTTTTCCTTGTTTCCTCCTCTAAAAATGAGGTGCGCCCTATGGTCCGGTGCGTTCTATGGAGCGAAAAATACGGTAACTGCCTGGGTCCCTGGGTACCAGAGCACACCAGACTGGGTGTGGCGTTTGCCCTTCCTGGAGAATATATGAATGTGCAGGAGTAAGTAAAGGTTTAAGTGACTGACCCTAGGCAGACCAATAAACAGAGGGAGAAGGAGCTAGGGGCAGCTGAAAAAAGGCAGTTGGAGTTAGTCAGTTGGTGTTAAGCAGCTGGTTAAGGGCAGTTGACTGAGACAGTTGGTTGGTGGTTGGTTGGTGATTGTGAGGGTTGGCGGTGAGGTAGAGTGGTGAGCGTAGGATCAAGACAGGGCTGTGATAAGAATAAATATATACCAATGTAACTAATATCTTAAGTTTGTTGATGTTTAAAATAAACACTTATTATTTTGTTCAAATCCAGACCCTGACTGTGACAGTGATTACAGGGGGGGGGGGATCCTGGCTGGTGGCAGCGAAGCGCTGTGGTGGCACAGGGATCAATAGACTGTGAAAGGTCCGGGGACCCTGTGTGATCGCCACACCGGGTACACACAAATTTTGGGCACACACAAATTTTGGTGTCAGGGCCATGCACACTGCATGGCACCCACAGCCCCGGCACCCACAGTCATGGGGCCAAGTTGGCATTCCTGACAGATGTCAGAGGCTGGACTGAGGAGGAATTGTGGGAAATGCCCCTGTAGCAGTGCCCCCCCCCACTTCTCCTGAACCTTTCTGGGAACAGGAGGACAGTATAGATTTAGAACAGTGGTTTGCAGAAGGGCACAGTTCAGAGCAGTGTTTTTCAACCACTGTTCCGCGGCACACTAGTGTGCCGTGAGATGTTGCCTGCTGTGCCGTGGGAAAAATTGAAAAATTCCAGAGAATTACTTTATATATAGTCAATATAGGCACAGAGTTAAATTTTTTAACATTTTCTAATGGTGGTGTGCCTCGTGATTTTTTTCATGAAACAAGTGTGCCTTTGCCCCAAAAAGGTTGAAAAACACTGGTTCAGAGGCTGCAGAGGGGAGAAGCTGGGAAAAATTGGGAGAGGAACAGCAGGAAGAAGCAGCAGCAGCACCAGGGAAGAGACAGCTGACAGACTCGGTGTCTTTGGAAAGCATTCCTGACCACCCCCTCCTCCAGGACTAGGTGTGCATTGAGGGTATTAGAACAGAGAGCTCAGAGGCAGAAAGTTCAGAGGTGAAAAGCTCAGATTAGCCAACACAGGGGTGATGTAGAATAGGAGAGACAGAGGGGGTGGGACTTTAATTGGAGCAATGCCATTATCTTAGGGAGACTGCCTTCCTTCGTTGCTCTCTGTGAATTATTGAATAAATTGCTTGGTAAGAACTTTTATTGTTTCTCTGCTTATTAGCTGCTACCATGGAAGGGATCAGATTCCCCGAAGCCTGACAGAAAGCCCCATCACCCCCAGCCAATATGGCCAGTGCTCAAGGAGCATAGGAGTTGTAGTCCACACCCAGGGACCCAAGGCTGGGAAGCTGCCTAAGAGGAACCTCCAGGGAGGAACGCAAGTGGCTTAAACGGCCTCCAAATTCTATCCTTGCAATCTTATTAGGAAGAGAGACAGTGGCTTGTTCATAGATGGTTCATTAGTTTGCGGGGTCCTCAGTTCTGAGTGGACCATGCCCTGCTCTCTCTCTCTCTCTCTCTCCTCCCGCCCCGTACCTTTGGCACCCAAACTCCCCCACACACAGACCGTTGGACAATTGCCAACACTCTGCTTAACAATTCCTCTGCCCGTTGTAGAAATTGCCGTGTGCTGTGCTAGATGCTTTACGATTTTTAATTGTATTTTTATTGCTTCTTTTATTTCTTAAATTGTATTTTATTGTATTACAATTTGCAGCCCATCGGATTGAAATTGTAAAGCAATAAAATACAATGTTAAAAAATAAAATAAAATAAGCAATAAAACACAATTAAAAGTCGCTGTGAATATTTAGTGTGCACATGCTAGAGGCCATCAGAACGAAGCTCGCTGACCATGGCTGATCCCACAGACCACGATTTGGGAACCACTGACTGTGAACCACCCTGACTGTGAAAATATCAGAAGCGAAATGCTATTTTTGCTGGAAGCTTGGGTAATTTCACACACTTCTGCCGTCCCCGTTGCTTCACATCTTTCCGAGCAGTTTGGCATAGCAATTAGAAATACATTTGTAAACTTCAGGTTGTTGTTGTTGTTAAAGAAGGTTTTCCTAGGTGCCACAGAAAACTGCAGCAGCAGAACAGGCATTTTCCTGGCCATCTCACCCAAAATGACTGCATTTCTCAGAGGCATGTGTTAGACAAGATGGAGGGTGATGAGGTTTTGCGAGGGGCTGGTGGGGGCCTTTCTGAGCCCAGGAACCCTTGTCCACTGTCCAATTTAGCCAACCACTGAATCCAAACCTAGTGTGAAGGATGACTGTATCTGCCTGCTTCTCTCACGAACACCCCCACCCAAAAAAACACGCCACATTTTTCTTAACATGAAGAAGAAGAAGAGGAGGAGGAGGAGGAGGAGTTTGGATTTGATATCCCACTTTATCACTACCCAAAGGAGTCCCAAAGCGGCAAAGATCTCCTTTCCCTTTGTAATTGAAAAATCCCAGGTGTGGAACTGCCCAGCCACCTGGCCCTTAGGGATAAGCCCACTGGTTTCTGCGGAGTTAAATAAAAGAAGTCCAGCCACTGGAGCAAGGACAAGACAGGGTTTATTGCGCAATAGGTTACAGTCAAACTGCACACCCAGAGCAGTGTTACAAGAACTTTTAAAAACTCCTATCATATCCCAGAATACAGTTTGGAAACATCATTACTACATCATCACTACATCACGAAAGGGAAAGGTTATACATGATTGACATATAGGAAAAACAGGAAAAACAAGATTAACATATGGGGAAAACAGAGCAATATCAGGCAGATAGCCCTGAGAAGTGTGAATGGGTGTTAAGTACTGGCAAGGATACCTTGAGCACTTATCTGGGAGAGAACAATGGGATTCTGGTTGAGGGATATTAGCCTGAAGCACCCAGAGATTACCTGCTGAGGCATTTCCCTGTGTACGTGGTCTCTTGTCTACTGGATCATGGCAGAGAGATGGGTCCCCTTAAGGGCCTCACTCCACACCACAAATGAGTTTACTCGGGAAGAACTTTGCTTAGGTGACCCCCCCCCTAATTTCCGTAACACCTTCCTCCCCCACAACAAACACTCTGTGAGATGAATGAGGCTGAGAGACTTCAGAGAGAAGTGTGACTAGCCCAAGGTCACCCAGCACCTGCATGTGGAGGAGCGGGGACGCGAACCCGGTTCACCAGATTACGAGTCCACCGCTCTTAATCACTACACCACACTGGCTTAGACACTCTACAGGGCTAGAGTGTTTCAACCTCTTTGTGCTTTCTGGGGTTTCCGAAGCTCTAAGGCAGCCCTGTGGCTTTGAAAGCAGCCCAGTTTGGCATAGGACGCCTTGCAGAATACCTGCTTCACCTCAGAAGAGCCCAGAATCTCTCCAAATCTGCCTGATTCAGCTCAGAATTCATCCAAGCCAAATATCCCCCCCCCCAAAAAAAGCTGAGAGGTTTCCAATGTTTGCAGCTGACAGGCTGCATTTGGCTTGTCGGATCACTAGTAGAACAGGCCTGTTAATAGTATAAGTTTAATATTCATAAAATGCTACGTTTGACTGTATTGTATTTAAAATGCTGTGCAGAGAGGTGTGCATTAGGCATGAGATGTTTGTCTTTAGCAAATGCGGCAAGGAGAGTGTTTAAGGCTAATTCATCCCAGAAACCCAAGCAGAGATCTCTCACAGCAAAAAGATGAAACCTGAGAACTTAGTGTCTTAGTCCATTGCGGGAGCCGGCAGCAGTATAAGAGATGATGAACAAGCAAGGTGGTTGCATAGGATCTCGTTGCAGAGAGAGGAAAGTTATTTAACTGTATTAATGACTGAAAAGTAGATCAGACCGCATTCCTTGCTTATTTACGAGCAATGCGTTATTTTGTATTTTGTACTGTTCATTTGCAACTGTTTCAAGACTGTTCTGCAGTAAAGCTATGGAACTCATTATTGTGGCGGAGAGCAAATTCATTGCTACTCTGAACAAGGTCTGGATAAGGGATTCCATTTGCAATGACTCTAACAAAGCCTATGTCACCGAATCCTGAAAGCCACCTACTCTGAAGCAAAGGGGGGGTCTCCTACAGCCACTTTCTTGTCTGTCAAAATTGGCGATTGGCTTATGAAAATAAAGCCGAATCTTACACAATGGGATTGTAAGGGCAGATCATTAATCAAATTAATACAGTGGTACCTCTGATCCGTTCCGGAGCCCCGTTCGCAACCTGAAAGGTCTGTATCCTGAAGCGCCGAATCTGTGCATGCTCGTCGCGCGATTCGGCGCTTTCTGCGCATGCGCGTGACGTCATTTGACGTGTCTGCGCATGCGCGAACCGCCGAACCCGGAAGTAACCCGTTCCGGTACTTTCGGGGTTTGGCGCGTTCGTATCCCGTGACGAACGCAACATGCAGCGTTCGTAACACGAGGTACGACTGTAAATGTAGCATGGATATAAAGAGCATATCCATCAACATTTGCACTGGAATATGTCTGATTTCATCCACATATTGTATTGGGTGCAAGAGAAACAGAGCATGCAGTTTGAGGCTGTTGCACTCAGGTCCTGCTTGTGAACTTTCCAGAAGTGCCTTGGCTGCTGCGGGAACAAAATGCTGAACAACATGGGTCATTGGCCTGATTCAACAGGGCTATTCCTGTCAGTGAAGTTATTCAGGACTGTGTGTGAGAGAGAGGGAGGGAGGAAGAGAGAGAGGGGGTGAGAGGGGGGAGAGAGAACAAAGCCATTTGAGGACAGTGCTGGCATCTGGTTCACATAGTTTTCCTTTGCATAACTGAGTAATCAATACTTCCAAATTAAGTCTTGGCTACAACGCATGCATCATTAGAATAATTTGCCTACAGCCAACCGACTGTTTTGTTATTCTGAAGCGAGCTATTGCACTGAGGTTTTCCATTTAGGATGATTAACAGTTTTTAAACTTCTTTTCCCCTCCTCCGTTGCAGAGCTGGGGATCAACTTTGATCACATCTGGCAAAAAACATTAACCGTCCTCAACCCAATGAAGCCAGCAGATGGCAGCATCATGAACGAGACGGACCTGACAGGGCCTATGGTTTTCTGCCTGGCGCTTGGAGCAATGCTGCTACTGGTAAGGTATAGTGCAAACTGCAGCTGTTCTCATAGCAATATCCTCAGCAGAAAGGCAAACGACTTTGGGCTTGTAGGGAGAAGGAGCCCGATTAAAAGCCCCATGCAGGGGCGTACCCAGGATCAAAACTGGGGGGGGGGGGCAAGCCATGGTCGTTCAGGTTGTGACATTTCAGCACGGAAAGGCAAATGAAACCAAAATTTTAGGAAAATGATATATAATTATAGCAGTGCTTTATTATAGTAGTTATTGCAATTATTTGCTTGATTTTTTTAAATTTTTATTCTAGTTACATGTCTTATACCAGGGGTGGCCAACTCCCAAGAGACTGTGATCTACTTTCAGCAGTGATCTACCCCCGTTTTTGGGGGTTCAGCTCAAAGTTGTTGACCTTTTTTGGGGATGAGGAATGCCCCGTTTTTTAGGGGTTCAGTTCCTTTTGAGATTACTGACCATATTATGTAAACAGCAAACAAAAACAGCTTCAAAAAACAGAAAAACTCCCCCCCCCAAAAAAAAAAAACAGAAAGCCCCCAAATGGCTGAAAAACTCAGTTTGCTAGGATCCTCAGCCATTGCAACTCACCATGCAAGGGAACTGTTTCCAAAGCTCCTTTGCAACGATCAGCCAGCGCAACACACACACACACACACACACACACACACACACACACACAGTGGCCGGCTGCCGGTCGGCAGAGCTCAATTGTTATTTAGATTTTGGGAGGGGGAGAAAGACCGGTAGTTGAGCTTTTTAGGAGAGCTTTTTTTTCCTTTTAGGCTGCCAATAACCATTTAATTATTATTATTTTTTGCTTCTAGGGGGGGCAGGTGCCCCCTCCTGCCCCCCCTTGGGTACGCCCATGGCCCCATGCGATAAGGAATGTCGAAAGGCTCCCCCCCTCCTTTGCCACAGCTTATCACACTGAAATAAATGGAAGAGACAGATTTATCAGAAACAACTAATTTTCAGAAGGGAGTTGTTTAGATTTAAATGAAAATCAGCACAACGGATTGTTGAACAGTGCAATGCAGGCCAACTTGTGGCCTTCCAGGCATTGCTGGATTCCAACTCCTGCCAGCCCCAGACAGTGGATTCAATGGCAGAAGAGATTCGCCAGGTGCTCAGAGCCACTATTCTATCTTCCCAGCAGGCAGGTCACTGCTGCTTACTGGGAAGGAGAGCAGGGAGGCAGCGGAGAGGTTGACACAATTAACTCTTTATTGTCAAAAGCACACCGTCCAAGTGTCCCTATTTTCTAGGGTCAGTCCCAGATTTACAGAAGCCGTCCCAGTTTCTAATTTGATCCCGGAATGTCCTGCTTTTCCTTAGGACGCCCCTATTTTCACAGGATAAATGTGGGAAGGTATGGAGTTATGCGACCCCCTGAGCGAAGGAGGTAAGTAACTATACAGTCGTACCTTGGAAGTCAAACGGAATCTGTTCCGGAAGTCTGTTTGACTTCCAAAACGTTCGGAAACCAAAGCGCGGCTTCTGATTGGCTGCAGGAAGCTCCTGCAGCCAACCAGAAGCCCCATCGGACATTTGGCTTCCAAAAATAGTTTGCAAGCCAGAACACCCGCTTCCGGGTTTGCGGCATTTGGGAGCCAAAAAGTCCAAGAACCAAGGTGTTTGAAAACCAAGGTACGGCTGTACAATATTTAGAAGACACCTGAAGGCAGTTTTGTATAGGGAAGTTTTTTTTAAAATGTTTGATGTTTTATTATGTTTCTATATATGCTGGAAGCAACCCACAGTGGCTGGGGCAACACAGTCAGATGGATGGGGTATAAATAATAAAGTTATGACAATTATGATGAATTATGAAAACAGGACATCCCTGTTTTCATCGCAGAAGTAATAGTACCACTCTATTCCGCTCTGGTCAGAACTCACCTGGAATACTGTGTCTAGTTCTGGGCACCACAGTTCAAGAAGGATACTGACAAGCTGGAACGTGTCCAGAGGAGGGCAACCAAAATGGTCAAAGGCCTGGAAACGATGCCTTATGAGGAACGGCTTAGGGTGCTGGGTATGTTTAGCCTGGAGAAGAGAAGGTTAAGGGGTGATATGATAGCCATGTTCAAATATAGAAAAGGATGTCATATAGAGGAGGGAGAAAGGTTGCTTTCTGCTGCTCCAGAGAAGCAGACACGGGGCAATGGATTCAAACTACAAGAAAGAAGATTCCACCTAAACATCAGGAAGAACTTCCTGACAGTAAGAGCTGTTTGACAGTGGAATTTGCTGCCAAGGAGTGTGGTGGAGTCTCCTTCTTTGGAGGTCTTTAAGCGGAGGCTTGACAGCCATCTGTCAGGAATGCTTTGATGGTGTTTCCTGCTTGGCAGGGGGTTGGACTGGATGGCCCTTGTGGTCTCTTCCAACTCTATGATTCTATGATTCTATGAAATGTTGGAGAGCATGCAGAAGTACACTAACAAGTTAGCGAAAGGCATTTCCACCACTCCTACAACTCCCAGCTACTCCTGGTATACACCTAATGAGGCAGTTGCCTCAACGGAGAGGCCCCACCCCAAATCTCGGCTTCCCCATCCGACCTGTGCACAAGCAGGCAAAGACTACACCTGCATGTAAGTGGCTTCTGCTCCTCCCACTTCAGTCCTCTCCTGGTCCTGGGAGACAGTGGAGCAGGAGAGGTGGAGGCAGGAGGAGGAGGTATGAAAGTCCTTGACTCTGCCACCACCTAACCTCTCTCTCCCACCTCCTGCACCTGTTGTCCACACTCCAGTCCTGCAGCTTCTCCTGCCTCTGACTCTCATCTCCTGGCTGTTACAGCCTCCCCAGATCACTGATCCCTTCTTCCAAGTCTCCAACCCCTCAGTATCCAGCCACCACTCCAGCCAATTTGTGACACAGATGGACCATGCCCATCTCCCTGCTGCCACTCCTCTCCCTCAACAGCGACTCATCTGCTAGGAAGCTAGCCTTGTGGCTGCACCCTGCTCAAGTGAACTGCTTCTGATCGATGGTCAGGGATGATGATAGGAGGTCAGGTCCACGGTACCTGGAGAGCCACAGGCTCCCTGTCGCTGGGATAGTGGGAAAAGACATCCGAACGCAGCACCTACAGCTATCTCACCAACTTAATTGATGAACTGAAAGCTTTCTCAGCTGCCTTGTGCGGTTGTGCCCTCCCCAGGCACCTTCCAGTATATAAAGCACAACACATTGAACTTGAAATCTTCCGAGCCACTCAGATGTGATGCAGCTGCTGTGCTTCTTGACCTGTTCAAAAAGGGCTTATTGCAAGTGGGAGAGGAAAGCGGCTGAGAGCGTCTGTAAATAGGGCTGTCAATGTATGAACTAGGTACCAACAGGAGAAAAAACAACAACCCAACGCTCTTTTTTTTTTCTTCTTTTAGGTAGTTACCTGAAACTACCTTATTGGAACATTTCCCCTTAAAAGTTGTCAGCAGTGCTTTTGCTTAGAGCACTATATGTTTTGCTAATTATGTGATTAATAACAACAATAGACATTTTATTATTTATAACCCGCCCATCTGGCTGGGTTTCCCCAGCCACTCTGGGCGGCTCCCAGCAGAATAATGAAAACACGATAAAACATCAAACTTTGAAAACTTCCCTAAACAGGGCTGCCTTCAGATGTCTTTTATTAGTCATTCAATAGTTGCTTATCTCCTTGACATATGAAGGGAGGGCGTTCTGCAGTGACGGCGCCACTACCAAGAAGGCCCTCTGCGGGTGGTGCTGTGGTCTAAACCACTGAGCCTCTTGGGCTTGCTGATCAGAAGGTCGGTGGTTCGAATCCCCACGATGGGGCGAGCTCCCGTTGCTCTGTCCCAGCTCCTGCCAACCTAGCAGTTCAAAAGCATGCCAGTGCAAGTAGATAAACAGGTACCACTGCGGTGGGAAGGTAAACAGTGTTTCTGTGCACTCTGGTTTCCGTCATGGTGTTCCGTTGCACCAGAAGCGGTTTAGTCCTGCTAGCCACATGACCCAGAAAGCTGTGTGTAGACAAAAGCCGGCTCCCTCGGCCTGAAAGCTAGATGAGCACTGCAACCCCATAGTCGCCTTTGACTGGACTTGACCGTCCAAGGGTCCTTTACCTCTAGCTTTTATTGCATGTTAGGATGCCAGCTCGTTAGGTTCAGCCCAATTTCACACACGGCTGCATGTGAGACTGCAGTGTTTATGTGTGTGATTCTTTCATAGCTGCCCTCCATGGGGGGCTTAAGATGGGAGAGAAAAGGAGGCAGAAATGGAGCCTGTCCTGTCCCGTTTTAGACTTCATTGGCACATGTTGACTCACTGCACCTGCCAAAGAGGAAGCTTTTGTCCGTGATTCTGCCTCTGGCTTACTCTGATGACTTCTGCTTTCTGATTCACTCGGGGCCTGACCCTGCTAAGGCACCAGAACATTTGAAACAAAGTTGGCAACGCTTTTAAACAGCTGCTGGATCAGCACCAATTAGCAGGTAATAATGTCCATTCCCATGTGATGAAAACCTTCGGTGTGCTGAGTTCTGGAGATCAAGCTGTTGTTTAAGTCCCGAGACCAGGCTGCATTTTTTTCCTCCCCATTAAGCAGGGATGGAGTAGAATGAGAGGAGCCAACTTAGTTCTCTCCAGTTGTCATTGGGCTTCCAACTCTTTTCGGGCCCGGACAGTGTGGACCAGTGGTCAGGGATGGTGGGAGCTGTAGCCAAACCATCTCTGGAAGGTAGCACTTTTGCTACCCCTGGAGTCAAGACATGGTGGTTGCACCCACTGAAAAATGTGTGCATCATCTCCTGTTCTACTGCCTGAAACAGAGACCTAAAAGATACTGAGCAGCCTTGAGCTGTTGGTGTATTGGGGCTGAATGACATTCAGATTTCCAGAATGCTGGTTTCTGTGTCAATTTCTGGCAAAATCTCTCTCGGAGAAGCTTGAACATATTCCTCCTTGGTCTGTATTTCAGGTAGTTTTGGGGATGGCAAGTTTTTCTAGGCCGGAGTTGCAGTCTGTGGGCTAAGTCATAAAAGGTTAGATCTGAGAAAGTAATTTGTGTTCTGTGTACAATAATACATAAACCTCATCAGAAATATTAAGTTCCAAAGCAGTTAATTTCCCCTCCCCACAAACGAGCCTCTAATGAAAGTCAAGGAGAAAGAAACACATGTGGAACATGGGAAACGGGAAGATAATTTGACTTGATCTGTTCCAGCTTCATTTTCCCTCCTCTCCTCCCCAGCCATCCCCATCCCTTTCTTATTGCACCAAAACCTCTCTCCTCCGCCAAGCAGTATATCAAAGAGAGTTTTCATTTAGCCGCTATCTTGCTGTCTTCTGCCTCTGGCGCAAGCAATTTGTTAATCTTAGATTAAGCTGCTAAGTATGGCTGTGTCAATTAATCAAATGCTCTGGAACAAACAAGTTAAAATATTAGCTGATTATTGCTGGCATTGTGTTTATGTGCAGCATCTGCAGGAAATATTGCAGATCAAACCTCCCGGCCCAAATTGAAAATGCTAAACCTATTGAAAACCTTTAATGACTATCGAGGTTGTTGATAGTAATCTGTTACACTAATGGCATTATATACCCACAGTATGTCAGCAGCAGTCGGGGGAGTGCTGGAAATATGAATGTTGGAAAAGCCAGTGGCCCGTTAATTCTCTTTCAGAGATAAAAGTGTCCTCTCAAATTGCCAAGACTGTCTTTGTTATGGAGTCTACAGCTATTAACATGCTGTCCCATGTGGGTCTCCTCACGGGCCAGTCACATTGAGTTCAATGGGAATTAATCCCAGGTAAGGATGTGTAGGACAAACCTAGACAGCATCTTAAAAAGCAGAGACATCACCTTGCTGACAAAGGTCTGTACAGTTAAAGCTATGGTTTTCCCAGTAGTGATGTATGGAAGTGAGAGCTGGACCATAAAGAAGGCTGATCGCCAAAGAATTTATGCTTTTGAATTATGGTGCTGGATGAGACTCTTGAGAGTCCCATGGACTGCAAGAAGATCAAACCTATCAATTCTCAAGGAAATCGGCCCTGAGTGCTCACTAGAAGGACAGATCCTGAAGTTGAGGCTCCAGTACTTTGGCCACCTCATGAGAAGAGAAGACTCCCTGGGAAAGACCCTGATGTTGGGAAAGATTGAGGGCACAAGGAGAAGGATGAGATGGTTGGACAGTGTTCTCAAAGCTACCAACATGAGTCTGACCAAACTGCGGGAGGCAGTGGAAGACAGGAGTGCCTGGCATGCTCTGGTCCATGGGGTCACGAAGAGTCAGACACAACTAAATAACTAAACAACAACAACAAAAGGATGTGTAGGATTGCACCCTAAAAGGGAGGGGAATGGTAACTGGGTGAAGCAAAGGAAGAAGAAAAAAAGTGCCATGAAAAGATCAGTGGTCATTGATAGGTTAATGCAGCAGTGACTGCTTTTTGGCTGAATGTTAAGGGAAGAAATCACAATTTTACTATTGGTGCCATCAGCTTGGAGATTCATAAAAGGTTTCACCGAAACTTTCTAGGTATTCCTTTGCTTATAAAGGCCAAGCACACGTGCTCAGACTCATTTTGTTTATTCAGTTATGAAAGTTTCATACTTTTTTCATGAAGAGACATGATGTATCTTTGCTGCAACAGAAAGGTGCACCCAGATGTTAAACACTTTGCAGAACGCTCAGTATGGAGAAGACAAAAAAGAACAGGTATAAGCCAGCAAGGTCAGCAAAAGCTAGACCCTGGTTCTCACTGGAGTGGTAAGCTCCATCACTTCAGACCACAGGCAATAGTTGACTGGTTGTTCTTCCATATGGCAGAGAAAACCTTCCATGTAGAAAACTAGATGTCGGGATGGAAGGAAGGGTCTTGCATAGCTGACTCCCTGGTATGTTGGCTTTCCATGCTGAAGGAAATGTGTTACAGGTCAATTATATCTCAGGGCACTTCCAAACACCCTGTTTATTGAGCATTCGCCTGTGTTTGCAGGGAGATTAGACAACGTTGGTTATTGGATGAGCCACTCCCCTGATCTGGTTTGCACACAAAAATGCGGGGAGTTTAGATTACATCTGCTATTTATCGAGCACTCATTCCGATTTATTCGTGGGAAGCTTAGATAATAATAACAATGATTCTTATTAATGATGTTGTGTCAAATGAAATGTCGCCCCACACTTTCCAGCACATTTCCCCCATCGTCAATGCATCTCTGAATCCTTAAGGATGCATCTCCTCTGTCCCTGTTTTTAGGCGGGATTCAATCACATAACAGCAAATTCTACCCCCATTGCCTCCATAGCTTGGCAGAAAGAAGGACCCTCCACTTCTTTTCCAGCTGATCTACCATTTGCATGGTGATCCCGCCCTCTCTTTCTTCATTTCTACAGGCTGGAAAAGTCCACTTTGGCTACGTTTATGGCATGAGTGCTATTGGTTGCACAGCAATCCATGCTTTGCTCAACCTGATGAGCATCCCAAGTGTTTCCTACGGCTGTGTGGCGAGCGTGCTAGGCTACTGCCTGCTGCCCATGGTGATCCTATCAACATACGCTGTATTCTTCTCCCTACAGTAAGTATGAAGTTTCATCTCAAATGCTGGCAGGTTGCTTTGAATGATAAGGAAGGGGTAATGTGAGCTTCATTGAGACAGAGGACACCAGGAAATAACAAGCAAGGATAAGAGAAGTAATGGGGAAACAGAGAGTTATGGGAATTGCTTTGTTGGATCTGTTTAGGTTAGCATGCTTTTTTTTCCAATTGCGGCCAGCCAAATTTATTCTAGATACTCATATCATGGTAGTGACAGGTACCCTATAGGGCCTGATATTCAACATTGTGATATATCACCAGCTAAACATTGCAATATACCGATAAATCATGGTGTCTGAAATAAGGATGGAGCTGTGTAGAGGCATTGGGTGGCTTCACGGTTTTTTTGCACAGCACACACATACACACAGACACATCAGGCTTTGTGATACACTGGTACCTTGGTTGTCAAACGGCTTGGCTCCCGAACACTGCAAACCCGGGAGTGAGTGTTCTGGTTTGCGATCGTTTTTTGGAAGCTGAACGTCCGACGCAGCTTCCGACTGAGTGCAGGAAGCTCCTGCAGCCAGTCAGAAGCCATGTCTTGGTTTTCGAATGGTTTCGGGAGTCGAAGGGACCCCCGGAACGGATTAAGTTCGAGAACCAAGGTGCCACTGTATATTGCCAGATCAAAAATTATGAAACCAATATAACGATATGGATTTCAAACCGGTTTTGGACAATATATTGATATATCGCCCAGCCACCCCAGTACCCTCAGTTGCCTCTTCCCAGCACACAATGAGGTATACTGCCTCTGTAAAGGAAGGTTGGATTTTGCTTACATAGCCAACAGATGAAGCCAGGTAACTAAATCTGGCATGTATCACCTGTTCAGGGCTCTCGCCCAGGTTAGGATAGGATTGTGGGGAATGTTTCGCTAGTGACCCCTCCTGCTTTCCTCCAACCCTAATCAATGATGGAACAGTGGGAGCTGCAAAAGCAGCTCTGGATAAACTGCAACCAGGAAATGGAGCAGAAAAAAAATCCCTTTGATTCATTTTACAAAGCAGCAGTTGCATCTAAGTACGTTTCGCTGCTGTTGGACTTGGTTGTTGTTGCTTTTTTGTCGTACTGAGTTTCCGCCTTACTCCACTGAGCAGCTAACGTCTGTCCTGGCAATAATCCATATACTAAAGCATTCTTCTTCCCTTATTATGGCAAACAGTGATTCCGCCATTAATTCTGTCTTGTCTTAGGGTTGCCATATGTCCTCTTTTTCCAGGACACGTCCTCTTTTTTCATGGGTAGAGTCGTCATAGCGATCCATAGTTAAAAGTAGAAGTTGGCAAATGTGTCCTCTTTTTTGCTCTTCAAAACATGGCAACCCTAGCAGCCTCTACAGCGATATGCAGGGTTAATTGGTTAACCATGTAATCATTTTCGTGTATAAAGCACTGCATGTGTATTTTTTAAAAATAGCAACAGCACAATGGGTTTACTCTGGAGAATTGCCAGACTTCATAACAGACCTGTTTCCCATTTTAGAAAATGCACAAATAAAATGTCCAGTGAACCCATCACAATTTAAACTATAAAATCCCTGTGGCTCCCCCCACCCTTGTATGTCACTCTAGAGTTCCATGAACATCAGAATTAGGAAACTGGATCCAGCCCACTAGCTTTTCTCCCCCAGCCTGAATGGACCAAGTTTGACAGGTGGGTGGGACCACTCTCCTGTCAATCACCTGATGTCACAATGTCAGGTGACCCATTTTTGCCTGTGCAGATTTAGAACCAAGATTTTGAGTGTAGAGCAGGTGGGTGTGGCTTAGTTGAAATGGTCCCACAGGACAAACTGGGAGATCTGGTGGTTCTAATTGGGCCCACGGAACAGAAGTTCCGCCCCTCTAGTGTACATAGATATATAGGTATAGATATATAAAGTAAGACAGGCAATGAAATAGCACCTTGCATCTTTAGGCTAAACTCTCTTGTGAGCAGGAGAGGGAGAAAAAGCAATGAAGACAAACTGGCATTGGCACCATTCCTATCTATGGTGGCTTCTCTGTCAGTTGACACATCACCTGTGTCCCTCACTGCAAAATATTTAAGGGCCCAAATAGATTTTTCCTTAAAAGTGTGATTTGTTTTCCGGGGGGGGGGTAAGGGCAGGGACAGGGGTGAAGTGCGACTGGCAGGGAAGAGAGAGACAAATGGTAGCCAAACAAGTTGTGTATCTCAAGAGAGCTATATTTTGGAGACAGAGAAGAATAGTAATGGAGGACCAAAAAAAAAAATGGTTAGTGACTGGAAATGAATTCTTTATCATTTTCATTTTCCCTTCCTTTGTTTCCTCAAGCTGCCCATTAGATACTGATGAAATTGCTGTAAGCTGCACTGAGGACAAGGGGATACGACGTCAGTATAAGAACAAACAAATAGCTTGTTCCTGTAACAAGCTAACATAGCAGGCATATCATTATGACAGGATTCGGCCAGTTCATTCGTCATTCCCTCTGTCCGGAGAAAAGCGCCAACTGTTTCTCTGCGGGGGGCGGGGGGGGGGGGCGGCAGCAGTGGCACGAGTGAATTCACAGACCCTTCACTAAGCTGCAACTTCCAGTTCCCTCCACAAGTCAGTCAAATTGATACAAAGCCGGCATGAGTTTGCAGGGCGGATGTGCCCGTTACCCTAGATTGCACAGTGCAAATATTACATCATGCACACATTTCTCTTTATCTGCCGCCAGCTCCTGGTTCGCTGCGGGATGAAAATGCTGCGGTTGTTTGTCTTACCATTCTAACAAACGAGATAGCAGCTGACTAATTTACTACTTGCTGCTTAGTCTTTTAAAGCTGCAAATTGTGAAGCTGTTTTTCACCCGAAATGAAAAATGCCCTCCCGCCTGCTCCCCTCATCTTCTGTTTGTTTGGCTTGATGTTATATTGTCTTTGCCGCTGGCCCTTGGCTATCAATGCATCCCTGATTAGGAAGGCTCTTGAAGTGTTTTTATTCGGCTCTTATTAACCAGTAAGGGTTTTTTTATGTTCTTGCAGGGGGTTTCTTGGAACTGTGCTAGCTCTCCTCATTATTGGATGGTGCAGCCTCTCAGCCTCCAAAATATTCACTTCCGCATTGTCTATGGAAGGCCAGCAGTTTCTGGTTGCCTACCCCTGTGCATTGCTCTATGGTCTCTTTGCACTCATGGCTATCTTCTGAGCTTTGGTTTCCAGGCGGACTGTGCTATCTTATCTATATGTTGGACTGCAAAATCAAAACCATCTACAGATAGTCTTTTTGACTGATTTAGAGATGTTCCCCAAAGTTCATGGTTTAGGGCTCGAATTTGGACTGGAAAGCTTGCTTTATTGAGGGGCACCAGCTCCTGGCCACCAAACCTTTTTGGCCCCCCAATGTTTTGGGGCTGAGGGCCAGCCCCCCAATGTCTAAAAAGTACAAAGGCAAACTGTGGAGCTCAGTGGGGGTCTTCCTTCATTTCATTTTCATTTCACTTTTAATTTGTATACCACCTTTCTATATTATTATACACAAGGTGGTTTATGGCAACAGAATAGACAACAAAGAACACACCCCTTATCATAATCTGATCCAATACAAAAAGTCATAATAAAAACGTAACTTTAAAATGGAACAACTGATATCAAAGAAAGTAATTTTCAAAAAAAACTAATAGAATATAATAGTAAACAATAAAATTAAGTCTCAGAACATCAGCAAATAATAATTAAGCAGAAATTCACTCTCAACAGTTACAATAAATAATGACTAAACTAGGATCAATAAAAATAACTGCAAATCACAATGCATAAAATACCACAATACAGTAATACTTCCGCAAACATCCGCTCCATCGACCATCCATTTCGGCGAATGTCCGCAGCAAACCCAGAAGTACTGGAACGGATTACTTCCAGGTTTGCCGCTCGCGCATGCGCAGAAGTGCTAAACCGTGCTTCGACCATGTGCAGAAGCGCAAACCTCTCCATGCACATGTGCAGAGCGGCGCTTTGCTGAGCGTCCCTTTTGTCAAGTGTCTGGGGCTCCGGAACGGATCCCGGACTCAAAACAAGGTACCACTGTACATACAAAACCATGTAAAATGGTCAAATTGAGAAACAATTTGATTGTTTCCTTCCCGCAGAGGGGAAGGAGCGTCAAAGCAGTCTCCCCCCAGTGGCAGCACTGCCGGCCATTGAAACAGCATGGCCGCTGCATTTGGCTCCGCCCCCAGCTCTTCCCAACGTTCTGATGTCACGCATACAATGATGCCCGCCCCCAATCGCCCTCACAAACTGGCCCCCTCAGCTGCATTGTGAATTGGGTCTCGTTTTCTCCAGAAGTTTGTCCCTGGCTCAGAATATAATATGTAATTCTGACAAGGTTGCTTTGAAGGAAAACGTACATCCAGGTCTTTTACGTTAACCTCTTAACTCCCAGTGAAATGTCTGTTGATTGCAATGAAGTATGTGGCGCAAACACTCAACCCTTCCCTCTTTTACCTGGTGAATAATTGCTCTGTTAGGGCCAATTATCTTCATTTGTTTCTTGCAAACCTTTTATATATTTCCACTCCCACTTCTAGATCTGGATCCTGCTCCTGGATTTGTTTGTTTTGAGGTGGTGAGGGTTTTGAATTTGTAGCTGTTTCTCAGCCATGGCTGATGCTGGGAGTTACATTTTCCAGAAGACTGTGATCATCCACTTACACATAGCACTGTCACTACACTGTCATTTCCCGGTGGGAGAGTATTCTCGGAAAGCAGACAACGGTCCCCCCCCCCCACAAAAAAACTTACTAATTACCAAGCCAATTCAGAATTGAGCTGAGCATTCACTCATTGTTATCTAGCTCATTCAGTTCTTCATGATCATAATATCAATCCGAGGAACGGACTGTATAGAGTTTGGGGTGGTGGGTGGAGAGAAAGAATTGTGTCACGTTAAACCCTCTCCATTACTGAAACAAAATAGAAAATTCTTTCCAGTAGCACCTTAGAGACCAACTGAGTTTGTTCTTGGTATGAGCTTTTGTGTGCATGCACACTTCTTCAGATATGCTACTGGAAAGAATTTTCTATTTTGTTTCGACTATGGCAGACCAACACGGCTACCCACCTGTAACCTCTCCATTATGTAATCATTTTTTTAATTAAAAAATGGATAAACAAAGACTGTATTCTTTGAAACCTCTGTAGTGGTTGGCTAACATTATGATGAACATGAGCCCTCTCTAGTCATTGACTCGGGTGCTACAGAATGTTTGTGACCATTCCAAATGCTCACCATTAAGTGGAGAGAGGGAACTGCCAGCAGACAGTTTCTATGGACATATTGGTCTATGAAGTTAATGGAAAGGGATGCTGCAATAAGGGTAACATTTACATCAACTACTATACCATGCCTGGCTGTGTACTCTGCCATCCAGTGTGTTCCCACAGCTGGCGTTAGCCACAATCCATATCTATTCATCCATATCTGTGACGTTAGCAACACTCTATATCCAGTCTGTCATTTCTTAAGAATTACAGTCGTACCTCGGAAGTCGAACAGAATCCGTTCTGGAAGTCCATTCGACTTCCAAAACGTTTGGAAACCAAGGCACGGCTTCCGATTTGAACCCATGAAGGAACCCGCACCGGACGTTCGGCTTCCAAAGAAAGTTCGGAAACAATAACACTCACTTCCAGGTTTGCGGCGTTCTGGAGCCAAAACGTTCGACTCGCAAGGTGGTCTACTTCTGAGGTACAACTGTACTATATTTTAATGCATTTCACCCCCAAAACAGCTTCGATCTGAATTGAGAAAAAAGGACAACCTAGCTGTGTAAGGTGTACACAGCTTGTGTTGTGAATATTGTCTGGGTTTGAGAGTAGTATGTGAATAGTATACCCTGTGAGCATTTTCTGTAAATGAGTACACAAGTAGCATGAACGGGGTAAGTGTGTGAAGAAGAAGAAGAAGAAGAAGAAGAAGAAGAGGAGGAGGAGGAGGAGGAGTTTGGATTTGATATCCCACTTTATCACTACCCGAAGGAGTCTCAAAGCGGCTAACAATCTCCTTTCCCTTCCTCCCCCACAACAAACACTCTGTGAGGTGAGTGGGGCTGAGAGACTTCAAAGAAGTGTGACTAGCCCAAGGTCACCCAGCAGCTGCATGTGGAGGAGCGGAGACGCAAACCTGGTGAATATGACAGTGTATGAGAGAGAGTGAAGATGGATGGAATGGGCAATGAAAAAGATTCTGCATACAGAAAAAGTGTGCATTAATTTGTGGAGCTATCTACTTCTGTATTCACATCTAAATGTTTTCTGCTCTTCCCCTACCTAGCATGCATTAAATCCCATTACCGAAATTAGATTATATGATTTACATTTTATTTGTTTAATGGATGAAAATGAAATAAAACCAGGAAGGGGATGTTAATAATTGCACAGGGAAAGCATTAAGCTGTAAATGTTTGCTTTTAAAAGCGTTTTTGCTGAAATGACTTTTTTTTAAAAAGGCACTGGAAAACTTTGCCTAAAAAAGTCATGCTGGCCACATGACCCGGAAGCTATATGCCGGCTCCATCAACCAATAAAGCGAGATGAGCGCCGCAACCCCAGAGTCGTCCACGACTGGACCTAATGGTCAGGAGTCCCTTTACCTTTAACCAGGGCTGGACACGAGCAACTGCGATTCCACATAGCCGCTGAATTTCACATCCTGATTAGAAACTGAATCTTTTTCTCCAGGCCTTCAGTTTTGAATTATCCAAGCACAAGTTTGTCTTGGCACCTTGTGCAAAGAGTTTATTCAAGCATGAGAAATGTGTTTGTTTGTTTTTTAAATGGAATTATTATGATGCTGAAGGATTACATTATGGGACAGGACAACAGGAACATGTTATTACAGCGCCACATGAGCTAACTGCGAATTTCAGCCCATTGGGTTGCCGTTTCTCTTTTTCAAGACAAATGGTTCTGTAAGCTCCATTGTACTGTACATAATATACAGCAATGTTTGATTCCAAAATTGCCACTAAACTACCACCTGCTGTCACAGCAGAAACAACCCTTTGCAGAGCCAAGGTAATTCCTAAATATGTCTCCTGGAAGCCAGAATTGAATCTGAGCATGTAATGTGCAAAGCTCACTCAGCCAGTCTATGGGGAAGGAATCGTCAACAAACAATACATCTACAGAAAACCAACCACTTGAAGAATACAAAACAGAATAATGGGGAGCCAGTGTACTGAGAGGGAAGCATTTAGAAGGATGGTTTTAACATTATAAAACCGGAGTTTTCCGTCTTTGTCCTCTAGCTCCTAAGAAAGGACAATAGCATCTGGTTTATATGGGCTGGACTGTGCACTGGATTCAGCCAAATCTTCAACCAAATGGGCTGATTTGAGGAAATATGGGCTTCATCCAAATGGAGTGGAGATAGTCAGGGCTTTTTTTTCAGCCTGAGCTCACCAGAGCTCAGCCCTGCCACCTCTCAGGTGCGCACCATTGCCATTCAGAGAATAAGGGAGAAGTTCATGGTGAGTTCCAGCACCTCTTTTTCTAGAAAAATAGCACCGGAGATAGTCCTGGATTGGAATGGTTTGGGTTGGGCTGCCCATAGCTATCTAGAGCTGTTGAAGGGCCTGGCATCAGGCAGGAGCGAGAGGCAGGCTTCAGGCAGGAAGAAGGAGAAGCAATGAAAAGATCTAGCTGAGTAGGAGGGACAACCAGACTGGCTGCATCTTCCTGGGAGAAAGTAGAGTTGGGTGGCAGATGCCTTTGGATGTTGCAGGTGAAGTTTTTCCTAGTATTCTCTTGTTACTTGCCTTGTCTACCAAGCGCTTGCCAGAGGCACTGTGGCCACATCAGAAAATATTAATTAGGGATTTATAAACCTTTACGGATCTGCATTTCCACAGCACCTCACTTGGTGGGGCCACGACTGCTGCACAGGCTTCAAAACTAGATTTCTTTAAAGAAGTGCAGGCACACCCTGAACAAGCCAGGTCCACAGAACCAGTCTGTCAGCAGAAGAGGACTAGATGACCACCAGAAGCAGAAAACATAAGCAAGGTGGTAGTGGGAGGATTCTCTTGCGGTTATTTTGTGTTACAAATTTAAAAATCAATCAGCTGATCAATTAACATAACCTTTTAATCATCTGACAGCGCTAGGGGGGAAAGAAGAGAGCCATTTCTTCAAACTCTCTCCATCTCTCTCTGTAGTGGTGATCATGTTTGAATCCACGGGGAAATAACAGCCCAGTCAATTTCCTGGCATGCAGATTTGCAGGCCGTTGCATCACCAATTACAGCACATCACTTCACATTACTTTGCATGAAGCATGGCCCAAAATTAGCTAGCATCAACATCCATTCCCCACACAGTGAGTAACAAAATTGTTTCATGCCCGTTTAACTCCCCTGCATCTTTTAATTAAAGATTAAAGCCAAACCATTCGTTGTGGGGCTACTGCGAGATTTTAAAATTCACTTTCCCCCCTCGACGTAACAAATTAATTCACGGACTGAAAACACTTGCTCTTTCGGAGTATTTTATGTCTACATCAGAACTTTTTTAAAACAGAGCAAGCTTCCATAGATTAATTTTTGTAGCGCAAGTTTTGGAAGCTCTCTGTTGTAGAGTTTTATGGAGCCTTCTGCTGCCATTCATGAGTTTGTGTTGCATAGTGACTGTGAACTAGTAGGTTCCGGGATCAAATCCCACCTGCATCTGTGCAAGTTTGGAGATGACTCACCCACAGCAAGGCTTGATGTTTTGAGTGAAGGATGACAATGAATAGGATAGAAGAGGAGGAGAATGCCTCCTGAAAAGGGCAGCACCTGAAAGGTATTGGCAACTGCAGTTTTCAATAAAATGTTCTATTCCCAACATTTCCCCCCATTTTTTTTAATCCAGTTCCCTTTTCCTCCCAATGCTTGGGAAAAAAACACCACCCAATATTAACTAAACTAATAAACGCTTCTTTGTTGATTTTGTGATATCTGAGAACGCTTTCCCTGGATAAACATGGCACGGCGACATGATTGGTCTGAGCAATTTTTCCTTCTTCTGAGGGCCAGTCGATTTATCAGCAGCTTCACTATTAGTGAATGGAGTCTGCAGCATCTAAAAAGACCCAGATGGCAATAATGTATCAGGGCAGGAAGCCAAGCACTCCAGATGTTTCGACGGAAGCTGCGGACAGGCTCAATCGGCAGCCTATTCTCCTAAACAAAAATAGTATCCACTGTTACTTGTTTACCCAAGTGCCTTTTTTCACCTTAACACAGCGTCGAGGGCAGCTGTCACTGAGCAATAGCAATCGTTCAGCTTCCATAAATATAAATATACCTGCCAGGTGACCTTCTAAAGCTTCTTCTTCTTATTTTCTTCTTATGCGTTATAGGGTGTATTCACACTGTGTGTTGCCCTTCCTCTAATACATAGGGCATGAAATCCATGCCTTGCTTCTCGCTGTCATATCCTGCTGACTGTTACCCTCTGGTTCAGATTAGTCGTCCCCCCCTTGGATCTTTCCCAGCATCCTCTGGGCCTTTCTACTTCTTCTGTGTTATTCAGGAGGGCAGCTTCCAGATGCGTATGTATAATACAAAAAAGGGAATTTGCAGATCTGCTCTGTATACAGCAGGAGATAGCTGCTCTCCAGTGATTTGCACCCTTTGCAATGGATTTGAAAGGCAAGGAAATGTATGCAGGCCCATCCTTGATATTAGTAGCAGTTAGTTAGGATCTCCTTGTTATGGAAATCAGAGGCCAGAGGTGTGATGATGGGGTAAAGACCTGCTTGCTTAAAATAGCTAACGGAGGGAAATTAAAATGCTTTCCATATCCATGGTTGCAGTTCCTTGAAGGCCTCCACTTCCGCACACATACAAAAGAGGCCCTGAATAATATGCAAGGAATTCCAGCAGTTTGCAGAAGGGAAGAGGATTACTGCCGTGGCATATTTGCCAATTGCAGATGCTGTGAAAGTTAGACCATGTGTTTACTGGTACACAGAAATCAGAAGAGCCCAAAGAGGGAGAAGTGAATGCAGCATTTCCTAATAATAATAACAGTTTTATTATTTGTACCCCACCCGTCTAACTAGGTTGCCCCAGCCACTCTGGGCAGATAATTTCTACCCAACCCATCTGACTGGATTTCATAATAAAATTACACATCAAAAAGCTTCCCTATACAGGGTTGCCTTAAGATGTCTTCTAAACATTATATATTTACTCATCTCCTTGGCATCTGATGCGAGGGCATTCCACAGGGTGGATGCCACTACCGAGAAGGCCCTCTGTCTGATTCCCTGCAGCTTCACTTCTCTCACCAAGGGAACTGCCAGAAGGCCCTCAGAGCTGGATCTCAGTGTCCGGGCTGAACAAGGGTGGCACAGGAAGACATATTACCGGTAGGCAGGACCTCTGCTAGTTAAATAATGCTTGTTTTCATCAACTAAAATGCAAATTACAACCAGTTAAATTTTAAATGTACATACCTACCACTAGGAACTTTTGAATAAGTGGACAGTCAGCCTTCTTAGAAGTCTAGCCATTCATTCAGATCTTCAGTGAAGGAGTTCTTGTGAGCTTCCTCATCATCTGAGGTGGGGCTGTTGGTGAGCAGAAAGAGGGCCTTTTTGGTGGTGGTGCCCCAGTTGTGGCAGATTCTCTCCAGAGACATTTGCCTGGCACCTACCTCTCTGTTCTTTTAGCAACAAGTACCCCCTCCCTCCACCGAGCTTTTTAGATACAGTTTTAGTCCTACTTCCTGTTTTGTACAGCTTTTATGTTATGGAACATAGGAAATGGCCTTGCTGTTATCTCAGTATTGTTGACACTGGCCAGGGTTTCAGAGGACATTCCCAGCACGAACTGGAATTTCTTAGCATTGAACCTGGGCCCTTCTGCATGCAAAGCAGATATTCCCATCACTCAGCTATAGTCCTATCCCTGGTTTTGTGGCTATGTTTATTGTTTTTTTGTCTTTATATTTTGATGGTTTTTGATTATTGTATTTTAATCTTTCGTTGGAAGCCGCCCAGAGTGGCTGTGGAAACCCAGCCAGATGGGCAGGGTATAAATAAATTATTATTATTATTATTATTAGGGATGCGGGTGGCGCTGTGGTCTAAACCACTGAGCCTCTTGGGCTTGCTGATCAGAAGGTCGGCGGTTCAAATCCCTGTGACAGAGTGAGCTCCCATTGCTCAGTCCCAGCTCCTGCCAACCTAGCAGTTCGAAAGCACACCAAAAAAGTGCAAGTAGATAAATAAGTACCACTCCGGCGGGAAGGTAAATGGCGTTTCTGTGCGCTGCTCTGGTTTCACCAGAAGTGGCATAGTCATGCTGGCCACATGACCCGGAAAAACTGTCTGTGGACAAATGCTGGCTCCCTCAGCCTGTAAAGCAAGATGAGCGCCGCAACCCCAGAGTCATCTGCGACTGGACTTAACTGTCAGGGGTCCTTTACATCATCATCATCATCATCATTATCATTATTATTATTATTATTATTATTATTATTATTATTATTATTATTCCCCTCTTCCAAGCACCCAGGAATATGAGTGAACGTTAATGCAAGGAACATCAGTCCAAGTTGAAGTATCATTTTTTATGGGGAAGGAAGATCTATGAGTCATTATCAGATGTTTTTGTCTAGTTCTTTTGGTCAGGACACAGAAACACTTCCCTCATTTCCGAGTTCAGGTCAGCCACTTGCAACCTGGCCAGGTGAGAACATTTCCCTCCTTTCCGTAGTGACAGTTTGTTTGTTTTCTTGCTGAAGATGCAGGGTTAGAAATCAATTTATGAGAACCATCCTGCATTTTCCCCTTCCCAAGAAGATTATCGATCAGGCAAGCAGTTGTCTTTCAAAAGTGCAAGTCAGCAAAGCAGCAGCAGAGTGGGGGGGGGGAACACCAAAGCCACATTAAGGAGCAATGTCCATTGCAGCATTTGTGCTTAATATATTTTTACCGCACATTAGGGTGGGAGGGTGCTGGAATCACTGGCATGATTCCAAGTGAACCTTAGAGCAAAACTTTACACGATGTTAAATGGCTGTTACCTCGGGGGGAGAGTACAAGAGTAGGGTTAACTGTGTTCCTGACAAGGTTAAAACAGCAGCTATGTATTGTATCCATTTCATTCACCTGTATGAATTTTTACCCTTTCCACTGCTTCTTTTGTTATCCTTTTACCCATCAATAGGGTCACCAATTTATTTTTTAAGGGAGGAAGCCAACCAAGCCCTACTCAGAGTAGACCCATTGAAATTAATGACGTCCTACCCCTTTGCATTAAAAGCCCTGGAGAGGGAGTGAGAATGGGAGAACTATGTAGATAATAACAAGGCCAATCTGTCAGGACCCTGCACAGATCACCATGGAAGGTGTTGGCTGAAACTGTGTTCACTTGTGTTAAAGCAGGCATAGGCAAACTTAGCCCTCCAGATGTTTTGGGACAACTCCCATCATCCCTAGCTAACAGGACCAGTGGTCAGGGACGATGGGAATTGTAGTCCCAAAACATCTGGAGGGCCGAGTTTGCCTATGCCTGTGTTAAAGCCTTAGAAAGATGGCTGGTGTGGCCCCGCTGTTAACTCCTTCTCCTCTAAGGAGCTTTCTTTGTTTATAAAATGTTATTGCCTGATTCTGCAGCTGTCAGCTCCTTCCTGTGTAGAGACAGTGAGGAATGCCATGTAGGGTCAGAGGCAGGTACACCTCTGAGTTTGAAGAATCAGGTAAAGTCACATCTTCCCGATGTGGATCCTGGAGTGGATCAGGGTCACTGGGTACCTGAGCTCCCCAGCCATGTCTTTCTTCATCTAAGCTGGAGGGGATTGAGGCCAGAGAACATGGCAGCATGACTGAAAGTAAGAAAAATGAAGGTGGCAGGAAGAGAGACAAGGGGGCAACTGACCCCATCTACCACTGGCTAAGGACCCCAACTAAAACTGGCATGTGGCCACCAACATATAACCCCCAAGGGAATGCAAAAAATATAATATGGCTCCTCTGTTTTTGAGATCCTTCAAATCATGGCGGTATGTGTGTGTCAGTAGCCTTGCATTCCTGGAACCATCCAAGAATCTTTCTCATAATCCCTTCTGTAGCTACAAAACCCTGATGCATTGCAGCCCTATCAGTGTTGACCCTGGAATCATTGGAAAGTGTAGAATCATTACCAAACATTTCCCCCATGCCACTCTCTAATCAAAGGATACTGCTATGAATGGCGCACAGTGTATTAATACCTTTGCTTGGTAAAGTTTCCTGATGGATCTTTTCCTTGTGGTTCACTATAGACCATTTTTCAGAGTAGAATGTTATCGCTCCCACTATGCATGATCAGCAAGAATTTGATATGAGAATTCATCTACAAGCTCTGCTTAGATTCCCTTTAATACACATAGTCAGCACTTTGCTTATTCCTCATTTGCCCTGATCCTTGGTGCTATTCTGAGCATGGATCAGGTTTTGCCATTCCTTGACAAGGAAGTGGTGTCTATATTTGTTTATTTACATGGTGCAAGTGCCACACGGCAGCCTTGATAGCAGGGGATCCATTGCCAGTTACCTCCCAGAAGCATAGCCAAATTGCAACCAGGATGACCACTTGGGTGAACTAAACCCTCTCGCTGGGCCTTAGGACCATCCCAGCCCTGCTGCTGCCTCCTCCCATATCATTATGGTTTTGTTGTTGTTCAGTCGTTCAGTCGTGTCCAACTCTTCGTGACCCCATGGACCAG
Organism: Lacerta agilis; assembly: GCF_009819535.1. Classification (NCBI taxonomy): domain Eukaryota; kingdom Metazoa; phylum Chordata; class Lepidosauria; order Squamata; family Lacertidae; genus Lacerta; species Lacerta agilis. The sequence continues at coordinate 16,175,408 of NC_046320.1, read as the reverse complement.
ATCACGCCAGGCACGCCTATCCTTCACTGCCTCCCGTAGTTTGGCCAAACTCATGTTAGTAGCTTTGAGAACACTGTCCAACCATCTCATCCTCTGTCGTCCCCTTCTCCTTGTGCCCTCCATCTTTCCCAACATCAGGGTCTTTTCTAGGGAGTCTTCTCTGCTCATGAGGTGGCCAAAGTACTGGAGCCTCAACTTCAGGATCTGTCCTTCTAGTGAACACTCAGGGCTGATTTCTTTAAGAATGGATAGGTTTGATCTTCTTGCAGTCCAAGGGACTCTCAAGAGTCTCCTCCAGCACCATAATTCAAAAGCATCAATTCTTTGGCGATCAGCCTTCTTGATGGTCCAGCTCTCATTATGGTAACACCTCACAATCCCATTCATCTCCCCTCAGAGTCTTATGTAAGGCTGAAATGATATAAGATAAGAGGGACTAGTGGTTGACATCCTTCAGTTCTCTTATTTCCTGCAGTACTGACAAGTTGCAGGTCAAATTAGGCTACCAAAGGTGCTACCCAAGAGCCCCACCAGGTGAGCCAGAAAGCCAATACAGCACCACTTGGCCCTAGATCATTACCTTTATTCTACACAAGGAGCCTTCTAGTGATACGATCCTGCCAGCCTTAAGTTGTGCTAGCCATTCTTCTTCCCGGTAGCTGCTGATTCAGTGTTAAGTACAGTAATTTAATTCACTGAAATTGTAAATGCTTGTATGCATTACCATGTGTTTGAATTTAATTGGTTGGTAATTGAATTTTAGAGAGTTCTCATGTCACTGGCTAATGTCGGTCATGTGGGAGGTATCTAGTGAAGGAGAGACTCCATTTTATGAAGCAAGATGACTGTGTTTCAGAATCCACTGTGAACAGTGCTAAGTTGAACTGAGTGTTTGAGCGCTTCTTCTCTGCTTGAAAGAAAGAGAGCAAAGCTGAAGAAGACAGTAAAATGGAAATCTCTCATAGGAGCTGCAAGGCATGGCCTGAGATACAGAAAGTTGAGTGCTGAAGAGAGGAAAATACTGTTGTTTGGAAGTTAGAAGAGACTGTAAGCCCATGCTTGGACAGGCATGTGACTGTAAATATTATGTTTTAATTCATCTGTAAGTTTCTGCAAGTAAAGTTTTTGAATGTTAAAGTCTGGACATTGGTTTAATTCCCAAAGAAGGGTGTCAGCCATGTATACAAACTTCTTGGCTGTGTTTTTGCTACTCTTCCTTCAATATTCAGGACCCCAAATGTCTGCTCAGACTATCCTGCTTGCCTCCAACCCATCTTCAAACCAGCTGCCATCTCATAATCTTGACCATTTCTTGTCTTAGACCATACCTCCTTGCCTTTGGGCCCCTACCTGGCTAACAACTTGCTCATTCTGTCCTTGGGACTGTGACCCCGTTACCACTTCAGATGCTGATTCTCAATGAACCTGCACATTTCCTCACTTCCAGAGCCATCCAGAGGAAGGTCAAAGTCATCCGCTGTGAGGCTGCAACTGCTCTTGGAGGTCTTCAGTGAGGTCTCTCCTCCAGCTGCCCCCCCCCCCCCGAATTGCTGCCCAGGTCACATTACAAAACACAGCCTTTTGTGTATGCGATTAACCACGGTGGGGCTATGAGAGTCAGATTGTGCTGTGATTGGCGCAAGTGCCACAGCCAAATGCTGTCAGCTTAAAGGAGATGGCTGCTTTAACTCCATCAGAAGTGTCAACCCCTTGCCATAGAGACTGATGATTCCTCATGCCTTATTTGGCTGCATCTGGAGAATGTAGACTAAATGCAGCTGAGCTGAGCTGAGTTGATTTGAAGCCAATTGCGCACAAAGCTAAATGACGGCGGCCACCAGGCCTTGTGATCTGAATATGTGATCTGAATTTCCAACATTGATGCAGGTTCAATTTCCCTGTAGCAATATCTCCTACACTCCCAGCCTATGTCACTTCTGCCACATGAGCATATGAAGTTGTCTTATATTGAGACACATTGCCTGGTATTGCCTACCCTGACAGCCACAGACTCACTGGGGAGTCAGGCCATGGCTTTCTCAGCACCTGTTACCCGAGATCCTTTAACTAGAGATGCTGATGACTGAATTTTTATACATGCAAATCATTCCTATTCCTGAACATCCCCAAAGAATGACTTCTCCCAATGATTTCTGCAGATTGTAGTCAGGGTGCTGAGGGGTTTCCCCCCTTAGTTTTCTACCCACCTACCCCAAACAACAATTCCCAGGCCTCCCTAGGATGAGAGAATGACTGTTAAACTAGTTTAAGTCTGTAGTGTGGATATGCCCATGATGATTTTCCTATATAGATTATTCCAGGACCCATTGATTCAGCTGATAAGCCAGGCTACAGACAACATCAGATGTGTTTTTCACAACCTCCATCTGGTGAAAATATTGCAATGTTTTCTTTTAGATTCCACCTGGAGGCCTTAATTTAGGCCTCCATAACACCAATGATTGAAAGAAAGATAGAAAGCAAATGGCTTGTTTCTATTTCATAGAAGGTTGTTTGTGCATTGCTGGTTTTTCTTTAAATATACATATATAAAATCCTAATTCTTTGCATCTGGAAAACAAGGTCAGTTTTGCAAGAACAATCAGTCTGTCTCCAAATCTGATTGCTCAGTACAGTGCAAGCAATTTTTATCAGCAATTTATAGGGGAAAGCAAGAGCTTATGGCTTGAGTAGTAGAATTCAGTATACAATACGCAAATTTTATGTGTGTGATTGTGTATACAAGATGCAGAGCTCTTGCTGCAGCTGTATTTGCAGACTGAAAGCATCAAGCCAAAATAAATTTCTGAAGATAGATGTTTAACCATTTTCTCCCCTTGCTCCTTTCCCCCCTGACACATGCAACTAGTCAAATAGCCTAGGAATCATAGAATCATAGAGTTGAAAGAGACCACAAGGGCCATCCAGTCCAACCCCCTGCCAAGCAGGAAACACCATCAAAGCATTCCTGACAGATGGCTGTCAAGCCTCTGCTTAAAGACCTCCAAAGAAGGAGACTCCACCACACTCTTTGGTAGCAAATTCCACTGCCGAACAGCTCTCACTGTCAGGAAGTTCTCACTGTCAGCACTCTTCAAAGACACACAATAGGTTCTGCAATTCACATCCTATGAAATAACTTCCCATATCCTCTTTTTATTCAGTCGCACATACAAGGGTTGTTCTGCAAAACTACATTTATTTGTTGGGGTGGGGTGTGTATATTTTGTAATGAGGGAATGGCACTGATTGCAGGACATCCCCGCCCCCCCATCTTTGATAAAAGAAGTGGGATCCACTCTCTGGAATGGACATTGGTCATATTGCTATACATCAGAGGTGGGGGAACCTTTTTCAAACCTGAGGTTCTCTTTTGGGCAACCTTTGGGGGCCTGCAGGCCAGGAATATGAACAGAGCAGTACATGTGGATTTTACCTTAGTACATTAGGCTTGTTTCTTCACTCTTATGGATTCCTCTCTATCCTATATGTAGGCAAACAAGAAGTATCTGAGTTCAAGAACCCATTCCAAGGTGAAGGGAGAGAGACTTTGTCATCTGGCAAATGACCACAACTTTATTAATTACAGATATCACTGGATTTTGGCTCAGGCATTAGGTGTATATCCATTCTAACCCACCCCACCCCCCGACAAAAAATAATTATTATTTCATTTTTTAAAATGTAAGGGAACTTAGTTTCCCCGAGTTCCTTTTAAAAACAACAACAACAAACCCTGTTGTTAATCATGTTTTATAGATTACTAGTGGTTTAAGCCCGTTAAAAAAACGGGCTAGAATATATGTGGAGGGGGCTGGCGCCCCACCCCCACCCCCTGCCAAAGCCTGCTTTAGCGGGTGGTCGGGGGGTGGAGGAGAGGCAAGCAGGGCTTCTCCGTTAAAGCGGAGAAGCTCTGCTTGCCCCCCCCCGCCCCCACCCCCTGCCAAAGCCTGCTTTAGCGGGTGGTCGGGGGGTGGAGGAGAGGCAAGCAGGGCTTCTCCGTTAAAGCGGAGAAGCTCTGCTTGCCCCCCCCGCCCCCCACCCCCCTGCCAAAGCCTGCTTTAGCGGGTGGTCGGGGGGTGGAGGAGAGGCAAGCAGGGCTTCTCCGTTAAAGCGGAGAAGCCCTGCTTTCCCCCCCCCCGCCCCCCGCCCGCCTGCCAAAGCCTGCTTTAGCGGGTGGGGTGGGGGTGGGGGAGAGGCAAGCAGGGCTTCTCCGTTAAAGCGGAGAAGCCCTGCTTGCCCCCCCGCCCCCCGCCCGCCTGCCAAAGCCTGCTTTAGCGGGTGGTCGGGGGGTGGAGGAGAGGCAAGCAGGGCTTCTCCGTTAAAGCGGAGAAGCCCTGCTTTCCCCCCCCGCCCCCCGCCCGCCTGCCAAAGCCTGCTTTAGCGGGTGGGGGGGGGTGGAGGAGAGGCAAGCAGGGCTTCTCCGTTAAAGCGGAGAAGCCCTGCTTGCCCCCCCGCCCCCCGCCCGCCTGCCAAAGCCTGCTTTAGCGGGTGGTCGGGGGGTGGAGGAGAGGCAAGCAGGGCTTCTCCGTTAAAGCGGAGAAGCTCTGCTTGCCCCCCCCCCGCCCGCCTGCCAAAGCCTGCTTTAGCGGGTGGTCGGGGGGTGGAGGAGAGGCAGCAGCGCCATGCAGGCCAACGGGGCAGGAGGGGGTCAGCAGCAACAGGCTCTCCTTGTAGCGGCGGGAGCAGCAGCGTGACCTCCCTCTTCGGCTTCCCCTCGTCCTCTGCAGCGCGGACGTTCCATTTAAACCGCCCCGCTTGAACTGCCGACGCTGCTCGTGGCCCGATGTCTCTCTGCTCCAATCCCTGTGTCCCTGGGGCACATGCTCAGTTGCGCAAACCCAGAGACACACGTACTGGACGCAGAGACACTTGCATTTTATATATATAGATGAATGCTATAGTAATGTGTATACAGTCAGATAACCTGCACGGAACCTATAGTTGGAATTCCACTTTCAGTTCCATCTCTGGACCTGTAGCTACAGATTTCTGCAGAAAACACATCTGCTGTGTGTTGTTGTTGTTTTTGTTGTTGTTTAAGTACAGTCGCTTCTCTTTGTGCAGCTGCTCCTTTAATATTTCAACGTGCGTGCTTCATCTAAAATGCCCCTGATGATACGAGTTCATTCACAGTTAGCTGAATCCTGTAGCATTTTGATGTCGTTTCGGCTACATAAACACAGTCGTTTTTGTGCATGGGTGTTTTACTCACAGGGAGGCAGATATGGCAGAGGAAGGTTAAAGCACTATGAGAACGCAGATGGTTTGGCTCTCACAGATCTGTGTTTCATTCATGAACATGAAAATGGCTTGGCACACTAGAGTTAACCAGCCTGTGAATACACATTAATGTAATCATGACTGTGTAGGTGACTTGAGTCAGTCTTGCAAATCTTCCATGCCTTTAACAACAACCTAACATGAAGTTCAAGGGATGTGGGTGGCGATGTGGTCTAAACCACAGAGCCCTAGGGCTTGCTGATCAGAAGGCCGGCAGTTCGAATCCCCACGATGGGGTGAGCTCCCGTTGCTCGTTCCCAGCTCCTGCCAACCTAGCAGTTTGAAAGCATGTCAAAGTGCAAGCAGATAAATAGGTACCGCTCCAGCAGGAAGGTAAACGGTGTTTCTGTGCACTGCTCTGGTTTGCCAGAAGTGGTTTAGTCATGCTGGCTCCCTTGGCCAATAAAGCAAGATGAGCGCCACAACCCCAGAGTCGTCTGCGACTGGACCTAATGGTCAGGGGTCCCTTTACCTTTTTAACATGAAGTTCAGCAGGTGAAGCTTTCCCAAAACTGTATTTACTGGTAACTAAAAGCTTTCCCTAGTGATTTCCTGTGTGTGCAGCCATTAAAGGCTCCTTCCACCCAGCCAACCCAATTCAGCAAAAGTGTGATGGATTATTGAGCCACCGTTCTATCGGTTCGGGATGCAAGGCTTACCCTTTTTTCTTAACAGATGTAACCCTAAAGAGTACAAATTAAGCGACACTCCCGCTGAAATCAAGGTGGAACACATTTTTTGTTGTTGTTTCTCTCAGGGGAAGAATGCAAAAAGGCAATGCAGGGAACATAAGAACATAATCCCTGGAGCAGAGATTACAGATAAAACAGGGATCGCTTCACCACAGTGATTATATTTAGTGGTACCTTATAGCGACCGTAATATAATGCATCCTCTGTGCCATTGCCAAATGGTTCGTTTGCTGCTGCTCTCCTAGAGAGAGAGTCAGAATCCACTATACTGTAAAGCAGTGGTTCCCAACTTTTTGGGTACCATGACAGACATGTACAAATTTACTTGGTATGGTGGCCCATAGATTAATTGTCAAGCAAATTTTGGACCATAGGTCTTTGGCAGCCTTCACCTATAAGTTCACTCAACTTGAGCCATCCATGCAAAAAAACAACAACAACCCAACTTAACTTAAAATAACTTAACGTGGAATTTGTTGAAATATTTATTGTACCCACAAAGTTATTCGTGGTTTTGCTTAAGGGACTATAACAGGCATCCCCATCCTTCGGCCCTCCAGATGTTTTGGACTACAATTCCCATCATCCCTGACCACTGGTCCTGTTAGCAAGGGATCATGGGAGTTGTAGGCCAAAACATCTGGAGGGCCGCAGGTTTGGGATGCCGGGACTATAAGAACACCAACCATCAGATTGCAAGATATTGCTTCATAAGCTACAAAAAAAAAGATATTCTAAAAATGTATCATTACACAAGTGTAAGTTTGTTGTGCAGTTTGTTAAGGGTGTTGTGAGTTGTTAGGAGGGTGCTATTCCTGTCACGGAGCTACGGTTCCCAGAGTGGTTTAACAATCCCTCTCCCTAGGGAACTCTGGGAATTATAGCTCTGTGAGGGAACAGGGTTCTCCTAGCAAGCATTATAATATGCCAACAAAATGAAAAAGCTGTAAGAGGTATTTATCATACCCATCAAGGATTAGAAGTTATTGTTATTGAGGTCCAATTGCACAGGCTTCCTGACCCACTTGTTGGGAATCACAGCTTTAAGGCCTGTGCATCATAATAATCGCTTTGCTAGATCAGACCCAGCGTCCACCAAAAAGTATCTGGTTTCCAACAGGAGCCAATCAGATGCCTCTGTGGAGTTCATAAGAAGATGTATGAGGATCATACCAGCCCCTGGTGCTTCTTCACCCCCGAATGTCCATTTCTGTGGCAAAAGCAAATTAACTGATACGAAAACTGAAAGTGTGTGCAGAAGTACAACTAAGATGCAATTCTTATTAGTCGTCAATAGTCCTGATGCACACTCTGAAATCAAAGCTACGGGTTTTTAAGAAATCTGCCACACAGAGCACATATAGGGGGGGGGGAACCTTTTGGAAGCTGCAGTTAGAAGTGGAAAATAATGGCCAATTCACTTACCTTTGTAATGGAAATTGATGGAAAGTAGGCTCACAGGGGATAATTAGATTGATGTTAGCTTTTTTCATTTTAAATGGGCTAGACAGTTGTTTTGCAAAAAAAATGATTGCAGTAATTATAGGCAAACACGTGACGTGCTAGCATGGGAAGACACTATTTTAAGCTGGATAAACTCAAAGAAAGGGAACTGAGTATTTAAATAAACTGCAAAATATGTTGCATGCAAAATTTAGCTTGAACTTAAGTATGTTTTATGTTTAGTCTCCCCCCCAATGTTTGCTACATTCTCAGCCTTACGTGACTTTTAACAATATGCATTTGTGTGTGTGTGTGTGTGTGTGTGTGTGTGTGTGTTTTAATCACAGCTCCTAAAGGCAAAGGGGGGGGGGTGAGTTAAGCAGATTAATCATGCAGGGCATCAATTTATGTCTCAACAGGGTTATATTCAATCAAAACAGATACAGCTAAGGAAAAACCCCACAAAGCTTTTTCTATAAATTCATAAAATTATATGTACTACCACAACAGTGCTCTAATATCTAGTATCATGCAATTGCTTCCAAAGTCAGGGTATATGCTTTTAGCTTACTGCATTGACAATTGTGAGTTATTCCTGCAATAAACAGGAATGCTTTGTTTTTAAACGTCGGGGAAAGGGAAACATAACTTTCTTGCCCACGTTATAATGTCCTTGAAACAGTATCTTGTATTGCAGAGGTCTTTAATATTCGGATGCCCTCAGTTTGTAAAACAGAGGTGGAGTATTTGTCCCCCAAGGAACCCTGCTTTTCCTACGCAAGTTCACTGGCGATTCTTCAATGGGAATATTGGTGGTCTGCCATCTTTGGGGCCCGGATCCCGAATGGCAGGGCATACATTTTTAAAGTAAATAGATAAATTAGTGATGACATATAGGTTTCCCTTGAAGACAACCAAACCTACAGTTAGCAATCAATCTTTCCTTGTTATGTGCAGCGACAGGTGAGTGTTGAGTCCTTTCTCAGTTCACATAAAGCAAAGCTGAGTTTCAACAGACCTTGCCCAGGGAAGTCAGAACACTCCTTCAAATCCTCTGCAATGAAGATGTTCCTTAACAGAACTGGTTGAACTGGACTGAAATCCTCCCCCAGCCATACATCTCAGTAAAACCACAATCCTACACATGTCCCCTCAGAAGTAAGTCCCATTATTTCAATTAGGCTTATTCCCAAGTAAGGCATGGAGAACCTCAGGGCCTCCAGACCTCTCTATGTGGCCCTTGGGTTTCTACCCAGGCTACTCACTCTCTCACTGGCCCTGCTACATGTTCTCCTTGGGCTCCGTTGCATGGCTGGAATGTGTTCGTGAGTCGTGACCCAAGACAATGGTCCCCTCCTCAGCCCTCTATTATTGGACTGCAGCCTAAATAGCCTTGGGCAAATAACTCATTCTCTGGACAAAACTGGATGTGATGTTAATTGTACAAACGCAATGAACTCCTGTGAATTTTTCGTGAGGTAAGTAGCAGCCAAGGGGGCCCCATAATCCTCCTACTCCTTCCATGGTCCTGATGAAAACCACCCCTCCCCAAGTTGCTATTAGCATTGGCAAGGAAGCAGCACTGTGGTAGGGAAGAGACAAAGAACCGCCTTCCTGACACCAGCATTGCTGCAGCTCACCTAGATGGGACTTGGGGGGCCGAAGAACAAGACGGTGCTGAGATTGGGGCTGTGTGGATGCACCAGCCCCATCCAGGTAAGTTGCAGTGATGCCAATGTCTGGAGGGTGGCTTCATTTTAGTAAACATGTGGATGAAAAGTATTGGATGAAAGCTTCTACTGGGAGCATCTTAATATTTAAGGGACCGCCTCTCCTGGTATGTCCCATGTAGGACCTTAAGGTCCTCAAGTGATAATCTTTTGGAGGTCCCGAGCAACAAAGACGTTAGGTTGGCCTCAACTAGGGCCAGGGCCTTCTCAATATTGGCCCCGACTTGGTGGAACAGCCTATCACGGGAGACCAGGGCCCTGCGGGATTTGGCATCTTTCCGCAGGGCCTGCAAGACGGAGCTGTTCCACCTGGCCTTTGGGTTGGTTTCTGTTTAATATTTATGCTTCATCTTTTATTGGTGGGTTATTTTGAAATTGAGACCTGCAGTTTTAATTGAATTTTAAATTTGTATTTTAATCTGTTATTTTAAATTGATCGTTTTTATGTTTTTTGTTGTGATTTTAATTGATGTTAGCCGCCCTGAGCCCGGTTCTCTGGCTGGGAAGGGCGGGGTATAAATAAAATTATTATTATTATTATTATTATTATTATTATTATTATTATTATTATTATTATCTTGCTGTTGCTCACATGCTGCGGCTTCTATTGACCTAAAATAAACATACACTTGAGTTCCATTCATGCCAATGATGTGGCCTTCAGAGAACAGGCTGGAGGAGCTCTAGAATAAATATCAGCCCAAGTCAAATCTGAAGCTGCAGGTGCAGCTTTGCGCATTCTCAGGCAGGAAGTCAAGCATGGCACAGGTCTTGCAGGTCACTGCAGCAGCTCCCTCGCCATCGCCCTCAGAAACACCCCTGTTTACAAGTCCTGTTCACAGTGTCCCAGTCACAAGCTCCCAGGGATTGCAATATTTATTAAGTTTAAACTTATGAAGCTCAGTTCTAACTGAGTTCACACACTGAGCAGAATCACCACGCCTTCCTACTTCTATAACAAACATCATTTCCCAGTATTAACATTTCTAGCACGATTATGAAACAACCTACCCTGCAACTATATTGTATCAACAGAGTCGCAGCTGTGCCTCTGAACATAGCTCTTTTGATCTCCTTCTGTCTTTTCCCAGTTTTCCAATCACTATGAATTAGGTCAATCATTTTGCTTTCCCGAACTGAAAAGACTGGAAGAAATCCTTTCAACCTCAGGCAAAATGCTGGCAGGCAACATGTTTCCTTTCAGAAAATATTATGCAAGTTATTGAGTCATTGATTGCAAATTTTACATGAAGGTTTTTCGTTGTTGTTGTTTTTTTTATTGAGAAGCTGTCAGCTTCAAGACTTTCCGGCAAGTGTTCTTGTGCAGTTCCCTATTACTCTATATTATATACAGCACAGGTTCTCTCTCTAGCATTCAGATGCACAGCACTTAAATAGTTGAAGCAATGGAATAGCAGGCCATGGGAGAGTGGTGAGGATCCACTACATCTGCAATACACCTCTGTTAGCTACTTCAGTTTTTAGCCACTACTGTGCTAAGAAAATTACAGAGTAGAGACCAGGCCAAATATCACCCTCTGCCATTTTGTAGTTTTAAAATTGTTGCTCCATGCATTAAACTTCTTTTGTTAAAAATAAACCCTTTTCACAGTTAAAAAGAAAATAATGGAAATAAATGGCTAGACTGAAAAGGGAATGCATAAAATAATAAAAACAGGGTGACTCATGGGGTTCACAATATGGTCTTGGGAAACTGCTCTTGGAGGAAATGTCTAAGGAGGCCACCAGGTTGGGTCACCCAAGTATGTGGTTCCAGAGTCTGAACTGTCCATGAACTGTCAGCAGCAGTATTCCAGATCTCAGTAACTCCTGACTGTGACTTTAAAAGGCAGCCTGATTGCAGTCCTCAACTCTTCATGCAGTGTGCTGTCCATGGTCCTGATGTCTTATCCGTAATTCTGAACTTCTGACTCACTCTTGGAAGTGCTTGCTTGATCCTATTTCCTAACAACAGATGCCTTATATATAGCGGGTGGTGCTGTGGTCTAAACCACTGTGCCTCTTGGGCTTGCTGATCGGAAGGTTGGCAGTTCGAATCCCCACAACGGGGTGAGCTCCTGTTGCTCTATCCCAGCTCCTGCCAACCTAGCAGTTTTAAAGTACACCAGTGCAAGTAGATAAATAAGTACTGAAGCGGTTTAGTCATGCTGGCCACATGACCCAGGAAGCTGTCTGTAGACAACCACCGCCTCCCTCGGCCTGAAGCAAGATGACCGTCACAACCCCATAGTCATCTTTGACTGGACTTAACCATCCAGGGGTCCTTTACCTTTTTAACTATAGGGTCCTGGCATGGCTGTAAGGCCATGTGAAATGCATATGGACCCGAATCGGCCTTTGTCATGGACAAAAGGTGTGTACGTTGCCCTCCCCACATTTCTCCAAGCTCCTTGGACTTGAAAAGGATGTGTGCAAACAGAGAGATGTGCAAACTGGGATGACTAATGCAGCCTTTTAATGGTGAGAATGAAGATTGCTGCAAACGTGACACATTGCCTTCTAAGAAAATTTATGTTTAACCTAAAGTGTGAAGTGACTAGTTTTTCAGATTGTGAATCTGTGGATCAAGCAGTTGTGTCAAACCAAAGGGGGGGGGGAACCTTTCCTATTTAGTTTTTTGGAGGGAGCAGGAGGAATGCAAAGGTCAGGAGGGTAGCAACACAAGGACAGGCTTTTTCCTGTAGTGGCTCCCCATTTGTGGAATGCTCTCCCTAGGGAGGTTTGCCTGGGGCTTAAAAATATATTATGAAATATATAATGAAACATTCCATTTCAACCAGGCCTTTGGCTGATTAATATTATAGAGCTTTTTAAAATGTGTCTGTTGTTGTTTTAATTATTTACTTGTTCTTTTATCTTGCATTTTATTCTGTGAAGCGCCCTGAGATCTTGTGATGAAGGAAGGTGTATAAATTTAATTATTAATAAAAATGATCATATTTGCTATGGACAAGAACACTTTTACCGTAGCACCAACTCACCTTAATCTTAGGCAAGTTCAAATTATAACAAAGTTTTCACAGCCAATTGCCAATTGCCATAACTATATAGGTGAAGATATTGAAAAGCCCATTTCCCGTCTGTCTTAAAAGTGCTTCACTAATTTATCACCTCATTTCAACTTGCTAAGGGTAGGATTTTACTGTGTAGCCAGAGTGTCCTTTGTTACCTGTTCTCCTGGGTCTGCGCTCAATGTAGCAAGTTCTGGGTAATTGTATGGAGATGTCCCCTCTTTTGTTTTGTGCAGATGCTATGACATTCATGTGAAAGGATGGCTTTTTAAGGCAGCTCTGGCTGAAGAGCTCAGGCAAAGTGGGCCAATTAGGACTCTCAGATTACATGTCCCTGGAAACTCATTACTTCAGTTTCATTTAGCAGATCTTTGGGTTGATATCAGTGTATAAAGTATCCCCCGTTGGAAGCTGTTTCAGATGCCATAGCTTCCAGGGTTCAGGGCTATTTCTTTGTTCAGCTCAAGCTTGTTTATTTGCTCTTTGGAGAGACTATCTGGGTGGCTGAATAATGAGAGCCTTCCAGGTAGAAGGAAGCTTGATCGTTTCCCCCTTATTAAGCAGCTGCACTCCCAGCTGGGTTGTTTATAACAAATGAAAATGATGCCTTGACTTCCCAATCTTTGCATGATGACCAAGGTTGGCACCAAAATCGGCTCCCAGACGTCACAAAAGACGAATGCTGGCGGCTGTCTGAACTCTGGATCATAAAAGACCACGGACGCCATAATATAGCATAATGATACATCTCTAATCAGACTATTCAGTGCTACCAAAGGATCTCTTAAAAGTGAATCATAACTTGCTCATTTGAATTCAAATGAAGCCCATCTTAGACAAATCACTTCCGTGTGAGAACATATTTGCAACAGACCATAGAAAAAATGCCATTACTTCAGAAACACAGGTTATAGTCAACACTGGGGTGTTCATTGAACTATGAGGGGAATATGTTACGCTCTATAAAAGAAAACAAATACAAAGGAGCAAACCGTTACTAATGTGCATCATTTGGTAACTTTGAGCCCCACTGGTTTCAACAAAGGTTCAACCTTTCTCAGATGGGGTAGCACTCCCTGTGAGGGCTCGGGCTCACAGCTAGATCTGAGGAATTCTGGAATTATATAGATGGTAGCTACCTTGAGCATCTCACTGAGGAAAGGTGGGGTAAGTGTGCAATCCCACAGACACCTACTTGGAAGTAAGTTTATATTGTGATATTTTCAGCATCAGAATATTCCCCCCAGATTTTAAGACTATTTAAACCAGGGGTCAGCATACTTTTTCAGCAGGGGGCCGGTCCACTGACCCTCAGACCTTGTGGGGGGCCGGACTATATTTTGAAGGGGGGCAAATGAATGAATTCCTATACCCCACAAATAACCCAGAGATGCATTTTAAATAAAAGGACACATTCTACTCATGTAAAAACACGCTGATTCCCAGACTGTCCATGGGCCGCATTTAGAACTAAGGCCTCCGGGCCTTAGTTTGGGGACCCCTGATTTAAACATTTTCAGTGCTTTTGTTGGCTTTATATATTTATTTGGTTGTGTACTGTGTTTGGTTTTATTCTGGGTTTTGGTTTTTTTTGAGCTTTTGTTGATTGTTTTAATGGGGTTTATTGGGTTTTTTTTTTGGGGGGGGGGTTAAGGCTTTTTATCGTTCATTGCCCAGAAGACATTGTGAAATGAGTGGCACACAAAGTGGGAGTAAATAAGTGAATAAGTTCCACTGAAGTCAATTTGACTTATTTCTGAGGAAACACGGGTTGTAAGCCTGCAATCTGAAGCACACTTTAACTGCATCTGACTCCTTTTAAGTGTTGGACTTGCTTTTCTAACGTACTTGTGAGTGCGATGCAGAAATGTTGAACTCCGAAGAAATCTTGACATTCATAGTAGTTTGTACTCTAGACTTATGACGCGCGTGTGCACATGGTTTTGTACCTTTCACAACAATGTTGAAGTATTAGTGGCTTAAAGCCTGCACCTTGTTCCTACTTACCATGGGAGTATGCATTTCATTCAAGAGATCAGTCAACAATCCCTGTTTTGCCAAGGCAGATATGCGGGACTGGTTATTTCAAACTCTTCCAGCAGAGTTGATTTCTACAAAGCTGGGATGTTTTGCAGGTGAGATTTTCATTTGTTTCTCTCTTGTGAATACCGTACATTCCACTTTCTTTTCTGAGTATTCCTTTTGTATTTCAGTCAATATGTGGCAGCAAGTAATCAGGAGACTCTGAAAGGCTGTTTTCTCTTTCCCTCTTCCTCTCAATATCTACATCTTTTGTGCGTCTGCGGCACCTTTTATATATGGGTTCAGATACATTTTCTGCTCAAGAGCCCATTTAAAGTCCTATGTGGCCTTGGCTATACAAGAATTCTGATGCAGGTCATTGGAAGCAGTGAAACACAAGCTTATCCTACGTTTGTCTTTCTCTCTTCATGGTAATCTGTTTACGTCTCATGTTTCTGAGTTAAAATGAAAACTAACATGAAAAGGCACAATTCTTTATTCACACAAACGTGTGCAAAGCCTCTATTGTAATGCTTGTCATTAAGATAAAAAACACCCACATTGAGGTCCAAGGAACATGCCATGTGGGTTATGCTTGGCTTTAAGTGTTTTCAGTACTGTTTGCTCTATGGGGTGGGAAGGAATAAGGAGCTCATCTTAGGTCCAAACTATAGGTACATGCAAAGGTAGGCAATAGTGGGGCTGGTCGACTCTTCTGAATGGAAAAACTGTTGCCAGAGCATGAAATCTGAAATGGAGGAATTGTGGGAAGAGGCCACAACACCTTCTCTCCTTGGCACCCCCACCACCACCCTCACACACACACTCACAGAGTCCAAAATGCAATATGCAGTCAGATTTAAAATATTATGGGTGCATGTGTGTGCAGCAATTTGGAGTGGGGAAATAACAGGCTGGGAAATGGTGAGGCCCTCCCTCCCATCTTCCCCCTCTCTGCTGCTGATCCCAGTCATTGGAAGTGGCTTTTTATCAGTCAAGGTGGTCTGTCATTCTGCAGCTCACCGGCATATTTGCATGTAGCCCAAAGTTTTGTCAAGGCCAATAGTTGTAAATCCATTGAGGGAACAGCAAAATCAGGGCAGCGTAACATGTCGTTTGGGGCTTCCTTTATTTGCAGCCATTTACCAGCTTATCATCTACAACTGGATTTCATCCTCCATGATATCTATCCTCCCATTTGATTGGCCCATTTGACTGCATCAGGTTGCTTTTTAATTGTGGATCTTCCATCTTAATTTATTTCTCCCGTCTGAAACCTTAGACCGAAGTAATCTCTGTGTTCTGCCCTCCATGCATGTTTTGTTTGGGGGGGGGGGGTTGTCGCTCGCTTGACAATTACTCTTGCTCAGGTTAGGATGAAACCTGAGCCGAAATGCAGCTCCGTACCATATCTGTGTGCAGCCACACGGAGCCGGCTTCATTCTTGCCAGTTAATACTAGCACATCCATCACCAGGTTAAGAAATGCTCCCATTTACTGCTGTGACACCTCCGACCTTTTCATATGCCTTTCTCATTTATGCACTCATTTCACAGTTCAGCTGCTCTCTTTGAAGAAAGCGGGATACAAAATGCTCCCATGCCACGAAGTCCCTTTCAAATCCGGCCCATTACCGAACCAGCAATTATCACTTTCTCCACTGTCCTCCCCAGCAAAGAGCAAGGAACCTGATGCTCCCTCAATGTGATTACCGGTAGGTCCAAGATATACCGGTAGTCAAACCTGCTGCTCAAATGCCACCACATTCAGTGGGGGAACTGCTTCTGACACTGCACAGCTGTGCAATTTATTTATTTTTAATATAATTTTTTTAATTATTTTTCAACGTAAGGAACAAAAGAAATACACAAATACAAATACACATAGAAACACATAATAAACAATTCAAACAAAAAACACAATAAACAAAAGAAAACATATACCTACCTAGATAAACCAAAAACATACATTTATCCTTATCTCATTCTAGTTTCAATCTTCTTTTACCAAAGACCTCCCCCGCACACTCGGCTGCATTCAATATCAATATACTTTGGTAACTTTATATCTTTTTCCCATAAACATTAACCATACTTCTTAAAATCTTTAGGACATTAATTACTCCAATATAGTTCATCACTTAAACTACACATCCTAAAATTCTTAAACAATTAAATCGTTCATAACAATACTTCTTTTGCACAATTTTATCTAACACCATCTAGCTAAGACCAATTCATCTAGCTAATTCTGCTCAAATATTCAATTTTACACACTTATTTAAATAATCTTTGAAATTCTTCCACTCCTGATACACCTTCTCCTCCCTCTGGTCTCGGATTCTCGCGGTCAGTTCGGCGAGTTCCATAAAGTCCATTAGCTTCATCTGCCATTCTTCCACTGTCGGGATCTCTTCACCTTTCCAGTTTCTTGCAAGTAAAATTCTAGCAGCTGTTGTGGCATACATAAAAAACACTCTATCCTGACTGGGTATCTCACCATTGGTCATGCTCAAAAGAAAAGCCTCTGGTTTCTTACTAAAGGTAATTTTCATTACCTTCTTGAGTTCATTGTAAATCTTCTCCCAGAAGACCTTTACCCTTGGGCATGTCCACCACATATGGTGGAAGGTACCTTCCACAGATTTGCATTTCCAACACACATTGTTTGCTGCAGGATATATCTTAGCTATCTTAACTGGTGTCAGATACCACCTGTCACAGCTGTGCAATTTTATGGATGCCCCTGAATATGTATGGTTGGTTGGGTGCATCCCACATGTAATGATAATGATGATGATGATGATGATAATATTTTATTTTATTTAATTTATACCCTGTTCATCTGGCTGTGTTTCCTCAGCCACTCTGGGCAGCTCCCAACAGAATATTAAAAACATGATAAAACATCAAACATTAAAAACTTCCCCAAAGAGGGCTGCCTTTTAGAAGCTGTCTTCTAAAAGTCAGATAGTTGTGGCTGCAACACATCCAGAGAAGTCTTGATTGAACATTTTCAGGCGTTAAAAGCTTGAAAATGTGCTACCACAGTGCATTTTCACCAAATATCAATCTATAGAGTGTTGTGAGTTTGAAGTTGGTTGCTCTGGATGACCTCCTTGGATCCTTCCCATCACTGACTTTAAGATTTCTGTGAATGAGTCCTCTACCAGTATAGGTTCCTGAGGGATACCTGATCAGAGCACTGGAGTTCTTAATAACTGGTGATTGGGAGTGGCCGCCGAGGCCATATAACACCGGTCCTGAAAGACCAACATTGGCTCCCACTACGTTTCTGAGCACAATTCAAAGTGTTGGTGCTGACCTTTAAAGCCCTAAACAGCCTCGGCCCTCCATACCTGAAGGAGCGTCTCCACCCACATCGTTCAGCCCGGACGCTGAGGTCCAGCTCCGAGGGCCTTTTGACGGTTCCCTCACTGCAAGATGTGAGGTTACAGGGAACCAGGCAGAGGGCCTTCTCTGCAGTGGCATCCGCCCTGTAGAACGGCCACTCACCAGATGTTAAGGAAATCAACAACTATCTGACTTTTAGAAGACATCGGAAGGCAGCCCTGTTTAGGGAAGTTTTTAATGTTTGATCTTTTATTGTATTTTTAATATCCTGTTGGAAGCCGCCCAGAGTGGCTGGGGACGTCCAGCCAGATGGGTGGGATATAAATAATAAGTTGTTGTTGTTGTTGTTGTTGTTGTTGTTGTTGTTGTTTTAGTTGCAGGTAAGTAGCCATGTTGGTCTGCCATAGTCAAAACAAATTTAAAAAATTCCTTCCAGTAACACCTTAGAGACCAACTAAGTTTGTTGTTTGTTAGGGAAATTCGTTGTTGATTTTCCATTGTTGGCCCACAAGGACTAGGGAATGGGCAGAGAGAATGGGTGGGATTTCACTAAGTCTTATTCAGAGTAGACCTATTGAAATTAATGGACGTAACTTAGAATTGTTCAGGGCCTAGTCTTGTATTTCAATGGGTCTGTTCTGAGTAAAACTTAGTTAAATATCATTCATGGTTCAGGAAAGGAGGATGGCTCTTCTCATTTCACTGAGCTAGGATTCCCTAAATATTCCCCCCCCCCACTATACCATCAGCATTTTAATTATTCATCTAATTTGTCCAACCCTTCGCCCCCGCCCTGCTTTTTTTAGTTTACTAAATTTATCCCGCTTTTCCTTGAGACATATTGTCAAATGACCTTTTGCACTTGTCTTATTTCATTAGGATTGTTACTTATTGCTTTCGCCAACATGACTTTGTCTTGTGCTATTCTGACTTCATTCAGAACATTATTTCACATCCACCTCACTCATAACATTATTTTCCGCCTCCAAAGCATCATTGCTGAGGTAATGTGCATGTGTTATTTGCTTCACTTTGCACACTCTAAAGTGTTGATAACATTGATAACAATAATTCCAGTAAATGAAATGGTGTGGTTGATGTCATGACTTGTCTAGTCCACTCAATCCAAACAAATGGGATTTCTCATTCTACAGTATATACAGCCACTCCCGATTTCTAATGACTAAACTCATTTACAATCTCTTTCTGTATTTCTGGCTATAATCTGATCTTGCACACACCCTTTTATCATTTAATAGCCGAATTTATGTAATCTTCTAGCAAGTTTCAAGTTATAACCACACTACTTTTCTTTCTATAACAAATCAGCTGCAACTTCTTTTCATTTTTTATGTAGCATTTTAACAGTGTTCCGTTATAGAGCTTAGAATCTTGGATATTAATGTTTATAAACCCCGTATGAATCAATTATACGGCACGTTTTCACTTTTAAGATTGCATTTCCTTTTAATGTCTCCTTCACAAGCTCTTTTACATTTCCATTATTTTTATGTATCTATTTATAGAGATGCCACTCCATAAAGATTTGAGGATCCTTGGGGGGGGGGGTGAGGAAGAGTCCTACTATGCCAATACATAGGTAAACAGCCTTATTTATCATGGAGCGAGTTAGCTTTCTAAAAATGAAGTGATCTCATAGTGCAGGAAAAACGCTGAGCCGCGCATTGATTGATGTGGGTTCTAAAAATACATTTCCCCCCACTAAACATGCCAAACTTTGAAGGGTTGGCAAGAATCAAAGAAGTCATTCAGAACACAGAGCAAGAGAGCATTGTTGGGTGATTGGAAGTGTTTCTAGCATATTTTATCCTCACCTATGAATGGTTTCCCATTACTTGTTTTTTTTTTTTTTTTAATCCTTTGGAAATCAGTTCTCGTGATTCCTTGGGGGAAGACCAGTGCCGGATTTACGTATAAGCTAAACAAGCTATAGCTTAGGGCCCTACTCTCTTGGGGGCTCCCCCAAAAATAAAGAAGAAAAAAAACAGCTGGGTGTTCATTTCCAAAATATAAGATAAAAAACAAATAAAATAAAACCTATATACAGCAACAGTGTTTTGTATTGTGTAGGCTCCTATGATGTAAGTAATGGCCCCCGCCTGCTAGCCTATTAGGTCCATAAATTACCATATAGCATATATTCAACACAAAAAACAGTGACAATTTGTTGTTGACAAAGGACAGCTGGACATAGAAAGGGCCCCATTACCTTCAGTAGCTTAGGGCCTCATCAAACCTAAATCCGGCCCTAAAGAAGACATGTGCTTTAAATGTCAGTTCCCAGCCCATGACTAGGCTTGCATTCCGGCAGAGGTCACTTTGGTGTTACTAATAAATTGCTTTTACTAACATAACATTTTTCTTGGGTTACAAAAGTACATACACCTCCTCTATTTTCAGATCATAAAGTCCTTTCTACAGATCAGTTATATTCGGCGTGACACTTTAATGTGTAGCGGTTTGACTCCACCTCCAGAGCCGCACTCCATAGTCTCTTGAGACTCCCCCCAACTTAAGATGTTATGGCCTGAAGCTGGAATGTGCAACCTAACAAGCTTCTTTCACCTCCTCCCTATGCCAGGAGGGCCATTGATCCCAAGGAAGGACACATACATGCAGACAGAAGGAACTAGGTTCTATCACTGGCATCTCCAGTTGAATCAGGGAGTGAGGAATCCATGACCTTCTAGATATCGCAAGACTACAACTCCCATCATCCCTGACCACCGGCAATGCTGGTTGTGACCCGTGGAAGCTGGAGTCCATGACATCTGAATAATGACAGGTTCCCCACCACTGAGTTAAGAATCTCAGGAAAAGACAAAAGATCCTGAGGGCCAATTGCAAGTTATTATTGAGCTAAAATGACCAATAGTTTGACTCATTCTGAGTGTCATGTTCACAAGACACTGGGGGGGAAATCTCATCATGCAAATTTCTCTGTATTGCATTTTCCTGTCATGTTTCTGATGCCAGTTTCCTCACTGGCAGCCACAGACTTGATGGTATAGTAAGATTTGCATTATTATGAGGAAGACGCCACTGAATTCTGCATTTACATATGTTAGCTTATTAAGCTGCTCTGTAGAGCTTGTCACCTTTAACCTTATTCATGTATTGCAGCACTAACGTTAATTTATCCTTATGATGCCTTTGGGAGACTGCTGCTTTTAAATGCAGCACCTTGCAAGATGAAGTATATATACTGATTACATTGCTTCACTGCAGTATTGTGATGGGGGGGAGTAGTCATTGCTTACGATTCCTTTTCATACATAACTGTACTTGGGCAAAACCTATTGTGTCTATAATACCCATTTTTTACAAAACATCTGTGTGTGTGTGTGTGTGTGTGTGTGTGTGTGTGTGTGTGCAAGAGAGAGAAAGCGAGTATACATATAAATACAAACACATACCTGTAATCTTCTAAAGGGCAGTTCTAATCGGTATCATTCTTAATAATGGGGTCTTCCTAACAGTAGCATTTCACTATGATGCAGTCTGGTGGACAGTTGCCCATTTCCTCTGCTTGGGCAAAGGTCTTGACTGGGTGATCAGGGAGTAGATCAGGGGTCAGCAACCTTTTTCAGCCATGGGCCGGTCCACCGTCCCTCAGACCATGTGATGGGCTGGACTATATTTTTTTTTGGGGGGTGAACGAATTCCTATGCCACACAGATAACTCAGAGATGCATTTTAAATAAAAGCACGCATTCTACTCATGTAAAAACACCAGGCAGGCCCCACAAATAACCCAGAGGTGCATTTAAAATAAAAGATCACACTCCACTCATGTAAAAACACACTGATTCCTGGACCATCCGTGGGCTGGTTGAGAAGGCGATTGGGCTGTATCTGGCCCACGGGCCTTAGGTTGCCTACCCCTGGACTAGATCCAGGTGCTCTGGGAGGAAACGGGTTTTCTAAATCCATTTCAATTGGTGTAGAGGCCCAGTGTTGGCACAGAGACTGCTTTGGTCGCCCTGTACGATGACCTCTGTCAGGAGAGAGGAGAATGTGTCCCTGTTCATTCTCCTTGACCTCTTAGATGCTTTTGATACCATTACCCGTGATATCCTTCTGGAGCAGCTATCCGAATTGGGGATGGGTGGCACTGCTTTGTGGTGGTTCTGGTCCTACTTGGATTATCGTTTCCAGAGGGTGATGCTGTGGGGAGTGCTTTTGAACCCCATGGAGCCTTCAATGTGGAGTTCCTCAGGTGTTTTGGGGTACATTATCAGCAAGGGGTGGCAGGTGGCGCTGTGGGTTAAACCACAGAGCCTAGGGCTTGCTGATCAGAAGGTCGTCAGTTCGAATCCCCACAATGGGATGAGCTCCTGTTGCTTGGTCCCTGCTCCTGCCAACCTAGCAGTTCAAAAGTACATCAAAGTGCAAGTACATAAATAGCTCCAGCAGGAAGGTAAACAGCGTTTCCGTGCGCTGCTCTGGTTCGCCAGAAGCGGCTTAGTCATGGTGGCCCCATTACCTCGAAGCTGTACACCGGCTCCCTCAGCCAGTAACGCGAGATGAGCGCTGCAACCCCAGAGTCGTCCGTGACTGGACCTAACGGTCAGGGGTCTCTTTACCTTTACCTATCAGCAATATGCTGACGACACACAGCCTCCTTGGACTGGATGAGAGCCAACAAACTGAAGTTCAATCCAGATAAGTATGAGGCACGGTTAGTGGCTGGTTCCCTAAACTGGATGGATGGAAGGTTGCCTGCTTTTGATGAGGTTACACTCCCTCTGAAGGAGCGGGTGCACAGCTTGGGGGTTCTTCTGGATCCTTTGCTCTCATTTGAGGCTTCCACCAGCTCTGACTGGTGGCCACGTTGTGCCCCTATTTGGAAATGGATAGCCTAACTTCTGTTCTGGCAAACCTCTAGGTTAGATTACTGCAATGCATTGTATGTTGGGCTGCCTCTGAAGATAGTTCGTAAACTTCGGCTAGCGCAGAATTTGGTGGCCAGGTTGCTCATCAGCGCAAGGTGGTTTGTGCATATTACAGCAATCCTGGCCCGACTGCATTGGCTGCCAATTAGTTTCCCGGCCCAATTCAAAGTGCTGGTTTTGACCTATAAAACTTTGACACCGATATCGCTGACTCTTGCAATAACAGTAGCTGTGTAATACTTTGTCTTGCACATAAGTGAATGGGAATAATTTGTGCTCCATTGTTGCATGGAGTGTGGACAGCACCAAAAAGAGTAAATTATTTCTGTTTTAGAATGCAGCTGTAAATGCAGCGCACCCAGAACCAAGGCAGATAAATGGCTGGGAGAGCTACAGAATGCAGCTTTGCGTAAGATATGATAATAGATTCTGCAAGTATAGCCCCCCGTGGAGAAATATACAACTTGAAGAATTATTATTTTTTTGAGGAAAGAAAAGGTTTTGAATGGGGATATGTTGATACTTGGAAGCCATGGAAGATACAAGTTCTACTATGTCTAAACTCAAGATAAATCAAGATAAACTGGAACTTAAAAGTTCTAAAAGCAAAGGGCCCGTGGGATATATATGAAAGCAACCAGTAATGCAGTATCTCCCTTGAGTATTGATATATTCCAATGAAATTTGATGAACACTTTTACAACAGTTTTTGGGTTTGCAGTTCTGTCTTCAGCTTGACGTCCACATCTATATTTAAAAGAAGGGGAAGGAAAATGCAGAAGATACCACAGTGTGATATCTGCCTTCATGAATGAGCTATCAGAATTAAAGCTGCAGTGAAGTTGGTATAAAAGTTTTCACTTCAAGTTTGGATATTATGTCAATCATGGCTTTGGGTCAGGAAAACTCTAAAACATTTTAAAACAGTACTTTCCCTTGAACATTGAAAAATACCAGTGAAACTTCCAATTATGCAACATAATCAAATGGAAGTCTGACTTCATTCCTCCAGCATCTCCCTGCCTCTGTTTTTCAGTGTTTGGAAAATATGCAAAAATTGGTGTAATATTATTATACGAGATTTAGCCTATACTTTAATTGCCACAGAAATAAAACTTAGCTACCTCTGCATCCTTATTGGTTTTGTGTTGCAACTGTGCCCAACTCTTATCAATGAACTTCCAGAAGGCAGTGCATCCATCTTCAGTCACTTGGTTCTCATGCATCAGCTAGTTCTGGCCATTAAGATTTATATACTGATTCGTTCATTAACATAACCAAACAGAAGGCAACTTTTTATTCCATGGACAGAAACTGTTCCAGTGTCTGCAAGTATGTGACCTGCACTTGAAGGGCTATACATTTGCTGAGAATCTAATATTTATAGGACCAATATGTATCACTTTCTCAAAGATGCATTTGTACTTTGCACAATGCTCCTCCAATGTCCTTCCATGACGTCGTTGTCATTGTCATCTGCTAGACACTGGCAAAATCCTATTGTGGCTGAAGGGAGGTATTAATGTTTCAATTTCAGTTCAAATTTCCTGCCAATAACTGAATGGGATTCCCCCTCCCCAAAACTAGCAAATGCCAACACTGCATGACTACTGGGGGGGGGGCAAGTTCCTGCACAGAATTGCACCCAACAACTCCAATGAAGGGTTAAATTACCACTTGATGACTGAGCTCTGAGTCGGGAACCTTTAATAGCTCTTCTTCCTTGCAAAATGCTCCAAATATACCAATTGCATCCGGAGAGGTGCGTTTAACCCTTCCCTCGCCGTCCACTTTCGCACCCTGAAACATCTCCCCCAGCTGCTATTGGCTAAACCCTGGTCCCAAACAAAAACCCAGGCGCGCGCGCGCATGCGCACTAAGAGGTTGCCATCCTAAACCTTGCATTATTCTTACTATCATGGGACTCAGCGGACCTTATATTTCCGTGTAAACCTGCTTAGATGAGGGTTGCATGTGTGAACCCTCCGCGGCCTGGCCCCTGATCTGGAGCAGCAGCTCCGGCCGCAATGTGTTTCTACTTCACCTCTCCAATATCCCCTCACTCATAAACCGAGAGGTGGGGAGAGACCCAAAACAAGATCCCAAAGCCACCTCTCTCCCCTTCCCAGCACCACGCTCCCTCATCCCAGCAACGAACCGCGCCCGCCCAGTCCGCCCGCTACCCCGCGCTTCCCAAGAAACACGACAGCTGTTCCGTTCACAACGTCCCGGCCGCTTCTTTCGGGTTTTTTGTTTTTTTTTGCAGGCTGGGCTTGACGTCAGCGCGCCTTTCTCGAGTTGCCGTCGCGGCGGGTTGGGAGTTGGTGAGGCAGAGAGAGAGAGAGAGCAAGCAAGCGAACAACGCTGTTGCCTCACCAGAAGCTGCTTCCCGCGCTGCGCTCCCCCCCCCCCCCGACCTCGGGCGCTGCTCGGTCCGGAAGGCGCCGCTGGTGGCACGCCGCTGCGCCAGAATCCGCGGAGTGGTGCATTTAGCTCACGGCTGAGGAGCGGGAGGAGTCCTCCTCCTGCTCCTCCTCAGAAGGAGCCGAGGCGCCGGCAAGAGGGAAAGCGGGGCGCGGGATGCCCAGGAGTGAGACGCTCCCTCCTGAGGAGGAGATTCTCCTCAAGAGAAGATTCGAGCCCTCTAAGTGGGAAATGGGGGGATAAAGGGGTCTTCCTCCTCCACCACCACTCCTCCAGCGCTGAATGAAACGGGACCTGTCTCGTGGGGAGAAAACGAAGGAACCCACTTCTCCCAGAAAGAAAGAAGCCGCTTCTCGAAGAAAGTCGTCCCGCTGCAGGCGAGGGAAAAAAAAAACACCCTGTGAGGAGCAAAAAGGCAGGATAAGCGGAGGAGCGCTCGAGAAGCCCCTTTCGAGAGAGGCAATCGCCCGAGGCGCATAGAGAGAGAGGGGGGAGGCGCGCGCGCGCAATCGGGGTTGTGCCACAGAGTGGCCTCTTGTCCAATTGAGGAGAAAGCAGCCCGGCCGCTCGGGCGCGGGAAGGGGGCGACGAGCGCGCACGTGGCCACGGAGGAAGGCGAGTGGGTTGGGCTAGCCCGCCCGCCTTCCGCGGCTGCTGCGCGCGCGGCGTCCGGAGGCACTCGCTGAGCGGCGCGCGAGGCGGCGGCGGCGGCGGGCGCCGCTGTCCCTTCCCGCTCTGCACGCGGCTGGCGAAGGCAAAGCGGCGGCGGCGGCAGCACCACCGGTTCGCCCGCCTCAGCCATGGCCCTCAAGGACGGCGGCGGCGGCGGAGGGGTCGGCGGCGGCGGCGCCACCATCCTGCCCATCAGCGACATGGTGTCGTCGTGCTCC
This sequence comes from Lacerta agilis, assembly GCF_009819535.1. Lineage (NCBI taxonomy): Eukaryota > Metazoa > Chordata > Lepidosauria > Squamata > Lacertidae > Lacerta > Lacerta agilis. Next base: position 16,149,623 of record NC_046320.1, on the reverse strand, counting down.
TCTCCGTCGGCGCCGGGGGTCTGCGCCTTCCCTGAGGTGGTGGAGCTGAACGTGGGCGGGCAGGTGTACGTGACCAAGCACGCGACGCTGCTGAGCGTGCCGGACAGCACCTTGGCGCGCATGTTCTCGCCCCGGCGGAGCGCCCCGCGGGAGCTGCCCCGGGACAGCCGCGCGCGCTTCTTCATCGACCGCGACGGCTTCCTCTTCAGGTACGTGCTGGATTACCTGCGCGACAAGCAGCTGGCGCTGCCCGAGCACTTCCCGGAGAAGGAGCGCCTGCTCCGCGAAGCCGAGTACTTCCAGCTGGCCGAGCTGGTCAAGCTGCTGTCGCCCAAGGTGGCCAAGCAGAGCTCTCTCAACGACGAGGGCTGCCAGAGCGACCTGGAGGACGCCAACTCGCCCGGCAGCGGGGAGCTCTTGGTGGCGCCCCACCAGCACCAGCGCAGCGCCGGAGAGAAGCGCGCCGGCTTCATCACCGTGGGCTACCGCGGCTCCTACACCACGGTGCGCGAGAACCAGGCCGACGCCAAGTTCCGCCGCGTGGCGCGCATCATGGTGTGCGGCCGCATCGCCCTGGCCAAGGAGATCTTCGGCGAGACGCTCAACGAGAGCCGCGACCCGGACCGCCCGCCCGAGAAGTACACGTCGCGCTTCTACCTGAAGTTCACCTACCTGGAGCAGGCCTTCGACCGCCTCTCCGAAGCCGGCTTCCACATGGTGGCTTGCAACTCCACCGGCACCGCCGCCTTCATCAACCAGTACCGAGAGGACAAGATCTGGAGCAGCTACACCGAGTACATCTTCTACAGTAAGTCCCCCCCCCCCTTCCTTCCCCGGCGGTGAGAAGCTGAAGGTAGAGGCTTAATAATAATAATAATAATAATAATAATAATACTTGCATGGAAAGCTCAGTTGGTTAGAGCATGGTGCTGATCATGCCAAGGTTGCAGTTTTGATCCCCTTATGGGGCAGCTTTGTGGTCCTGCATTGCAGGGGGTCGGACTAGATGATGCTCAGAGCCCCTTCCAACTCTACAATTGTATGATTCTGTTTATACCCTGCCCATCTGGCTGGGTTTCCCCAGCCACTCCAGGGCTCACAAAAGTGATTTATAAACTTTTTTTTTTAAGGCTCCGCAGTGAGTTGTGGAGCTAAATCGGTCTCTAAACACGTGCAGGGTGCATTTTAGTCTCCCTCCTAAAGGACAGGGGGCAAGGGTGGAAGAACGGGGGACCTGGCATCTTTCCATGCAGTCCTGCATTCTCTTTCAAAGAGTTTCCAACCAGATGTTGCTGGGATATGGAGGTTAGGGTGTTGCTAGGTAATGGAAAATAATTTTCTTTTATTTCATCGCTTCAAAGACTTGGTTGGTCCCTTTTAGAATTCTGCATTAATTTGCCCAGTGCTGCGGGCACTTATGCGTAGAAATGTCTCATTGCAAAGAATCTTGTCTTGTAAAGCCCACCTAGGCTCATGCATACTGCAGAGGGAGAGAAATTTCCATGTGGAAAGTAGCTAAATAAGTTACAACTTATCCATTAACTACCACTGCACCAAGTACTGTATACCACAAATCTTTATCCCTATAGTATTTAAATGTGTGTGGCAGGAAAAAGAAGTGCCCCTAAGCCCTCAGTTTCTAATGTGTAATCTATTTCGACTTGAAACAGAACATAGTCCTGGAAAATTATGATTATTATTAACACTTTTTGAACAAATTCATTGAGATTTGCATACCATTTATAAACTGGGCACCTGTGCAGTGAAATACCAGTAGGAGGGCAAATTTGACTTTATCAGGATGGGAAAGCTCTTCCCAGATGAGTTTAAGGACTTCTGATGTTGTCTCATCCCAAGGCAGATACACGTATTCATGTTCATCACCCATCAGCTTGCTATTCTTCATAACTCAGAGCCAAATATGTGAACTGTTTTCCTGGGAAAGTATTCCTTAACTTGAAACTGGGTGATACGAAAAAGTTCCATATGTGGTGATGTATATCATCACTTTGTACTTGAATGTGTGAATATGTACGTGTGAAGTGGAACTCGACCCATATATTTTGTACTCCAAGAAGTTGCCTTGACCTGATTCAAGTCGTTCTTGTTCGTTTTACTTTGAACCAGTAATTTAAATCAAGAAGATCAAGTTGAAACTTTCTGTGGTGGCACCAAGTCACTAACGGCTTACTGTATTAATATTATGGTTGTTGCAATTGTCAGTCTTTGGAAATGGGTGAATGGGTTCTTATATTTAAGGTTTTAATATTTTTCAATGCAGAAAGTTTGGAACTCCCCGTCCCTGTCTATCGAAACTATTTGAAGCCCCAAAAAACCACAGCCTTTCTCCCTTTTTTAAAGAAAGGTTTAGAGAGTGGTGCTGTTTGACTTTGAAGGTTTCACAGGGTTTGTTGAAGGAAGCTTTGCACAAGATTAAAGCAGGCAATGCTAGAAGTAAGGAAGGGTTTTTAATATTTCATCACTACATTTCCTTCCATTCTCATTAACTACAAAGTAAACAGACTCCATCTGGACACATTTCAGTAGAGGACAGAACAGCAAGAAGAGTCTCAGTTTTCCAAAGGCTACTGAAAAGATAAACCTCAAAAAGAAAAGAAAAAAGCAAGAAGCTTCTCAGTAGGAAAAATTCTTTAAATAACTCTCTCTTAGGTTCGGTGTGCATAAGCGTACCGTACAAACTTCAAGACATTTGCAAATGAAAAAATAAACTGTAGCTGCATACTGCTAGACGACATCCTTAAATCTCACAAAGTACATGTTGTGTTGAACGGTAAGTAGGAAGTGATTTGAACTAAAGAAAAGCATAACTGGATTCCAGATGGGAACGTCTGTTTGGCAGATTTTTCCTTCCCAAGTCTCAGTAAGCTTTAGGTCTTTTTAAAAAAAATGTTTGAAAGGGTTTGAGTTAAGTCCTGTATATAAGTCCTGAGAGAGAGAGTGTGTGTAATTTTTCCTATTCACTTGCTATTGTGTAGGTGCCTGTGTGTTTATGCTTTTGCAAAGGAGGGAACTATGGATAGAGGAAATTGGAGCACTCTTGTGCAGTGGCTTTGTGACTAGGAAATGACTGCAATTTAGCACTTTTAAACAAATCAAACAAAATATAATGGGAAGTCATTTATGGATAGTCACTGATTGGCATATTAAGCAGCAGCTGAGGACAACTCATGCACCCATTAGGTTTTTTGAAATTGCTGCATGTGCCAGCTTCCTACCTGTGACCATGTGCAGGAGAAAACATGTTGTAGGCCATTTCACATCTGGCCCTTTTTTGCAGTGATATTGAAAAATCTTCCCACATTTCATGTGGCGGCAGCTGGTGGTTGCATTGTTTTAAAGAGACCACCTTGAGCTTGGTGGTCATACGAATTGACTTTGAGGGCCAAGCTAGACACAAAGTTAATTGTATGAATGTAGTTAACATGCAGACACAGGTGGCGCTGTGGTCTAAACCACAGAGCTTAGGGCTTGCCAATCAGAAGGTTGGTGGTTCGAATCCCCGTGACGGGGTGAGCTCCCGTTGTTCAGTCCCAGCTCCTGCCCACCTAGCAGTTCGAAAGCATGTCAAAGTGCAAGTAGCTAAATAGGTACCACTCTGGTAGGAAGGTAAATGGCATTTCCGTGCGCTGCTCTGGTTCACCAGAATGGGCTTAGTCATGCTGGCCACATGACCTGGAAGCTGTCTGCGGACAAACACCAGCTCCTTCAGCCAGTAAAGCGAGATGAGTGCCGCGACTGGACCTAATGGTCAGGGGTCCCTTTACTTTTAGTTAACATGCACTTTAGAATACTAGTGTGTAAACAGCAGTCACAGGGAACTTGAGGTAGCATTGGAACCACAGGGAGTGGACAGGGAGAGTTTAACCCTTTCATGGTTCCCACAAAATACCCCCAGCTTCTACTTGTGCTGGAAGAGAAGCCTCAATTTTTGCCATTCCAGCACTAAGTGTACCGCTTCCAGTCATGCAGCTCACAGCTCATTCCATTCTGCGCCCCCTCACCCTTCTTTTCCTGTCAGTGTCCTCCCTATCCCACCCCACTTTTACCTTTCTAGTCTGTGCCCCTCCTTGTGGTTCATTTTGACCTTTAACCCCCAATTCTCCTACTTTGATGTCCCCGATCAAATCCTGGGCTGCTTTCTCCCCTCCACCTATCTGGTTTCATCTCCTTGATGTCCAGAGGTTTCTCTGAAAATATGGACTGCAAACATTAAAGGAGCAGACTATCCCTGGTACCTCCAGTTATTATCACTTTGGTTTGTGTCTCGTGAAAACAGCTCCGGAGAGGTAGGACAATGGAAGATGGTGGCATGATGGTGCTATTTGTCTTTTGCCACTTGTTCTCAAAATCTGCATGCTTACAAATAAGTCTCCAAATCTATTATTCCAGCTTTTTTATAGGTGTAAAAATAACTATCAGAATAATCTTTGTGTTTCAGAGTCCTGTTGAACACTGAGTGTTCAATTACTAAGTTTTTTCTCAACTTTGACTTCTGCTCTAACATACTACTGGAAAGAATTTTCTATTTTGTTTCAACTATGGCAGACCAACACAGCTACCCACCTGTATCTAGACTTAATTACTCTCTTCTTACTACCTCCTGTATCAGGAACAATATTTACAAGGACTTCTACCTGCCATATTAAGCTACTTGTAAATTCTGGCAAGACAGAGGCTCTGTGGGTGATTGGTTCTTGTATTCAAGAACTTGGCCAACAGCCTGCCCTGGAGGGAATTGTACTCACTCTGAAGGAGTAGGCAGGCAGCCTGGGTTTGCTCCTGGATCCAGCTTTGTAATCGGAGGCCCAAGAGATTTCAGTGAGGCTGGTTTACTAGCTTCAGTTGGTACCACAGCTGTAATCATTCCTGAACCAGGAAAGGTTAACCACAGTAATTCAGACATTGGTAACTTCAAGACCAGATTACTGAAGTGCACTCTGTTATAAGAGCGTTCTACTGATTTTATCTGTGTTTTGTTGTTCATTTATTTTTGTCAATATTTTTAGTCATTTTCAGATTTGTGGCTACTGTTCTATTTACTAAAATGGTTCAGTTTTATTTTGTATAGCGCTTTGAGTTGGGGGTGTTGGTGGTCTGTAAGTCTTTCTAAATAAATACATGCATCTTCATGTCAATGGGGAAAGCCCTGCTGGGTAGCTCACTGATATCAGAGGCTCTTTTGGCGGGAACATTGGACATAGCAATCTTCATTGTGGTACCCTAGCCCTGGGTTGTTGTTGTTGTTCAGTCGTTCAGTCGTGTCCGACTCTTCGTGACCCCATGGACCAGAGCACACCAGGCACCCCTATACTCCACTGCCTCCTGCAGTTTGGCCAAACTCATGCCAGTTGCTTCAAAGACACTGTCCAACCATCTCATCCTCTGTCGTCCCCTTCTCCTTGTGCCCTCCATCTTTCCCAACATCAGGGTCTTTTCCAGGGAGTCTTCTCTTCTCATGAGGTGGCCAAAGTATTGGAGCCTCAACCTCAGGATCTGCCCTTCCAGTGAGCACTCAGGGCTGATTTCTTTAAGGATGGATATGTTTGATCTTTTTGCAGTCCATGGGACTCTGGGTTACCCTTCCCCAACAGATTGGTCTTATGTTTCTGCTTATGGCATTCTGTTCTGCGCAGAAGATTTAAAAAATAAAAAAAGAATCCAACAGGGTTTTGGATATTTGGTTTTCTGACCCTAATATTATGTTGTGTACCCAGAGTCCTTTTGCTGGAAAATTTGTATGTGTGCTTTTTGTTTCTTTGATTATTTTTGTACTTTGGGCTTGTCTTAGACTTGTGAACCACCTTGAGTGTCTCATATTGAGGCAGAAGTTTGGGATAGAAATGGTTTTAATGAATAAAATTCACCCAGCAACTATAGTGCCTTTGGATACCACTCTGCGTTTCATGGGAAGTTGCTTTAAACTGAGCCTCTGTCTATGACTAGCAACCTTTTGGATGCTATGCTGGAGTCTGTGGAGGGGAGCATTTCTAACATCGAGGCAGCCTACTGAACCAGACTTGCTTAGTTTCAGTTGCAGGCCTGCATTATGTGCAGTGAAACCATTATCTGAGCTACATGCTCTGTATTAATGTGTCAGTTAAGGACAGAAGAAGAGCTTGCTGCCAATCTCCCATCTAATTCAGCATCCCGTTCTCACAGTCGTTGACACAGCCCTTCAGCTAATGTGTTTACAAGGTCAGGGTTTCTTCTTTTTAATGGTAAGAGGGGTGGTCAAATTCAGTTTGCTTCTCCATAAAAGATTGTTTACACATGGCTGTTAATGTCCTTCTTCATTTGAAAAACCCGGTGGATCTTAATGGATTTCACATTTAACACGTGAAAGGTTCTGGGGCTATCTATTCTTGTGCTACTGTGCTAAGCTTAGATTTATTCTTGCAATAAATGCATAAAAAATGTAACTTTTTTTAAAAAAATCTGTCCATATAATGTTGCTTAGTTTTCCATCTGGAATTACAATTCTCTGCTCCCTCTGGATTGGTTATTGTGGAAATTGTCACAGCCATGCAAAAGTATTTTATCATCAGCCCTTTTGGGACATGAGCTCATCATATTCTTTTCTTAATATATACCTATAAAACATATGACACCTGTCCCGAAACTGTTGGAGGGCAGACTGTAAACGTAAATGCATCACTTGGAAGAGATGAAATATTTTCTTTCTGAATCTGTTGACTTTATAATACCACTGAATATCCTGAAGAAGTGAAGCACATTGATATCACATTGATTATTGGATGTAACTTAAAAGTTTAAAAAAAAATTAAAAGGGAAAGTATCAGGACAGACTTTTCATAAGTTTACCTTTGTCAAACGGTAGCATCAAAACTGTTCTGTAATCACAAAGTTTTTTTTTAATAACCTGATATTAAGGGGCAAACCCTCTGAAGGTGGAAAAATAATAATAATCAAACAACCATATAAAAAAAACAAGTTCAAGCTGCCTGCAAACAAGTTGTAAAAGAAGTTACTTGTGCATGGCTTAGAGAAAACTGCATTTAAGCAGTATATAAATTATCAAAATAAAAAATAAATAAAACAGCAGCAATTAAAACATGAAAGCCAGCATAAAGCCAGAAGTAAAATGCCAAATCAAATATAAGAGTGTTTACAATCTAATTAAAAGTCATTAGCGAGGGTGCCATAAGAACTCCCTCTCCAGGGAACTATGAGGCCACTACTGAAAAGTCCTTGTCCATGGTACCTGCCAACCTGAAAGCTCTTAGCGGTGCACTGGGGACAGAACCTCTGAGTTCATCTCCAGGCCTGTGCTGGAGGCAATCCTTCTGGACCCCAACTATTTAAGGCCAATAAAAACTAAGAACTAAACTAGCAGTTGCAAGTGAGCCCAGAAGCAAACACAGAACCATTGCAACTGGTATTTAGTATCACATAATTCAAACTCTACCTCATGAGAAGAGAAGACTCCCTGGAAAAGACCCTGACGTTGGGAAAGATGGAGGGCACAAGGAGAAGGGGACGACAGAGGATGAGATGGTTGGACAGTGTTCTCGAAGCTACTAACATGAGTTTGGCCAAACTGCGAGAGGCAGTGGAAGACAGGAGTGCCTGGCGTGCTCTGGTCCATGGGGTCACGAAGAGTCGGACATGACTGAACAACAACAACAAAATTCAAACTCTCATCTGCCACAAGCATCTTGGCTGCTGCAAGCTATACCAGTGGAAGTTTTCAAATTGACTTTCATAGTCTAAAGTATTATAAGAATCTAGCATGGATGTAACTAGGGTGTGTATGACTGAAGCTAATAGTTAATCGTAAGAAATTCTGAAGATACATATCTGAACTCTGCTCTATCCTCTGCATCTTACTACTTAGGAGAGTTGCTTTCTTACAGTATGTTTTGTGAAAAAAGTATTCAGCTGTTTGGACTGCTCTTGCATTCATTCTAGAACAGGAGCCTTCAACTTGTTCAGACCAGGGACCTTCCCTAAGACAAAATATGCAGCTTGGGAACTATTTTGTACCATACTTGTCTCAGGGCTCAGCCACGCTTCCACTTGTCTCATGCCTAGAAAGCATAGGTGTGAGTGGTTTTCTGCTGGACCCACACTTTCTAGGCATGAAAAACCCACTCTTTAGCTTTAAATCACGGCACATGCCGATCCAGATAAAACCCGATTGATGTTTGTTCTGATAGAGCTTGTGAGGCAAGCAAAAGTCTAGGTGAGCCCTCAGTTCCTCTGCTCTCTTATTCTGTTCTTTCCTACTTTCTCTGTATTCTTTCATTCTCTTTCTTTTATGGCAACTCCCTGGGGGGTGGGGGGGTGGGGTGGGGTTGAGCGAACATGAAACTCCTGTAGGTTGCATCATGTCCATGTTGTATTCCTGATCCACTTGTTTAAAACCAGTGTTCTAGACATTCGTGGACATTCTTCAGGCTTACAGAATCTACTTTTTTTTACCAGAAGCCAGGTGCAAAATAGTGTTGAAGGAGTTAGAGCCATATGCGAAATGGCGTCTCAACTCAGGAACCACGTATTGAACAATGTGTTCCTTCAAATCAGGGATTCTAACTGCCCAAATTGGGCGGACCAGTTTTGCACGTTATTTGCCTAGGGATGCCTCTGTCGTGTGTGCAATTTGTATACAAATTGAATTTCTGAGGGGATAGGCACTGCGGTTAGGGAGTTAGGGTGAATGAAAATAGTTTTGAGTCTCCTTGGAAACTCGTGTTGTTAGACACAAAACTACAGATCATTGCCCGCTTTCGTTTATATTGTGAGCTTGGGGGAAACGTAACATTTTGAATAGGCAACTTGCTCAAGACTGCCTGGCACTTCTGGAAGTCTGAAGCGGCCCTGAGGCTTCAGGAGCAGCCTTATTTTGTTTTGGGGGTGCCTCAATGCACACCTGTTTAGCACCTTGGAAGACCCCCCCAAATCTCTCTGAAGTGTCTTGATTCAGCTCAGAGGTTTGTATGAGCACAATGAACATTCTAATGCATATACTTACAGCCCTCACCTAAGGTGACTATAGACAAGATGGGGAGCTTTGTTTCTTGATTGATGTGTGCCAAAATGGAGGCAATAAAGTTTGCCTTGCACTATTCTATTGTGTGTTTTTTTTGGTTAAAAAGGTAAAGGGGCCCCTGACCATCAGGTCCAGTCGTGTCCGACTCTGGGGTTGCGGCGCTCATCTGCTCTTAATTACTGATTCACTCTGTTGCTACGTAGTAAGCATTAGTTCTACCTAACTCTTCATACAAAAGTGCAACATTTTGTCAAAGCTTCCAGTTTTGTTTTATGGTTTATATTTTGACTATCAAAAGTCAAGTCATATCAATAACATATAGGTTTCCAAATAAATATATGCAACGTTATCCATAAAACAATTAGCATCCTTTCGGGGGGTGAGTTGGAGCATGTTGTTTCCAAATGGTGTTGTTGTTGTTTTTAATTTTAGTGATAGTGTCACCTGTATGCTAGTTAAGAAGTGTGTGCAGGTAAATACCTTCTTGTGATGCATATTTTTTTCATGTACATACACTATGCATCAGGGAAGAGTCAGATTTATTTATTTATTTGTTTGTTTCCCCTGAGTGTTCAAAGTTAATAACTACCAGTTATCAGTAAACTCAAAGCTATAAAACCCAATACTGGTTCTCCTGGATAGGGCAAAACTATTCTACATACTAATACAATTAAACTTTGGGTAACAATATGTCACCATAACAGCACAAACGAAGTCTCACTTCTTGGCTCCAAGCCACAGAAGAACATGGGGCTTCTCTCATCACCCTCTGCCAGAGTGCAATAAATCATTTGACACGAGAAGGATGGTGTTGACTCCATTACTATTCCGTTGTTAATACAGTACTGGATATCTTCAGACAGCAAAACATTGCCATTGGTTTATCACTTCCGGTTTTGCACAGAGGAGGAAGTACAGCGGTACCTCAGGTTACATACGCTTCAGGTTACATACTCTGCTAACCCAGAAATAACGTTTCAGGTTAAGAACTTTGCTTCAGGATAAGAACAGAAATCGTGCTCTGGTGGCGCAGTGGCAGTGGGAGGTCCCATTAGCTAAAGTGGTGCTTCTGGTTAAGAACAGTTTCAGGTTAAGAACGGACCTCTGGAACGAATTAAGTACGTAACCAGAGGTACCACTGTAACACTGAATATAACTGTTGCCTCTACAGTCGAAAGTGAAAACAAAGTTAAATTTTAGTGCAACTTTTCAGAATTATCTGCAGGGTAAGATATCATGCACATTTCTAGTGCTGGATAAAAAAAAGTTTTTCAAATACAGTGGTACCTCGGGTTACAGACGCTTCAGGTTACAGATTCCACTAACCCAGAAATAGTACCTCCGGTTAAGAACTTTGCTTTAGGATAAGAACAGAAATTGTGCTCTGGCGGTGCAGTGGCAGTGGGAGGCCCCATTAGCTAAAGTGGTGCTTCAGGTTAAGAACAGTTTCAAGTTAAGAACAGACCTCCAGAATGAATTAAGTTCTTAAACCGAGGTACCACTGTACTTAGGTGTCACTATTCCCCCTTTTAAGTCCTGAAAATTACTGTGATTAGGTTTGTTGGAAATACACAGCTTTTTCTGGCAATTACAGCTTTTTCACTTAATATATCCCATGTAGCAATCTTGAAGAGTGTGTGAGAGAAGCCTAGTAGATGGAAGCAAGCCGCAAATACTAAATTTTACCGGCTCAAATTCTCAGAATAATATCAAGAAATTTAACTTTTTAAAAAAAGTTCTGGAAACTAGTTTTGTTTTCAAATAATGCTAGTGTTGCTTTCAGAGTGACAAAAATGGTTAAATGTTACAAAGAGTTTTACATAATTTTCAGGGTAGATATTTCATTGTGGCACAGCTCTCTTAATGAGGGGAGTCAAATGAGAGCCAATGGCTGAATACCTGAATTACTCTCTTGGGACACATCTGTTTGCCTTATTCTCCACTCGGCAGTGGTCAGGGTTTGAGTTGTGGCCCAAGACAAATGTTTCTATTGACTATGACATAGAAAATATGTAAAAAATAATAATATAGCAATATTTACATCAAAGAAAGTAATTTGACCATAATTTCCATCCTTTTAAAGCCCCCTTGATTTCAAATGCTAATTGATCTAATGATCTTAAATGACATTTAAAACTTAGATTTTGCCCAATGTGGATCTTGAAAATACATTAACTACCAGCTTATTTTGGTACGAATATGAGTAAGATAATCATTGATGTGGAAACTATATTCCTTCCATCATTTAAAATACATGGTTGGATGTGATGATTATTATTGCTTTGTTGGGAACATACATTCTGCCCATGCTCAGAAGCAGTCTTGTTTTAATACTTCACATGTTAAGAACGTGAGGTGCCCCTTACTTAGATGGCAAAATATTTGGATTATTTTCATTAGAGCTAAAATGCAAATCAAATAATAAAACTTTCAGTTACAGGTAAGTAGCCATGTTGGTCTGCCATAGTCAAAACAAAATAAAAAATAAAAAATTCCTTCCAGTAGCACCTTAGAGACCAACTAAGTTTGTTCTTGGTACCAAGAACAAACTTAGTTGATCTCTAAGGTACTACTGGAAGGAATTTTTATTATTATTATTTATTTTGTTTTGAATAAAACTTTCAGTTTAACATATTATGTTAATAGCTTTTCATGTTCAGCCAAGCTCCAAAATGCTGCAAAATTACAGCTGTTAAACATGACATCTTTAACAGACATGTTATTTAGGCAATATAGATATGGGACGCGGGTGGCGCTGTGGGTTAAACCACAGAGCCTAGGGGTTGCTGATCAGAAGGTCGGCGGTTCAAATCCCTGCAACAGGGTGAGCTCCCATTGCTCGGTCCCTGCTCCTGCGAACCTAGCAGTTCGAAAGCACACCAAAGAGCAAGTAGATAAATGGGTACCACTCTGGCAGGAAGGTAAACGGTTCGCCAGAAGTGGCTTAGTCATGCTGACCACATGACCCGGAAGCTGTACGCCGGCTCCCTCGGCCATTAATGTGAGATGAGCGCCGCAACCCCAGAGTTGGACACGACTGGACCTAATGGTCAGGGGTCCCTTTACCTTTTAGATATGGTATGGTATCCTATCTTGTGGTTAGTTCCAGCTTCGCACCACTACCTTGGAAGATAGATGGCTGTCAGTGACAGAGTGCTGGACCTAACCCAGATCTTCAACCTTGCCTCTCCTACACTGCCAAGTTTCATATCAAACATTTTCTAGGTATAAGCTATAGAACCAACTTCTGCCCCCCCCATTTCTCATGATAATGGCAGAATGCAGTTCTCTTTCTACCCTTAACACAGGACTACAAGTGTGGCCCTATAATATTTATTTTTTCACATGCGTACTGGGCATTTTAGACTTCAAGAATGAAAGAATGCCTCCTATCCAGCAAAACAGGTCTGAGTGTGTGAACTTATTCCTTATCTTGGCTGCTTCCTCAAGAAAAAGATGAACACACTAAACAAGGCAGAGTGTGCAGCAGCAATTCTGTGTGGTTGTCTGCTCCTCGTTGACACTTTGTTGACATAATTCATGATGCAGACTCTTCCTGAGTGAGTGAAAATGGTGCTAGTATTGCCTTTCTTGGTGCTGCTCACAACTTTTTAAAAATGTCAGCATCAGTTTTTCTCTCCCATCTTCTCAATGCCATCTGACTCTCCTACCTTATAGACCGAGTGGGCAGCAAGAAAGAGGAGAGCTATTGTGAGAGGGAGTTAAAGATAAATGGTGGCAGCTGATCCTGGCAGTGTAGAGCAAACACGGGATGGAATTGTCTGCTATATTTGTTCTACACTTGCTCTCCCATTTCGTTTAGGAAAAAGGGACTAGCAGCGCTTGCTTGCTGCTGGGAAGTTGGAGTATATCGCAAGTGTCACAACAATTATGTAGTTCAGAATGGTGTTTGGGCAGCCATGCCAACTTCAGGTACAAAGCTTGCCTGGAACTATACAAAGTGCAACCATCAACACATGAAATCTGGTGCCTTTTATGTGTGTAAAAATTTCAGTTCCAAGTACACTTACTAGGGAGTGAGCCAGCCAGACTTCTGTGACTTACTTCCTTGTAATTACCATCTAAATGCCCTGCATATATTTGAATTAATAAACATATTTGGCAACATTCTCTTAGTAAAATGTTTTACTACCTTTTCTGTTCCTAGCCTGCAAACTTTCACGGTAAAAAATATATATATATCTCTGGACCTAAATCTTATTTTTAAAAATTGTACTATGCTTAACAGAATAAAACTTGACTCTATGCACTACTGCAAAAAAAAAAGAAGTAACCTAGAAGACCAGGAGAGGGATTTTAGCATCATAGTAATGAGCTCTTTAGAATGTTCTGAATAGATGGGATACACTTATTGATACTGCTCTATAAAGATGTCTGAATTTATGCTGTGATGTTTCCTTTAGTGGAAAAGCTACAGGGCTTATATCATCATTGTAAAAGAGGTCTTTGCTCAACAAGAAACAGATGCTGCAGTGTAAACATCATGCATAGTAATAAGGTTTCATTGCTGGAAATTCAGTAACTGATACTACTCTTACCTTCTGGCACCTTAAAGATCCCCCCCTTTGATCACTTCATGGGGAATCTGTTGATAAAAAGCTACAGTGACTCAATTGAAGGAAATGCTAAAGATATTTGAAATGTATGAACTATAATGCTACTTGGATCAGACTGCAAGTCGAACCCCCCCCCCCCCCCACATGACAAAGGTTTCACTTGTTTAATATTAGCATGTGAGTCCAGGAGAATTTTGCAAACTTTGCAGCGCTTGGCTGTCCCCAATCAGTGGCAAAAGAGACTGAAGGAAAGAAGCAGCATGGTTGGAGCGCAATGTTTTTTTCATGAGTTACCAGTGTAGCTTCTTGGATTGAGAACTTTGAGCGGTTACTTGTTGGCTGTTGTGAAGCTCTGAATAGTATGAATCTTAATGAAGGCAGCCTATGATGCATGCAGCTGGTTTGAGCCTGGGGACTAATTCTTGACAATACTGCAGAATAATCTGCCCTAATCAGTCTTTTGCCACGAAGCCGCTAGGTAGCCTTACACAAGCAACCAACTCTCAGTCGCTCCCTCCTGATAACGTTGCAGAATAGTGCTGAGACACAATTTTTTAGCTTCACAGCATTCCCACCTCACCACCCTTTCCAGGATAAGCTTCGGGAGCTTGAACAGAGGTAGTTCCTTCTCTGTCTCCCTCTGCCCTAATTTGCACCATAACATTCCATGGATAAACTGGGCTGAAACTCAGGGGGAGAGCATGCACTTTGTATGCAAGAATCCCAGATAAATTCCCTGGCAGCTCCCTAGGTGTCAGAAACTGGCTAGATGAGAAGTGATGGAAACCGTAGGGCCAAGAGCCCCCCCTTCCCCCAGGGAAAGCAGAGGGAGAGGATTTGAATCCCAGCTCTTGGTGGTGGACAAATGGACACACCCCAGAGGAGGGGATGAGCTGGGAAGTACAGGAGACTGGGAGCTTGGAGGTTGAGGAAAAGGAGGAAACAGGCAGGTGCCCCAGCACAGAGCAAAGACGGGAATCAGCAGCTTCACCACAGAGCCACCTTGACAGCTTTTCTGCTGACAACATGCAAGCCTTCCCTCCACCCACAAAAAACCCCAAGGCGTCCGATTCATATCACAGAGCAGAGAGCCAGGCAGAAACAGAGAAGGGTCCCTCAGGGCTCCCTGTAGACAGTGTGGGAATGCTTACTTCCATAGGGAAAAGTAGCTTCCTTTGTTCTCCTGGCTGGGAGCCAAGGAGAACATCCTTGTTGCTTCTTGAACAGATGGAGACAAAATGCTGAATGAACCTGGGATCTTGTTCCCAGGTAAGACCACACCTACTTCTGGTTCCTGTAACTCAGTCCAGGTAAACAGGAAGTTAAGCCTGGAGGACTGAGTTACCTTCATGTCCACTCTAGCAGTGTTGGGTTTGACTGCTCTCTGTTTACATCCCACAGACAGAGGGAGAGGCCTGGCACATAGGGAATGGGGTGAAGTGGGAGGTACAAGCAAGACCAAGCAACTGTGAAGGCCAAGGTGGGAGCATACCTCCGAGTTCTCTGTATGTTCTGCTTCCTTACTAAAGAAACGTAACTGCAAGTTAGCTGGTGTTTCCCTGACTTTCTCTGATCTGTGAAAGAGCTGTTCTCCTTTTCAGCTCCCCGACACCAGGTAGGGCTGGGAAATACTCCTGCATGAAACTGCAGAGAGCGACCATGTGAAGCATAGAGATCTAGGTAGGCCATGGTTTGACTTGTGGTAAGGTGCCTTCCTGTGTTTCTATGCTTTCCATATCCCCTAGGTTATATAGGCATGTAGGTCCATGTCAGGCCATTTGGCTTTTTCTTTTTCTTTTTCTTTTTAAAAAATAAATTTAAATTTATGCATTTCCCCAAGTATGTAGAACTATAAACCATACCTTGATTTTGGATATCCCACTTGGCCCATCTGAGCTTGGAATTGGAGGGAATGACAGTTAGCTTTTTGGATTGGATTTGATTGGGTTACAATACAAAATAAAAAGCTAATTTTTCTTCTTTCATCTCATTTTTTAGAAAGGGAATTTTCTGAAAATCAGTTAAACAAGATCCAAACTTGTACATGTAGTTCACTTAGCCTTTCTTTTTTCTTTTTTGAGACTGGAGAAGCTATTATACCGCGATACCTTGGAATTTGAACAGAATCCGTTCTGGAAGTCCAAATCGCAGCTTCTGATTGGCTGCAGGAAGTTCCTGCAGCTAGTCAGAAACCGTGGAAGCCCCGTCGGACATTCGGGGTCCAAAAGAACGTTTGCAGACTGGAACAATCACTTCTGGGTTTGCGGTGTTTGGGAGCCAAAATTTCCAAGTTCCAGGGCGTTCGACAACCAAGGTACGACTGTAGTAGCTATAGTTGACAACATAACTAGAGAGTGGTTTTGGGGAGCCATGTTTAGTGCAAATTGCCATAGCAGTTTACGTATAAACAGGAAAAGCAATAATACAATCGTGGCATACAGACAGCACATTTCTAAACTAAAATAGCAGTGGCAAGACAGCATAAGAAACTTCAGAGATAATCAACATGGATATGCAGGTTTCCACATTCCTGTTCCACTCAGCAGTGCTTTACTCTCCTATCTGGCGATTTGTTGTTACCTAAATCCTAGCTTATCAAATTTTGTTCTCAAAGCTAAAAGACAAACATGGCAAAACTCTTGTCAGGACTGTGCCATTTAAGCCCTTTGATTGTACATCACCCTGTATTTGACTGATTAACCCATGTAAAAAACCCAGTGCACCTAAAAAGCTAAGCCACCAGGAAGAGAGCTAAGTTCTAGAAGTGCCTTTACAATGCAGAGTACACACAGTTCACAGAAGTGGTCGAGCTGCAATACTTTCTGGCTCAGATTTTTCTTTAGTCGTTCTTTTTTTCTGCGCAGTTTTACAGAGTGGTTTTGATCTACACTAGATGGCAGTACACCAGTAGGATGGTTTGGTAATCTAGAATGGTTTAATAACCAGCTTTCTCGAGGTTAAGGGAGAAATCATCTCATTTACTGTTTTCCTTTGCATACAGAGAACAGTTTGGTCTTGACTAAAATGAGAGCAAGTAAATCAGAAGTACACTGCAAATGATCTTTCTCTCAAATGCTTATGAGAACTAGTCACATTCCTTCCGTAGAGACTCGATGCAGACTCAATTAATCTCTCTCTCTCTCTCTCTTTTGCCAAACACCAATTCATGGGCATTTGAGTAGTGCATTTCTGGCGCTATGCCTTCTCAACTTCCTTTCTGCGTCAAACCAAGGGTCCGTTTATTCTGGTATCCTTCTCCGTCAATGGCTGCACAGGTGCCAGCCTTCTCTGGGAGCTCTCTTGACATCTTTAGCTCTTCTACAGCAATCCAGTTACTGTGTGCATACATCCCACTTTGCCCATACCCATTGCTGCTTTACTCTCTCACCATGGCATCTTTTCCCTGGTTCCCCTTCATTAAGCATCTTTATGCGCCCGTTCCACCCCCCCCCCCCAAGAAATGGCTTTTGGAATTGTACTTGGCTCACCTCTCTGACCTATAGCCAGCTCATCCCTGGGTCAGAAGCCTCAGACTGACCATATTGCTGGAAAAAAGCCTGGTCCCATGAAGATTGCGATTCCTCTTTCTTTTCTTTCTCAGAAGCCCAAACGACAATCCAGCTTGTACAATTTGCTCATTTCTTAATAAGCAAATAGCAATAGTTGTTTCATGCTTTGGTGCTGTTGTATCTAAACCAGCTTATCTTTACTGGAAAGATTTGGAAGAACATTGTGTGTTTGACTTTAGGAAACAGAAATGTCTTAAATGCTCTCTGCTCTGGAAGTTTTATTATTCATTAGATGCAGTTCTGAACCTCAAAAGCTTACTTACCGTAGGTTGCATAGAAGTTGAAACTGGCAACTGATTCAAATATTACAGCCACCAAAGAACGTCCAATAGAAATGTGTGAGGGGGGGGAGGGAAAAATATATCCAAGTTCCTCACAAACTGGAGAGTCATGTGGAGAACTTCTGCATCAGTGGCTGCAAATGTTGATGTTGAAACTCTCCACATGATCATCCTTGTCCATGTAATGAATAACCTAAAAGCAAAAGATTTCTAGAACTTTCCATGTGGCTGTTCTAACATTTGATCCAATGCTTAGAATTTTGTGAAAGGAGGGTCACCAGTAATCTATTTTACTGATGAAGAACAAACTGAAGGGCCTTCCTGAAATAAGACCACATTTTAAAATAATATCTACTAGTTCACATTACTTTCTTTGATCCTTAAGAGTAAATATGTTTTTACTCATTGAGCTACAGGGCTAAATTAGACATTTTTAAAAATGAGAAATTGGCTGGGAAAGGTTGAAGTTACACACAAGCTGATTTTCACTGCATGAGAACAAATATACATATGTTAGGCAGGATTGTAGCCTTCTCAGGCTGCTTTTCAGTTAAACAACAACACTGTTGAGGAACTTGGTCTCACATTTAATTTGGCCCCTGGGTAACCTTACCATCTGTGTTGGCAAAATATCTTACATAATTCTGGGATGAATCCCATGATGCCTTGGCAATTAGTGGCCAGGTTTCTCAGATGGCACTTTTAATCTAGTGTCTGCCATAAACTGAAAAATATCCCAATTGCTTGGACCTGGCACACACCAAGTGCCATCAGTTTAGACTTGAAGGGTTTCTCAATTTCTGGTCATAAATAAATGCCTTACAGTTTATACATTTTGCTTGTTCTAGTCTTGTAATTTGTGCACCTTTTAAACTCCTAATGGATTTTAAATTATACCGTTGCATGCCACCCCAATCTCTGAGCGGTGTGAGATTCCAGGGGTTCCAGACACTATCCCAGGCTTCGTGTTTCCTTCAGGAATAAGGCACAGTGGAGACTGTGGTGTCTTTATGATATATGGTTTATCTGCACATACATACATACATACAACCTTAGCCTGCAATAGTGGGGTTCGCAGCATTAACACACCAAGAGCGTCTTCTGTAACCATAGCCTCAAACAGATTTTGTCAATGTCCCCCTTACAATATGCTTAACAGAGCTCAGTACATTTCTCCAAATATGATTTGACCAGCACAGAATAGAGTAGAATTATTACTTTAAAGCTACTAGGTAGTTTCTTTTTTTATCCTTTAATTGATTATACTCTACATTTGCCCTTCTGTTACTTGCAATCAGCATTGTCCATTTATAAAGAATAGTGAATTTCCAAGCTAAATCAAGCAACAATTTCAATACCTGCTGCGAGTTTTCAGAACACTGGACCCCAACTGTGCTTATTAATATTGCATTGTTTATTAGGAAAGTAACTTGGTGATTTCTCTCTCTCTCAAGCTAAAGGCCAAGGTTGCACCCCACTGAGATTGTAATGGTGTATTTCCTTCTACAAAAGTATTGGTCTAATTATTTTTAACTATATGAAGGAAACCCATTTGACTGAGGTCTTCTGCTTCTTCATGCTATAAGATGTCAAATACTTTTCTTAGAGCAACTGTCCTGAATTTTTAATAGGAGAAAGAAGAGAAATGATGAGTTACAAATACAGGATCAATATTTTTATTATTAACTATTGTATACCTTTTCCTTTTAAAGTGTGCATTGCATATAGGCATTTTAATTTAATCTGCAGTGTCACTTGGGAGTAGGAATAGGGCAATCATAATTAGTAGTCAGGACCAGAACAACTGCAGAATCACAGGAGCATAGGAAGGTGTTTTTCATCAAGTGAGACCATTGGCCCATCTAGGTCAGTACCGTTGATAATAATAATAATAATAATTTATTATTTATACCCCGCCCATCTGGCCGGGTCTCCCCAGCCACTCTGGGCGGCCTCCAACAAATACCAAAATACAATACAGAGTCACAAATTAAAAACTTCCCTAAACAGGGCTGCCTTTAAGTATTTTCTGAATGTCAGGTAGTTGTTTATTCCCTTGACTTCTGACGGGAGGGCGTTCCACAGGGCGGGCGCCACTACCGAGAAGGCCCTCTGCCTGGTTCCCTGTAGTTTTGCTTCTCGCAGTGAGGGAACCGCCAGAAGGCCCTCGGCACTGGATCTCAGTGTCTGGGCTGACTGATGGGGGTGGAGACGCTCCTTCAGGTATACAGGACCGAGGCCGTTTAGGGCTTTAAAGGTCAACACCAACACTTTGAATTGTGCTCGGAAACGTACTGGGAGCCAATGCAGATCTCTCAGGACCGGTGTTATGTGGTCCCGGCGGCCACTCCCAGTCACCAGTCTAGCTGCCGCATTCTGGATTAATTGCAGTTTCCGGGTCACCTTCAAAGGTAGCCCCACGTAGAGCGCATTGCAGTAGTCCAAGCGGGAGATAACCAGAGCATGCACCACTCTGGCAAGACAGTCTGCGGGCAGGTAGGGTCTCAGCCTGCGTACCAGATGGAGCTGGTAGACAGCCGCCCTGGACACAGAATTAACCTGCGCTTCCATGGACAGCTGTGAGTCCAAAATGACTCCCAGGCTGCGCACCTGGTCCTTCAGGGGCACAGTTACCCCATTCAGGACCAGGGAGTCCCCCACACCCGCCCGCCTCCTGTCCCCCAAAAAACAGTACTTCTGTCTTGTCAGGATTCAACCTCAATCTGTTAGCCGCCATCCATCCTCCAACAGCCTCCAGGCACTCACACAGGACCTTCACCGCCTTCACTGGTTCTGATTTAAAAGAGAGGTAGAGCTGGGTGTCATCTGTTGACATGGGGCAGCAGTGGCTCTTCAGGTTTCATGCAGGTACCTGTGCCAGCTCTGCCTGCAAATGCAAGGGCTTGAACCCTGGGGTCTTTTGCTTGCAGAGCATGTGTTCTGCCACTGAGCTACAAGTCTTTGTCTCAGGGGTGTGTTTCTTGTCATTCTAAGTCAGTCTTGCAACTGGGTGTTCACCTTGGGCAAGCAGCAAGTGCCCTTAAATGAGATTTAGGTACCCGAGTAGAAAACTGCTCCTGTCCAATAAGGCCATGCAATCTCTCTTTCAGGCACACACATTCTTTCACTACTACTTACTTTGTACTCACAATGTAACCTGGGAATAAGCCCCCCATGTAATTTAATGGGACTTACTTTTGGGCCAAGCTGTATAGAGTTGCATCTAACTATTCATATTGAATATAAAAAATGAATGCCCCCATTTGAGCATGTACTTCATTTTTCTTCACACAAAAAATACTCACAGAATGTTAATTCTTAACACATACTGTTCTCTTATGTTAGATAAGTAAAACTTTTCAAACTCTCACTTGAAAAACCCTGATGCTTTAGTTCGATTACATATTCCCTTAGTTGCAGATATTCAGATCATGAAAGATCTGGCAATATTTTTAGATCTAAAGTTAAACAAAATGTTCATGGCTTAACAATACTTTGTAAGTATGAAAAAGCACTTGTTTGCATGACTAAAGTGCTCCTATATATTATTTAAATAAAATTCTGGATCACCTTTTACAGACCCTCTAGGTGATTTACTCAGATTTATTCTTTCCTTATATCTGTCCCATATTTCTAGCAATGGTTTCATAAAATTTGGGGCTTTAGAATTCTTCTTTCTACCTTTATTATTTAGTCATAAAATGTCATGTAACCTTTGAAGTACGATGTTCTAACTTTTTGTAACATCCAGTTTTAAGTGATTCATCAACCCACTCTATAATCCAGGATAAACAATTGATGTGATAATATAATCTAAGACTAGGATAATTCAAGTTATATCTTTTAACTCTGCATGGTAATATTATTTTCTAATTTGATACTGTTTTGCCTGCCCACAAGAAAACTGGCAAATAATTGCTGCCCCTCCCTGTTTTAAAAATGGTACAATTCTTCTGATTTAATAGCTAAACTTTCAAATAAAAAAAAAAATAGAATGGCAATGACAACATTTACGTAGCTGAAGCCTTCCTGAAAATATTTATTATGAAAATAATTAAACATTGTGCCTTCTTTGGTAGAAATATAACCAAAGCTGTATAGATAATTGCAATTGCACAGAAGAATCAAGTAGCCTGGTTCAGATGATCATCAAAAAGCCATGATTTGGGTGATAAATAAGCCACCAGAATTGAGCCTTCATGCACCCTTGCTTTTCTGCACATGAAGTGAAGGGTGAAAGCTGCATCTCTCACTTTTGACTATACTGTATCACAGTTGGATCAAACTTTGGATTGGTACACTGCCTTGTTTCCTCATTGGGGTTACAATATGCAACAGTTACACAAATTTGTAATTAATGGGAACCTGTTTTCATTAAAACTGAAGGAGAAAGGTACAACTTTCCTTCTATCAAGAGCGAACAGTGAGAGTGTAAATATTTATTTAAAATGTTTATAAGCTGGATCATGCCCACCTTTTCATTTATATATATGGTAAAAATTATTTTGTTGAGAAAACTTTTCATCCTTCCTCATTCCTGAACTTGTTTGAAAGCTCAGCTTTTTAAAAAGTAGCTGTTAGCTTTCATTTGTATCCAGAATTAGGACAGCAGCCTGTGTCAGTAACGAAAAGTCTCTTTTACTAGTATCTTGGAAATTTTGCTTGCCTGGGGTCTTTTGGAGCAAAGTGAATTTAAATTATTACTGTAAAGTAATTCTGTAGAAAATGGATAAGGCAGTGTATTTCAGAATGCCATGCAGAGTAACTTCACTTTGCAGTGCACAAGAAGAAGCATGAGCTTTTTGATTTCACACATTTTTACAAGATGCCTTCCTCAGCTAAGTATTAAAACGATACAGGCACACAAGTTGAAAGTCCTGAGCAGTTGTCCTGAATTGATGTTGCTACTTGTATAATAAATTCTATATGTTAAGGAGATGACTACATTCGGGAAGCAGAAGCAAACTTCCTTTTTTTTTTTTTTTTTGGCTTGGAGAAATTATGTTGAAAAAGCAACAAGGAAGGAAGGCCAATAAAATATCCCTCGCCAATTGGCAGTACAATGCAGATGAGCAGTTGATTACATGTACAGGTGAAACTCGAAAAATTAGAATATCGTGGAAAAGTTCATTTATGTATGCAATTGTTTTCATTAGCTACTGGAGTTTAATATATGAGATAGACTCATGACATGCAAAGCGAGATATGTCAAGCTTTTATTTGTTATAATTGTGATGATTCTGGTGTATAGCTGATGAAAACCCCAAAGTTGAAATTATTAATTTGGGGTTCTCATCAGCTGTATGCCACAATCACCACAATTATAACAAATAAAGGCTTGGCATATCTCGCTTTGCATATCATGAGTCTATCTAATTTATTAATTTCACATTTTACGTTGAATTACTGAAAGAAATGAACCTTTCCACGATATTCTAATTTTTCGAGTTTCACCTGTATATATTGGTAAATTGCCATTTGAAACGTTGCCATCAGAATCCAAGTTCTTGGGTTTTGGTTTTAGCAGGAAGGTGCGGCAGGGCAGAATGAGAGTTATGTTTCTCAAAGTGGTTAGAATGCCAAATTTGGACTCGGACTCTAGAGGCTTTGGGACAGTTCCTTTACTTCTCTCACCCTGCAGGGTTATGTGGGGGTGGGGGGAGAAATGAATAAGATCAGATACACTCCAGATACTCCTTAGAGAAAGGGTGTAATGCATATTCTATATACTATTTGCTGTATAAAGTTTTCTACATCTTGCGGAATAGAGTTGGACTATGTGGTTTTAAGCAGTAAGCATAGGTAATACTCCATCCATAGATACAGACTGGACCTACCTAGAAACAAGCAATTTGGCAGCTAAGGGACATTGAGATTTCTGCTGTCATTGTTAGATCTTAGCAATAGATTTTTTTATTGATTGATTGATTGATTGATAGATAGATTTGCATACCACCCTCTTGCCAAACTTCAGGGCAATGCACATAAAACATTTAAAAGCAATTTTTTTAAAAAAAATATCATTGAAATGACTGGATACTCAAGAGACATTTTAAACAACTGCATAGGCCTGTTCACAAAAAGAAGTCTCTTGAACATCAAAAGCGAGAGTGCCTTCCAAATCTGTGCTGGGAATGCTCTGCAACTTGGGAGCAGCAGCACTAATTGCCAAACTTCTGGCTGAGATCAGTTGGGCCTTGGTTACACAGGGGCAACTAACAACATTCCTCCATATGATATAAGCTGGGATATAAAAGCTCAGGTGGTCTTTAAGGTATACTGGGCCCAAAATGTTCAGGGCTTTGTATATCAGCTCTTCTGAACACCATAGCATAGGTGCCAGGGAGTCAAAGAACACTCTTCCAATGCTGTTCTCTGGACTTGACCATGCATGCAGGATGGAGTACAATGCCTCCAATACCATCCCACACAGTTAACTCTGAAGGATACCATGCTCTATGGCAGGGGTAGGCAACCTAAGGCCCATGGGCCGGATGCGGCCCAATCACCTTCTCAATCCAGCCCGCGGACGGTCCGGGAATCAGTGTGTTTTTACATGAGTAGAATGTGTCCTTTTATTTAAAATGCATCTCTGGGTTATTTGTGGGACCTTCCTGGTGCTTTTACATGAGCAGAATGTGTGCTTTTATTTAAAATGCATCTCTGGGTTATTTGTGGGGCATAGGAATTCGTTCATCCCCCCCAAAAATATAATCTAGCCCACCACATGGTCTGAGGGACAGTGGACTGGCCCACGGCTGAAAAAGTTTGCTGACCTATGGTGTCAAAAGTCACTGATTCTGTAGTAGAAGCAGCGTCACACTCCCCCATTTGTCTCTTGATATAGGTCATCCATCAGGGCCACTAAAGCTATTTCAGTCCCGAAACCAGGCCTGAACCCAGACTGAAGTGGATCCAGATAATTAGTGCCATCCAGGAACACTTTCCCTCAATCCAGGGTGTTTTTTATTATTAATGTTTGCAAAACATTGAATGCTTTTTATGTGGTTGGAAATCACTCTGAATGTGATGTGTGGTACAGAAATGCAACTGTAAATGGCTTAATTTCATAAAAGCAACACTTCACTGTAGAAGCTCCCTAAACTCGAGCCAGACTTTCTGCATCCAGTTTTCAGCACAAAGTAGCCTCACACACTTGACAATTTGCTACACCTAAAACATAGAAATATTGCTATTTCTAAAAAAATGCTGGCTAAAAATGTATTTACATGAAAAAGAAACCACTGAGGCAGTGTGAAGAATCCCACAACTGAAATAAAAGACAGAATGGAAGAAGTGAGGATAAAATAGCAAATAAACTGTTGTGAATCAATTATTTATAGCTTTCTTTCTTGCAGCTAAAAACCTTCTGGTTGAAAAACACTGACAGTTTTAGGTAGCTGATAAGAAAGCAAAGGTAGAGAAATATTAATATGCAACAGCTTTATGTATTGGATCCTGAACAATAATGTTTATATTCAGCATTTTATAATACGTGGTGTTGGAAAAGAATGTGTAAGACTTCTATACAGTGCATATTTGAGCTGTAGTCACTCTCTGGAATTGGGTTTTTTTAAAAAAAATAATAATGAGAGTATTTGTGGACTAATGAGTGTGTAAAAATAATTTCCCCATTGGGAAGTTTGCGTCTGTTGGTGGGCTAGTTAGTTATTCATTTCTGTGCCTCCTATGTGTTGCGAGAGTGTGCCACAAATTTTAAAAGCAACACTAAGGTTGCTGTGCCAGTTCCAAGCTGGCGTATAGCTCACTGGGGGGTTTCAGGTTGTTGTAGCATGAGTCAAAGCTATGGACATTGCTTGGAATTGTGGAAAACAGTGAATCAGGGAGCCATTAACAGCTTCCCCTAGACACATGTCAAGCTTCCACTTTAAATCCTTCTCACTTGTTCAACTCAGCTTGCCCATACAGGTATGTGCAAGAGCTACATGAGGATAACTTAGACACTAACATACTTTAGTAAATTTTGTGTGATTGGATGGCAATGTATTGCAGATTCACTCACAAGGCAGCAGGATAGCCTCGAAAGTTGTTAGCTATGAGACAGTGACCAATGGCCAGTTTGTTTTTGCCAGACCAAGGCACCATGAAGGTTTTGTTCTCTTACCTAGTGTCCCTGAGTTCATTCCACAGCTGATATATTGAGCTGGAAGGAATCGGAGCTAGAGGGCTATTTTAGATGGAGCCCAAATAAAGGCTATGTTGAAACTTGAAGCATAGCAAGTAGGTAGACATCTCTGTGGATCACACAAGGGCAGAAAGCCAACCTTGTATGAGTTATAGTAGTCCTGGCTACTCCAGAGGCATCATGCATGCCTGCCAAGTGAAGCGAGCAATATTGCATACACTTCTTGCTTTCTATGCCTAAAGTGGGTTCACTAGACCAGGGGCCACCAAGCTTTTGGGACCTGTTGACACATTTGCAACTTGGTGAAACTGTTGTGGGCACTGTAACCATGCACACACCCCACAACCATGCACACATGCACAGCAACTATACACACCCACCCTTGCCCCCTGCCTTGTCCAGCAATTAGTTCAGAGAGGAATGACATGAATCGGCCACATCCGTTAGTTTTGAGCTCTACGAATAGAACAATGTAAAAATGAAACCACCTGGGATATAGATATCTAACAGAACTGGAAACTTCTGATAATTTCATTTGTTCTATATATTTTAATATACACTCTGCATATTTTTTCCATAGGAACTTGTGCATAAGCAGCAGCACAAGAATGTGTCTTACCCACCCACAAACATAAGACATTGAAGAATAAAAACTAAGCATTAGTGATTTCAGTGCATATGAAAAATTCATACTGCTCACAATTTTCTTTTCGGCTAATAAGATATTTATTTCTGGTAAGTATTTGAAAATTTAACCTTGGATGTCATTGGCAAACTTCCAGTTGCCTCTTCAGGTGTTACATGTACCTAAAATTTCTCAGTTTCAGCAGTATTATATAAACAATTTATGATGATCTTGTTATTCATTGCTGTGCAGGTACAGAATGTGAATTTTCAATTCTAAAGCTCCAAAACGATGAATTTAATTTGCATATTCTGTCTGGTGTAAAGTTAGTTCTTTCCATAGACATATTTACTAGTTGCCTCAAAGCTGAAAAGTGAAAAAAGAAAAACCAGGCAAGATTAATATATAATTTCACATGAATTCACATTTCACATGATAACTCTTATACTTTTTATGTGTATAACGCATTATCCAGAGATGCAGTACAGAGTTAAGCAAGTCTGGAGACAGTTCTGCACATGCTTAATGTACCCATTAAAATTAATGGAATTTAAAAGTGCCTAACACAGACGCAGGTGGTGCTGTGGGAAGGTAAATGGCGTTTCCGTGTGCTGCTCTGGTTCACCAGAAGCGGCTTAGTCATTCTGGCCACATGATCCGGAAGCTGTCTGCAGACAAACGCTGGCTCCCTCGGCCAGTAAAGCGAGATGAGTGCCGCAACCCCAGAGTCATATACGACTGGACCTAATGGTCAGGAGTCCCTTTACCTTTGCCTAACTTTGTCTAAACATCTACTTATTGCAGTAGACTTAAAGAAGACATGTATAATTGGGAGATTATCTCTTGAATTGACATGGACTCCCAAGTCATAAAAATTTAGCCTTTAAAAAACACATAGGAAATACTACTATTCCAAACTAAAAATATTAGGAATTAACACACACACAAAAAGAGTTCCTTGAAAGAATTGCCATGGTTAAAAGCAAAACTGAACTTGCAAGAGGTCCTCCCTCTCCAAGATGAAAGGAGGCAGGAGTGGGGGTGAGCTGGCACTGCTTGGGTTCATGGAGGCTCGTGCACACTATGCTAAACCATGGTTAAGCATTAGGTGTGAACTGAGTCATTCCTTGTTTGCACAGCACAGTAAGCCAAACTGTGGCTTGCACTGACTACAGAAATGTCTGGGCTCCTGGAGAGGAACTAACAACCTGTGTTGCTCCTTTCTGGTCCTTTTTACTGCCACACTGCATTGAGTAAAGGAAAGGTTTGACTTAGCATGTTGTCTGAATTTTTGGTTAATTTCTCACCTCACTAACCCTGAGCCAACGTTTGTTGTCATCCCATATTGCAGAGCTTTCCAGATTGTGTGTTGCGATAGGTTAGTGTGTCGGCTGCAATGTGCAGGTGTGTTGCGCAAATGTTCCCTGCATTCCTCCCAGGGCTGGAAAGGGGTTAGTTTAATCTTTGGTTTGCTAGGAAAACAGAATTACTGTGTCGCAAAATGGTGCATATCTAAAAAGTGTGTCACCAACGTGAAAAGTTTGGAAAGCTCTGCCATGTTGTTTCTCTTTTTCAAACTTTTTTCATTTACCTTTTTTGTTTGTTTGTTTGTTTTGTATACTGCCTTTCATCTGTAGATCTTAGGGCAGTTCACACCACAACATCAAATACAATATAAAAATACATGCTAAAAACAAGAACAAAAACCACAAACCAATAACCCCCCTCCCTTCCACAAACAGCAATGCAGCTGTTAGACTGATTAAATTACTCTGTCAACTGTTTTTACCATTTTCATGTTCCTTCATTGTCCTTTCCTTCACTGCAAGCTAATAGTACAAAATATCATATTCTAGGCGTTCTTGAGTCATCATAAATTAGCTTTTGCCAGTTTTTATTTCTTAGTTTGCTCTGCTTAAACCCTGCTGTTCTTTATATCATGCATTGTTTCATGTCATACGTAATCTATTTAAAATTTTCAGGGTGGATTTCCTTCACTTTCCCCCTATGAATTAATTTGTAATACTGTTTCAAAACTGCTGAGCATGGAGAGGCATAATGCAAATTGGTAAATGCAGCTCAGATCAGCCAGAACTCTTAGCGCTGATGGGTTTCAAACCAAACTATCTGGATTATTCCCCTGAAAATAAGAATCTCTCCTCGTGAAGTCAAGTGAAGTGTAGAATCTGATAAAAAAATTCATTTCCGGTTTAACAAAGTAATTGGTGTCTGCTGTAAAACCATATTTTATAAAATTAGGAGAAAGTTAGATGATATTAACAATGCTTTCTTTCTTGCCCGCCCCCCTCCATGAATGACCTAAAATGGGGGGGGGGGCTGCCTGTACCAAGTAAAATTTTGTTTCCACGTTACTCCACTCATTAATTTTACTTGGCATTCATGCATTCTGTTTGCAGGTTGTTGTTTCAAAACTGTTTCAAAACTTTTTGTTTCTTGTAAAAGTAACAGTCTTGTGTCATGTTAACCATTGACAAATTATTATGGCATAAGCTTTTGAGTTAATTGTTATTTTTTGTGGGTGGGTGGTATTATAAACAGTGAGGTCAGTTGGAGACAAAATGCAGAAAAGTTTGGCATGTGATTATTCCCTCAGACCAAAATATTCCATAACACCGACTTGCTGCTATCGATAAAGCCAATTAATGCATGCGGGGTGATAAAATCCATTCTGCCAATTCAACCTGTATTGAACCTCTTGATATATTCTAATTCAGTGGTTTCACAGTGCATGCTCCCTTTGAAGTTCCTTTGTTTAAGGATGCTAGCTTTAAGTTCTCGGAGGCTGAAACATTTATCTGTGGCTTCTCTGTGTTGCCAGAGTTGTGACTGACCTGTTTGCCCTATGTAGAATGCAGAGGGCATTGATAGCAGATGGTGGCACAAGGTACCTTGAGAAATGCGTATTGTTGGTGGATGATGACATATATCACATTGGAAGATGAAGGATGTGAACGAACCCCTGATGCTTTGGATGGCATTTTTAAGTCCTGTAATACTGCTGTCAGAGTAAATATGGGGACAGAGTTAGCATCTGGGTCTGCCCCAGGGTCTGTTCCCTTTGCCTGTATTCATGTTGGGTTTTAGGTGGTGTGTGTGTGTGTAAGCAAGTGCAGGCCTGCCACCCAAGGCCTGTGTGAGAGAAATGTATTTGTCCAGGATGGACTGTAGACAATAGATGATATGGTTTTAAGTGAGAGTGGCCTGTCACTTTCTTATCTAGTGCTGTCCTTGTAGTACATTGTTATTGGCCTTTTGTTCTGGTTTTCTCCACTTTGTTGGGTAAGTACAGTAATCTAAAGAATGCTTGATGTAATTTGTTTAAGTGTGAGTCTCTGTCTGATGAATCTGAATGGATGCAGTTGCTGGAAGGTAATCATAACTGCATGCTTCCAGCTTCCACCCAGAAACACCACAAATTCCACTGTCTACAGTCAAGCCCTGGATATAACCACATAAGTGGAACAAAAAATAAAATAAAATAAAAAATTCCTTCCAGTAGCACCTTAGAGACCAACTAAGTTTGTTCTTGGTATGAGCATTCGTGTGCATGCACACTTCTTCAGATACACTGAAACAGAAGTCACCAGACCCTTAAATATAGTGAGGGAGTGGGGAGGGGTATTACTCAGAAGGATTGTGGGAAAGTTAATATAAACAAACCAGGATCAAAGTTTATTTTACGACACTGGTTTTCTTAAACCAGGGTTTCCCAAACTTGGGTTTCCAGCTGTTGTTGGACTACAACTGCCATCATCCCTAACTAGCAGGACCAGTGGTCAGGGATGATGGGAATTGTAGTCCAAAAACAGCTGGAGATCCAAAGTCTGGGAAAAATTAGCTTAAACTAACTTGGGTTTGAATAAACCTAACTCTCTGGGTTTGGTCATTATAAGGAATTGTGCTTTTATTCTCATCTGTCAAAAAATATATGAAATTTTAGATTCCAATCTAGATAAGAAATTATTACTTGGTGAAGACAGGGCTGGAAGAGTAAGGTGGAAACAGAAGGACTGTTTCACAGAAAAATGGAAAGAATAGTAAATAACAGAATTACAGGAGCCATCAAAAATTCAAAGAAATGTAAGCCTTTGAAGAATTAGTACAGTAAAACAATAAATATAGATTAATACTTTCAGTACAATAATTCTCCAAATTTTAATTAATCTGGGGAGCATTGAAGGCTGTGATCAAAGAGGTATTAATACAAAAGACTTCTTTATTAAGGAAGAACAGAAAGAAAAAGGTGCAAGATATTACTTTGCAAATATGCCAGTTGGAGGAAGAACATAAAAGGATATGCTGAAAGGATGAATATAGAAAATTGGAAGCAGTGTGGAACCAATTAGATATATCTAAATTGCTTCCAGGTAAAAAACAACTCTCATGTTTTCTAAAACTGTGTTGTTGAAAAAGGCAACAAACTGGATAGACTATTAGCAGCATAATTAAGAAAGAAGCAACAGCAACATTTCGTGAGGTATGTAGATTATAGTTGTACACCCGGGAGATATAGTAAGTAAATTCAAAAAGATTTTCATTAAACTTTATTCATCTGAGAAATCTTGTGAGGAAAGTATTAAATCTTTTATGCGGAAGGTATATTTACCTCATTTATTGAAGGACAAAGCTGAGAGTCTTGAAACTCTGATAGCAATGGAACAAACACCGAATGATCTAAAAAAAAAAAAAGGACAATAAAACTCCAGGACTTGGAAGTATTTACGGATTAAAATTATAAAATCATATTTTAGTCTGTAGCTTCCCCACTATTAAAAAAATGATGACATTTATCTAAACGTGTTCTGTAAAACATAAGAAGAGGTCAAAGTTATGGTTGTCCCCAAACAGGGCAAAGATTATTTTAAACCTGAGTTCTGCAAGCTTTGAAGCATAGCAGTAAGGAACCTCCAACCCATAGGCTTCAATTTGGCCTGCAATGCTATACAGTGGTACCTCTGGTTACGAACTTAATTCGTTCCGGAGGTCCGTTCTTAACCTGAAACTGTTCTTAACCTGAGGTACCACTTTAGCTAATGGGGCCTCGTGCTGCGGCCGCTGTGCAATTTCTGTTCTCATCCTGAGGTAAAGTTCTTAACCCGAGGTACTACTTCCGGGTTAGCGGAGTCTGTAACGCGAAATGTTTGTAACCCGAGGTGTTTGTAACCTGAGGTACCACTGTAATTCAAAATCCACACCTACATGCCCCCTGCACTTGTGGGTAGGTTTGCAACACTGGAAACTGCCTAGTGTGGCTGAGGGAGAACTTTCACCGGGAACTGCCTATCGCAGAGCAATCCATACCCCCAGTCTGCCATGCTTGTCTCTGTGTGGCAGGAATCTCCTTCCATTTGGCTCTGCAGCAGAGGTGGAGCTGGCCAGCCGAGGATCCATGGGATCCAGCTACTGGCGGTGTGACTGATCCATAAGGGAGAATAACCACTTCCCACCCTGGCCAGCATAAGGAGCAGAACTTTGGATGTGGAGGTGCTTCCCCCCCCCCCACTGCTCCATTCAGCCCCACTATCGCAAGATGGGAATTAAGACTAGAGGAGCAATCCTATTGCCTCCTACAGCTAAGTAATTTAAGCCCATTAATTTCAGTGGGTATACCCTGAGTGTGATGCAATGGAGTATCAACCTTTATAATTATTATGTGGAAACTATGGGTGAGATTCAGCTAAGATTCATGTGTGGCAGAGATCTCCTTCCATTTGAATGAGGTTCACTTGCTTAATGGGACCCTCACCCCACTCTCTTCCACCTGCACCCACTAAATCTGTTCTGGAGAGTTGGGGGAAAACACAGAACAGGTTTAGAGGGCATGTGGGGTGAGGAAAGTCTCATTGCGCTAGCAGACCTCGTTCCCCATATGAATATGCCACTTAGCACTACATTGAATTCTAGTTTCTGTTTTTGTCATACATACATACATACAACACACACACACACACACACACACACACACTCACACACATATATGTATCTCTTTCTTGAAAAAATGAATCATTGATAAATACTTACCGCATTTAAAGAAAATCAACACCAAGGCAGAATCCTTTTAGAGGCTGCATTTTCATTTCATTTTAAGGATTAAGAGATTCCATTTCAGGCCATCTGCTTCTTGTCTCCCTGATTTTCATTGTACATATCAAGACTTGTCCCTCCCTTGTAATTAGGCTTCTATAACCAATTTTGTTTTCCGCAGATAGAGACGTAGGCTGGCTCAAAATAATTCTGATTTTTCAAGGGCAGTTCATACATTTTCCTTTGTAAAATGCAAAGGAACTCTATTAATATAAACTTTTACAAGCTTTTATATGTCAGCTGTTTCTACAATCAAGACGCCTTTTTCTCTTGATCTGCTCTGCTGAAAATACTCTTTCGACTTTCCAGCACAAGCAATGCATTCTTTTACATTCGGGAAATGTTCGTGGTTCAGCTTACTGATTTAATGGGGAATTTGTTGTAGACTGGTGAAAATGTTCCCTAGCCTCTGAGACTTTCGTATATATGTGAGCGTTTGAAACTGAAATATTTAATTTCATTTTCAAGTCCAGAAATTTCACTTGCATGCTTCGACCAAAACTCAGTGTAATATATTTGCAGTATTTGTAAGTTTAAAAAGTATTAGGTTCTCCAGTCTCCTACAAGGGTGTGTAAAAGGGTAGTATATTAGTGAGAAATATTCTTCAGAAATACAGATGTTTTAAAGCAAGAAGTGGTACTGTATTTTGGGGGGGGTTATAATTTTATTCCCCCCCATTGTTTTCTGTGCATATGGCTATGGGTCTATTTCTATGTTATATTCATTCTTAGGCTTGGAAAAAAATATTATTCATTTACAGCAGCTGTTTCCTTAGAAGGTTTTTATGTTTGGAGGAAGGCTTGCCTCAACCCAGTAGTATCATCAGATAAAACATTATTCATATTAAATGTGCAATCATATACATATTTACCTGGAAGTAAGCCCCACTGAACTTAGTGGGACTGACTTCTGAAAAGACATGTATGGAACTGCAACCACACAGAGCTTCCATGCCTTTGGAATAAAGAAGAAATGGTTCTCTATCAGAAGGAACATCTATATAAACTTCTGCTTGCAGTAGCCTAGTTCTTAGTACAGTGCAACAGATGAATCCAATGGGTACCTTGTACTTTCAAAATATGTTGTTGTTGTTCTCCACAGCATTGGTACACAAATTTATCAAGAGCAACTCACAGATTTCTTTCACTAAAATTACGTATGCTGCTTGGAACTATTTTGCCTGGAAGTTTTATTTCATACAAATAATAATAATATTTAATAATATCTATTATTTGTACCCCGCCCATCTGGCTGGATTTCCCTAGCCACTCTGGGCGGCTTCCAACAAAAATCAAACACATTAAAATACCACACATTAAAAGCTTCCCTAAACAGGGCTGCCTTCAGATATTTTCTGAATGTCAGGTAGTTGTTTATTCCCTTGACCTCTGATGGGAGGGCGTTCCACAGGGCGGGCACCACTGCTGAGAAGGCCCCCTGCCTGGTTCCCTGTAGCTTTGCTTCTCGCATTGAGGGAACCACCAGAAGGCCCTCGGCGCTGGATCTCAGTGTCCGAGCTGAATGATGGGGGTGGAGACGCTCCTTCAGGTATACAGGACCGAGGCCGTTTAGGGCTTTAAAGGTCAGCTCCAACTCTTTGAATTGTGCTCGGAAACGTACTGGGAGCCAATGTAGATCTCTCAGGACCAGTGTTATGTGGTCCTGGCGGCCACTCCCAGTCGCCAGTCTAGCTGCCGCATTCAGGATTAATTGCAGTTTTCGGGTCACCTTCAAAGGTAGCCCCACGTAGAGCGCATTGCAGTAGTCCAAGCGGGAGATAACCAGAGCATGCACCACTCTGGTGAGACAGTCTGCGGGCAGGTAGGGTCTCAGCCTGCATACCAGATGGAGCTGGTAGACAGCTGCCCTGGACACAGAATTAACCTGCGCCTTCATGGACAGCTGTGAGTCCAAAATGACTCCCAGGCTGCGCACCTGGTCCTTCAGGGGCACAGTTACCCCATTCAAATGGTATCTAAATTTTGTGAAATAAATAAAAAATAAAATTGGAATCAAAGTTGCCACCTTTTTATGATAAGGCTTATGTACCTTTGAACAACAGCATACCAGAAAGACATTTGGAACTGGGATACTTTTAGAAATAAATTTCGAACTGGGAGAAACTGTTTCACACAGCTTTTAAAAGCTTTGGAATCATGCCAGGAATAGCGGATGTTCATATATGCTTAATATGTTAATTTTAATACATTAAATGGGTAGGAGCAGCATTACAGCACAGGGGGCAGGGATGGGGAGATCATTCCATTGGGGAAGCCAAAATGCTGGTGCTGATGTGCTCCTTAGCTCTTGGCTGAATTCCATCCCATATGTTTAAAAGGTAGAATTACTTTCATACGCCCTTTTAAGCATCTTCCTTTCTTTCAAAGGCCATAAGATGCAAAATTTAAGGCTTTAATAGGCATTTCCTTGTCTTAATATGAAGTTGGTTTGGATTGGCTTTATACAATTTGCCTGTACTCGTAGTGGGGGTCTATCATAAATAAAAATGATCTGGTGACTCTTGAGGCTGGCATTTCCCCCAGGCTGTCAGCAGTCCGAAATGAAGATAAGTGTAAAGCTCCATTTTGCTTCTCCTGCTGGTTGTTGCACAGAGCTGCTTCCTATCCGTAGTCTTGAGACAGTCTACTATCTACTGAATTCTGCACTGCCTCCTTAAAATACTTTTAACACTTCTCTAGCAGCAGAGAGTAAGAGTGGTTTGAATCACTTCTGACTTCTACCGTAAAGTACAATTTGTTCTCAGTGATATTGTGGACTCATGAAAGTTTAGCAAAGGAATATGATACACTACTTGTC
This sequence comes from Lacerta agilis, assembly GCF_009819535.1. Classification (NCBI taxonomy): domain Eukaryota; kingdom Metazoa; phylum Chordata; class Lepidosauria; order Squamata; family Lacertidae; genus Lacerta; species Lacerta agilis. The sequence goes on along the minus strand of NC_046320.1, from coordinate 16,114,471 downwards.
CCTTTTTCTACTTACTGTTGAGTGTGGGGGAAGTGGTACTGAAGGGAGAGAATTCAATTCTCTAGTTTTATTGTCTATAGCTTGTAAGGCCTATAGGAGTTTTTTCTTCTGTATCAATATTCTACATGCTGTGTATAGGGTGAGCAGCTAAGAGGGCCCCTCATTCTGCATAGCATGGTCATCTCGACCCAAGCTGGCGTTAAACTTTTTGGCATGAAAAGCCCATTCCAATTAAAAGGCTACATTTTCCTGGGGGCTCGTGCCGGGATTTGGCGTTCCCCGAGGTTGAGGGACAAGGGACCGGAGCTGTCTCTGCTAGGCGATCAGCTCAGGTTCGGTTTGGGGCTCCTGTGCACATCCTACTAGCTTTGTAGGAGGAGCAGCCACTCCGTTCTTGAGTGGAGACGCAGCAGAAACGGAGAGAAAGAAGAGCGGCCGCACAGGGGGTGCACAAGGGGTGCACAGGGGGTTTGGAAACCCAGAGGTAAGCTCTGTTGTGAGAGCTAAAACAGGGATCTGATCAATCCCGGCCGGTAGATTGCAGTTAAGTGCAACTGGCAGAGGAAAAGGCTGGTAGTTTTGCAGTAAGGTGCAACCAGCAGAGGTAAAAGGGAAGTGAATGTGTGTGGGGGGGGACACTCCAAGTGTGTGGAGTTTGAGTGAATGAGACGCTAGAACTCAGAGTCACTGGCAAGGCGAAATGTTGGTCTGTAATGTGAACGTGGATGTGAGAAAAAAATTGGTTAGGTGGGGGGAGTGTCCCAGGTCATGGGGAATGGGAAAACAGCTAGCCTGCGCTAGCTGAGATGGGGAATTGGAATTTTTGTTGCTGTGTAAAATTTTTATGATTTGTAATGTTATGATAATGTGAATTTTCTCTTGTGTGTGATTCTGTATGAGTCCGACTGTGTTTGCAGTGATGCCCCTTTGACAATGGAAGCAAGATGATCTGTTTGTCTACCTGTTGTGCTGTTTTTCTCATTTTTAGTTTTTATTATGTAAAATAGCCCCTCTTACATAACAATCAGAGTAAGAGGAAGGAAGGGGGGGGCCTCACAACCCCTCCAATATACTGTGTGTGTGCTAGTAGGAATTAGCCAAAAGGGAGCTAAGTTGCTATAGGCTCCATGTATGTTTTTTTTCGTTTGTCTTTTTTTTCTTTCTCTCTTTGCCTTAACACTCAACTTTGTTTAGGTCGAAGACAGCTTCGGGTCCTGGTGAGCTGGGATAGAGGAGAGAAGATTCCCCCCCCCCATTAAAGTCCACCCTCTTTCACAGCTCTATCTCTGTGTATGAGGGGGGTGGCTTACCCCAATCTTGTAAGCAGACCTTTGTCTCATCCCTTGGCCCTTCTTGTGGGAATTTGGAATTGATGGCTGCACAATGGCAGCTTTTTCAGGTGGATTTGGAATTGATGACATGTGACTGTACAGTGGCAGTCCCCTTGTATGTCTTGTTTTGTGTTGTTGTCCCTTCAAGGAATCTGTTTGAACCTAGGGTTGAGTGAATATTATTTACCACTATTTGTGTGCCAAGGCTTGTATCCCAAGTGTGTCTGCACAATTTCCCTTTCGAGGAATCTGTTTGAACCTAAGTGAGTGAGTGTGATTTATAAATTGTTTGTGTGCTAAGGTTTGCATCTTCAATAGAATGGGCTGTAAAAGTCTCTTTCTCTGCAAGGTTCAGGTGAATGTGAATGCCATTCTGAGAATTATTTCTGTGGGAAATGTGAGGTTTAAGGTTAATTGCTGTTGCAATCAGGAATGTTTGTTTGTTTGTTTGTTTTTGAAGCTAATACAGTCCTTGTTTGCTTCTCGATTGATATTTGTTAAGTAATAAAGGAGTAACTTGCTCATTAAAGGAATGTGCTAGGGAGATCGCCCCTATCTCTAATAAAAGCCTGTTAGCAGGAATAGGAAGGAGGGGGAGACAGACAAACCTCATTTTAAAGAGCAAAAGTTTTTTTCTCTCTCTCTCTTCGCAGCAGCAAAATCTTGGAAGGGAATCGGCTCTCCCACCAGCTTGAGGGAGAGGTGATTTAAGCAGGCTGATGATTTTCAATAAAGGTTTATTAGAGGAAAAGTTTTATTTTATATCCCAGGTTTTAATTTTTTTTGTTTTCTGGAAAGATCTTGAAGGTATAGTATGTGGGAATTTAGATGAAGGTTTAAAGTGGAAGGAAGGTGGCAAGTATAGAATGGAATGTAGGAGCAGAAAGGGAAGGGCTATTGGCAGCAATTGTGACCGAAGCCCGGACGAAAGTGAGGATTTGGGGGAAGTTTGAACCTCAGGAGAAAAGGGGGCAGAAATTTGGAATGATTGGAAGGAAAAATGATGGCAAAGAGAGTGTGTGCATATTGAAGGAAATATTTATCTTTTGCAGATTTGAAGTGTGCTTTCACCACCCACCGTGCCCAAGTTGCAGAGCACATCTCAGGGGTGACTCCATCGCCCAAACAAGGCACCATGGAGCGGGGCTGGTGGCCCGGCAAGGAGTTGGCGGTCCGCCAAGCTGCCGCTGCGGGACCATGGGTCGATGAGAGGAGCCTGGAGATGGCTCTGATATTACAGAGGTGGTAGGATATAGCAAACCCTTCAAAGACTGTTGTAAAAGAGACAGGGGCTTTCCTATTGCCCTGTCCATGATTCGTTGTTGTCTAAAAGAACCCTGAAAATTGTCACTTTTGAATTAGCACATCGAGGGATTGACTCCATTGTCCAAAATTGAAACTTTGCTAAGCTGGCCGCCACGCAGCATGAGATGATGGGAGTGACCTATCGATGGCTCTGAATCAAAACTGATGGCCAAGCTCTGTCTGATAACCCATTTCTGTAAGAGCTTGTTCCCTTTTGCTCTGTTTGCAGAACCCACCCTAAGTTCTCCTGAGGGTCAATAATGGGCTGGTGGTTTTGGTCAGGTATTAGGAAAGGGGACCATAGAAGCTGACATTCAGGTGAATAATATGGCATGGTAGAGGTTATGTTTCCATCTGGACAGCACTTAATCTGTGTGATTTCTGAGTAATTGAATATGCTTGTTATCCACAGGTGATGGAGGCTTTGCGTCTTAAGTTGACATGGACTCTCCAGTCTGCTTGGATGCAAACAAACAGAAGAGGAGGGAAAGTTGATCTCTGATATTGTTGTTGGAACCAATAATAAAATTGGGATGGGGAAATGGATCTTATTTGGGAGATATTGTATCTTTCTGTTCCCTGACATTAGCAGAGTTTTAATGCTAAATTGGTCTGAAATAGTGAAAATAGTAATGATAACGGTAATAATAATAATAATAATAATAATAATAATAATAATAATAATAATAATAATAGAATGTTACCTTTCAGTGTATGGATATTTGTCTAATAAAGGTGAATATCAAGTATTACAAATTTCGGTATTATGGAATGGAATCAATCCCCTGGGGATGACTGAAGGGTTAACGTATGGATAAGAATATATAATTAATATATTTATATATCAATCTGATGTGCAGGAGTTGGAGTTATTAATGCTGTGAGTCTAAAAGTTCTGGAAAATGAACTGGCATCTTTAGGTGGTCATCTTGAAATGATAGATGTTGCAGGAAGCTGGTGTGTTGATTCAAGATATAAAGGTTATATTAAAATATTATCTAATCATATGATTGGACAGGAGCAATAGATATTAAGGGCAAGATCTACCCTATTGCACATCTATGGAAATTGGAATATATTATTCAAGTGGAAGTGCTGAAGGTATTAACAGATAAAAGATATATCTCCAATATCAATATGAATTGGAAATGGTTCAAAATATGTGGTATTGTGTATTTGTTTATATTTGTGTGCATTATAAGGTTAGAGTGTTTGCATGGATTGGGAAAAATGAATCAAATTATTGCTCTGGGCCAAAAGGTAGACCATGTAAGGTCAAGGGTGGAGTTATGGGATAATAATTGCGGAAGAATATTGTATTTCGAGGAGATAGTGATCTGACATGGTCAGCCTTACCTTGTAAGTATATGGGAGGCCATCCTTATTTGTTTAAAGTATTCTAGCTTACCTCAAACCGGTAGGAGGACTGAGGTGTGACCATTATCGATCGTACCCTTTAAGCGCAGATATTATCTCTGTCACGTGTCTTCTATTTTTTAATAGGAAAGCCCTCAAATGCTCGCCGTGTAGTTTTTCTAAGCCAGTTTATCCCTATGCAGCGGTCCTGCAATCTAAGTGACTGAGGTGCCTCCCTGCTCGTGCAGAAGTGAACCTGCCGCAGTGTGCTGGACTATCCCTAGAAGCTGAAGATCCGGAGAAACCCTGTCTCTGACCCCACCGGGAGCGGGTCAGAGCACGGTCTCCAATGGCAACAAAGGCCTGCTGCCAATGCACCGGGAGCCATTGGCCCTGCGCACGCCTATAGAAGAAGGGGAAGAAAAGAATACTGAATGGGAGGACCGGACAATCGTATTGCTTTAATTTGTGTTGACCAGTTACCAGATAATGTGACCAGTAGAACAGTTTCTGTAATTAGTGTTAGGAACATTCGAAGTAAGGGATCTTTAGTTGAACCTGTTGGTATTGTATCCCCCATTGCACGTAATGAGCGCCCTTCCGGCCAACCAGAGTGTTTTGAGGTAGGCTGCTACTCCTGTGGTTGTAAGCATTTGGGAATATCCCACGGGCCACACGGAATACCATTTGCCCTACCGCTTGGCCATAAGGCCAGCTCCCACCAGAGGGGCCCTGCAGGAAAGTTAGAGGAGGTATTGTCCGAAAGGAGGTGGAATTTCAGTGATCCTGAAAGCCAATACATTTTAAGGGAAGCATATTATAGAGCAGGAGGAGATTAGAATGGATTGGTGTGAAGAGCCATGGAAATACTGGTTCTGGTGGGTTGGAACAGTATCAGGAGGAATACTCACGTGGCTGATAGGTTATTTTTGTTGGCACGAAAGGAATGGAATCTGTGGTCGGAGGTGCCCATCCCCACTAACCTTGGGATTCTCCTTTTGGGAATGGTAGGATGTCTTCAACAAGAGCTAGCATTTAAGCAATGGAATTGTACCTGGCTGGACACTCCATTGAAGCTCTCCTGATTGGGGTCTCAGCAGTTAATCCCTGAGCCCAAAAGGAATTCTTAATGAGACATGAGATGGCAGACAGATAGGTTAACCAGTCTAGGATGATTCAGGGGTATTTTCATTATATTAGTAAGTCCCCTTGCTGTTTTGTTGCTTTTATGCCTCTGTATTTCTTGCTTAATGCAATGCATGCATGTAATGATTCATAAAGTTGTGTTACAGATTTTTTTAGCTTATTGCCCTTGTTAGATGATATCAGTCTTTTGCCAAGGACGAGCCGTAAGGCTGTCCAAAAGAAAAGGAGGGAATGAAGGGAGAGAATTCAATTCTCTAGTTTTATTGTCTATAGCTTGTAAGGCCTATAGGAGTTTTTTCTTCTGTATCAATATTCTACATGCTGTGTATAGGGTGAGCAGCTAAGAGGGCCCCTCATTCTGCATAGCATGGTCATCTCGACCCAAGCTGGCGTTAAACTTTTTGGCATGAAAAGCCCATTCCAATTAAAAGGCTACAGTACCAAAGAGGTTTAAGTGAATGGGTGAACATCATTGTGTGTGCTGTTCAGCTTTTACAGTAGCTAAAGGCCTTTAACACACTTTGCTGTACCAATAATCAAGGCCATATCATACAAGCTTTAAAATACAACTGTTTGATTCCCTTTCCGCTGCATAAAAGAAACAGAATATGGGTGCTGCAAGCTTTAATCAATAGATGGACCTAAGTAGGAGTGGGGAACCTCCGGCCCATGAGTCTAATAAGGTCTGCCAGGTCTTCGAGATTGATCCACTCATTTTGGACTAACCAGATGTACCATTCCCTGGCCTGGCATCAGGTGCAGGATATTTCAAGATGTGGCTTGAAGCTTGCAACTAAACAAAAAAGATTTCAGAGTGTATTCCTAAATGTGCTGCTTATTGGATGACTAGTATTGGGGGCTCGTTGGAGCCAAGCCTGGGCAGACCCTCCAAAGTCTCTCTGATTAAGCCAGGTATTTCCCAGGTTAAGCAGAAGGCTTGTAGCAGCTTCTCTTTAGCAGCCCACATGTTTTTGTGTTCTCACTAAGCCATAGTTTGGCTTACTGTATCATGAAAAACAGCTCACATTGGGACATTACCAGTCTAATATACTAGTTCATTTTCCGCTTTTGAGTTCATATTCTCTTCAAAAGTAGTTTAAAAGCAGTTTTCCAGAAACCTTACTATGAAATCATATCTAAAAGTTCAATGCACATTATCATTGAACTAATAAGAATTGGACAGTTTAAATAAATAATCACATGTAGTATTAAATATAGCTATTCCAACAAAGGAAGATGCTTAGTATGTTTCCTATATATCTTCTGAATGTGTTATTCACTGATTACCGGTAATTGGGAATCATGCTGACTGGTGCTGATGAGACTTTGGGTCTAACACCTTCTGGAGGTAGCACCCCACCCTGCCTCCAGCAATATATGGTTGTTTCACATCAGTCAGATGATTTCCATTGCAATTTGTCTCTTTCCTGATTTACGGCTGGGAGAGAGGGAGGGAGCCTATTAAATCAAATGGACTTCTGGTACACGTTTATTGGGATATTGATGTTTTATCACCAATTAGATTGTGTTCCTCATCTCATTATCCTGTCAGCTTCGCTTTTTAAAAATCACTTTACCATATTGGGTGGAAAAAGGTTTGTCTGGCATTTTAAATTTGTGTGTGTGTGGTTTGGAGAGAGAAAGAGGGTCAGGGAGGCAGGGAAAGCATGCATAGAGGAAGGAATAATTAACCTTAGAATGAGATGTTGGACAAGTGAACCATTTAAGGCAGGGTTTGCCAATGTGGTTGCCTCCAGATGTTGTTGGGACTACAACTCCCCTCATCCTTGTCCACTAGACATGCAGGGAGGAATAGCCATCTGAAAGACGCTACTCTGGATGTCCCAGATTTAAAATATAGGTCTAGTAGATAAGCAGCCTATATTTTACATGTGTTGTGCAGTAAAAGAATGTCTTGTGGCATAAGAGAAGTTTTGTTTGCATTATGTGAGCACCACACGTTGCTTAATTTGAATACATGATAATTTAGGCCCAGACTGCACAAATGGCTGACTACATTACACCTGGTCTGCACCACTTCAGATTACAAGTGAAGGGTTATATTACTCAGCGCTCCACTATATAGAAAACAAGATATAATTGAGGAGAGTTTGAACATATCCTTCTTCCTGATTGTGCTATATTTCAGTATCTGTCCACCCCTTGGTTTCAGTGGAGGATCACTCAAGCATTCAGCACTAATTGTTGTCTCCAGTCATGCTGTCCCAAAATAATTTGACTATGTGATCACCCGTCTGGCTAGATCAGGCTAAAGACAAGAACTGGAACCTGAAACAGCCTTAATTACCTACTCCATCTTTGTTTATATGATTTCAGATGGCAATATTAAAATCATTTGACTTTTGCTATAGCTGGCACAACATATCTGAAGCTCAAGAACTTCTATTTCCCCCCCCCCACTTTTTATTTACAATACTTAAACTTACACTCGTCATACTGAATATAAAGAGTAATAATACAAAATCAGAAAAAAAACAATAATGATATAACACGAGATACCGACCAAAAATAGCACCAATGAAAACATTAGCACATAACAACATATGAAAACTTATATAAAACAACTGATCAGTTATTTTATACACACCCACACCCACACCCACACCCACCAACACCAACATTACAATTCTTCTTTACTTCTTGACTAAAGCTCAAGAACTTCTATATGAATCCAGTGTGAGTGGCCATTAGGTGATTAAAAAACCCAGTGTTATTAGTATGCTGATGATGATACCCACTTTGTTTCTCTCTAATACATCGAAATTAAGGGTGAACGGATTATTCTGGAAGTAGAAAGGAGGAAGTAGAAAGTAGGCAAACTTCCCTCATTCAATCAGATCACAAGAAAAGCACAAGAGACCTCACAATGGCATGGTCCTTGGTTCACCACCAAGAGTAGACTTGAGACTGAGTATGGAGAACATGTCGGTAGCAGCAACATAATGCACCTTTCCATTGCTGAATCAGGGTGGTTGTCTTTATAGTCAGCTTTTCTCCATAAGTGGTTAAAAATACATATATTCTTGGTATCTCTGTACCTTATGGCAACACCAGTACTCTTCATTATTTTAAAATCAAGATAAGATTACCGGTACTTTTTTCCTCAGTGACAATTGTTTACATCTTCAGGCTGTTTTAGGATTTTCAGTTTATCATAGAGCTAAAACTTAAAAAGGAAAAAAAAAAAAAAAACGAACCCCCAAATGGTATGGAATGAAGATCCTTTCGAGAAGAAGGAATATTTTCCTGAATGAGTTTCCATTAATTCTAAATGGCTGCTTAAAAGTACTCAGCTGAGGAGTGATGCTTTACTGCCCTGGCAGTATATGTATGGCAGTATTCCCAGGCAATTATAACTTTCCACTGGCCTGACCTCCAATGTGACTGTCCAAGCTGTGAGAGGAAAATAAGGCCAAGTGGATGGAATCTGACTTAACAAAACTAGAGTGAAGTCAGTTTTTGCCTGTTTCTTTTAGTCCAATTTGCTTGGGATAATTAAAGCAGTAGCAATAACCATTCAATCTGTTTTCATTAGTAGAAGGATTAAATGTGGTCGTTGGGGGGGGGGAGCTGGTTCTCTTTGTGTATGAAGATCTGAGATACTCATCTAGAAGTTCTATTGGAATCTGCTGTGTTCTTTAAGGATTGGATTTCTGCTGCTTCCATTGTTTTTGCATGTTATTTTCATCCAATAACTATGGAATCTGCTACTATAAATAATGCTATATGTGTGCCTTCTCGTGCACAATTATACATCTGATTTCCCCCCCCCCCCCAGCTCATGGGAAAACAAACATTCACAAAACCTTTTTTATTAAATAAAAAAGGAAGGACAATTTATTATTTTGACACAATTGTGTTTTCAGGTGCTGAGTGACTGCACCTCAGGCTGAACCAGTTCCTACCCCACCCCATCCTTATTTATATCTGATTATGTGTTCAGTGCTCATGGTCAATATGAAATGTGCCCCATATTGAGCTTAATGTGGTTCACTTGGGCATGCTGCTGTTAAATCAACTAGAATGTGTCTCTAAGGGTGTGTTTTCTAGGCTACATCTTGAGTGGGGGTGGGGGGAGATAACGCTGTCAGGATCACATCCCTGATTAGTGTTCCATTTAATAGTTCTGTTCTGGGACAGCCAAAGGGTATTTGCTTTCTCCCTCTGATGTTGGAAGAGAAATCACAACGAATATTGCCCGTGCCCTCTGGAGCTACTCCATTGGCTGAAAAGAGCTTTATTCTGCCATTTAAGTTGAAAGTCCAAGCCCTCTTCCACCCCCTCCCCTCAAGGCAGTGGATCTGCTTTTGAGTTTGCCATGAGCGAGCAGCTGCGAGGAATGTGGAATGAGAGTTTGGAGACACATGAAATGATGGTTGGCTGCCATGCAGTAAATGCTTCTGAACATGATGGCCTGGGTGGTGATCAGTCACCACAGAGAGATAGTTTCCAGCTGCAATGTCTCTACAGGGGCTATAATGTGTGCTCCAATCCTTGGACCGGGCTCCTATCTGGAAAACTGATAATTAGGAAGTGAAGAGAAACTAGGGGTTTTTCTGCATAGTAAGAGTTTCTATTGAATTCTTATGGTGTAAGTTGTGTCAATATGTGGGTGCTGTTGTGTAGATAGGGAGAGGAGAAATTCAGGAGCAAAGGTGGTGTCTTATGCTGAAAGCAATAGAGATTTATTTACAAGGTTATTCAGAACTGCTGCTGTGCAAAACACCCTCTCAAGCAACTGTCCCCCTCCTTATCACAACTTGCCAGCGATAGCTGTGCTTAGCCCTTCATTTTGAGCCCACAGTAGAGCATTAACTTCCTAGACCAGGTGTGCCCAAGTCAAATCACTCAGGTAAACATTTATATTTACCAGCTCAATTGCTCCTTTAACCTCATGAACGCATTTTCATCACAATATCAACTCAGTTTCCCTTCTCTTTCTTTGCCACAGCACAATATAATGGCTTAGTATCTTTTAAAAAACAAACAAACACAATGATCCTATTTTCTCTTAGCATTCTTTACTTCTGTTACTAGCAGAAAGTGTCTGGTGTTGCTCAGGAATTCTACAAAACCAAAAAAATCAGTGTGGTTTTTGAAAACAGTGGTTAAAATCCATGCAGTTTTGAAAGGTTCAACCCACCATTTTGATTCAGAATGGTGTCCAATAGTATCCAAATGTAGGCAGGAACCTGCTCCTTCATCTCAGGAGCCAGCATGCAAAAATTGTTTATGATATCACAAGAGGTGCCCAAATGCATAGAGATCAGACAAAGAGACAAGCAATACTCCAAAATGCATTTTATTTCCTGATATTACAGTATTAATGACCCTGGTGTCTAGGAGCCTGCTGTATGGATATGAGTTCTGTTCAGACCTTTGGTGCTGCAGTTGTGGGTAGTGACAGAATTCATGATTCTACTCCTACATCCAGGCACTGAAATCCCCAAATATACAGTATAATGTGTACAGGATTTATATTACATACAGCAGAGCTATGATATAGTAAATGGGGGTTGAGCTGATGGATTAAAGCCTGATTTAAAGCTGTGTTCTTCAAATTGGGAACATACTTCATTTGATTTGTAACCAGGATTGGTGATGACCACCATGTGGAATGCCAAAAAGGAGTGCTTATTTATTATATTTTTATCTCTTCCTCCAAAGAGCTCAGGGTCACGTACATTATTCTCCTTGCCCTTCAGAACCCTGTGAGGCATTTTAGTGGTTGAGGCTGAATGAAGCTCATGCAGTAACCTTTGTGGCTGAGTGATGATTTGAACTCTAGGGCTCCTACAGACACCACCCCACCCAACAATTGTGGTGATTTCTGCTTATAATACTATTAGTGCAGTCATATGTGATCCTACCATTTGGACCTGCAAAGGTTTTGGGGCAGTCACACAGCTTCACTCCCAATCAGTTCACATCCTGCAACTTCCTGCTGAAATTCCGTAACTTTTTATGTTCTGATTTATTTTCGTCCTGCTTTTATTGTATTAGAGCCCCTCCAGACAGCAATAATGTAGTAGCATTGGGAAGCATCACAGAAAATACTAAAGCAGAATGAATCCACCACAAATACACTATTATTGTGGCAGAATACTGTACATCCACAATAAAACACCAGTCTGGAAAGGTCCCTAGTCTCTCAAGTCTAAGTCTAAAACTGTAATCACAGCACCACAACTGGGAAATCCCTCTCACTTATCATAAAAGTTGTGTGGGTAAGTCTAGCTCAGTTCCCTTGTTAAACCAGGAAGAATCCACGATTCCCAGAAGTTTGGAAGCATTGCTTTAGATGAATGGCTTATCACTTAGAGACATAGAGTCCTGTTCTGAATGATAAATTGCTTCATTCATTTCAAGTCACTACATAACCGGTCACACACCATTGAGCTCAATGCTATTAAAGGGTAATTTCCCTTATGGGAATTGCAGTCACTACAACAGAATTCTACACAGCAAAACCCTTTTATCCCTAAGTAGATAAAGGAATTTAAAATCAAAGGCAACTTCCAGTTTCAACTACAATCACACAGCTGGCCCTCATTTTAAAATGCCCACAGTCCCAAGAACATAATCATATGCCTGAAAAACTTTAGCATTTACACAAAACTGCCAAATCTAATTATGAAAGTCATCTGTTTTCCACTCAAGGAAGTGAGATGGCACCACCACCAATGCTAATACCACCAGAGAACTGTAATTATTCTGAGAAACTGCCCCCCCACTTAACATTATTTGTAGTCAAACCTAATGAAATAAATCAAGACAATATTTTGCCTTTGTTAGCCCTGGTCAGACTCATCACTATGTTTGATTTTCTCAGTTTCCCCTTGTTTTTGTTCTCAAACCTATTAAAGGGCTAATTATCACTACAGCAACATTTGTCTTGTGACCTACATTATAGATAGGGTTACTTTGAGGTTTCTCTTACAACTCCCAGTTATTCTGTGCAATCCTCTTTCAGTCAAATGCCTTCTGAGTGGAAACCCCTGCGTGTTCATCCAGAGTTGAACATGTTTCAAAAGATGTAGCGAACTCCAGGTATTTAGGACACCCTCATTCCTTGTAGAAGGATGCATGGAGAGCTCCGTGGACTGCCACTTCTTCCCGCCGCCCCCCCCCGGTCATATCATGCAGAAGAACCTGGCAGGTAACAGGAGGTCTGTACTGGCCTCCCATGTCCCCATCCAGTTCTCCCCCCCCCTGTGTTGCTCAAGTTGCTCGATATCTAGATTGTAGCAGCTCTGCACTTCTCCTACAGAGAAGGCAGACTGGATGGAAACACAGAAAGCACACGTAGACCTCCCAGTTCCTGGAATGTTCTTCCTCATGATGCTTCTGCACAGGCTGAGGTAGGGAGAGGGAAGAAACTAGGGCTCTTTTGAGCCTCATTGAATTAAGTAGGGCTTGCTTGCACTGCTTACCGAAAAACACCCTCCCCATCATTCTCACATACCGGTAGTACCCAACCTCCCATTTCAGCATAAGGTAGCCAACAAGTCTTCTCACCTCCATTCCCACTGCACCCCCACCCCCAGCAAAGCTCTCTCTCCCTTTTTATCAAAGGGAGGGAGCAAGGGCAAGCAAGCAAAAAGATAGGTAAGGTAAAGGGACCCCAGACCATCAGGTCCAGTCGTGTCCGACTCTGGGGTTGCGGAGCTCATCTCGCTCTATAGGCCGAGGGAGCCGGCGTTTGTCCGCAGACAGCTTCCGGGTCATGTGGCCAGCATGACAAAGCCACTTTCTGGCGAACTAGAGCAGCGCACAGAAACGCCGTTTACCTTCCCGCTAGAGTGGTCCCTATTTATCTACTTGCACTTTGACGTGCTTTCGAACTGCTAGGTGGGCAGGAGCTGGGACCAAACAACGGGAGCTCACCCCGTGGCAGGGATTCGAACCACCGACCTTCAGATCAGCAAGCCCTAGACTCTGTGGTTTAACCCACAGTGCCACCTGGGTCCCTTAAGCAAAAAGATAGTCTCAAACAAACAAACAAACCCCTTCATTTTTGATATGGAGGAAAGCTATTTAGGGGAAACCAACAACATAAACACCACCAGAAAACAAAAACAAAAACTCTACCCCCTCTTTTTTTCACTGGCGGGTGGGTGAGTGAGGGAAGAAATAAGTGCTTTCCAGTTCTTTGTTTACGTTCTTTGTGTGCATGCACACGAAAGCTCATACCAAGAACAAACTTAGTTGGTCTCTAAGGTGCTACTGGAAGGAATTTTTATTATTTTTTATTTTGTTTTGACTATGGCAGACCAACACGGCAACCTACATGTATCCTCCTGGATTGTTAGCAGGCTCTAAGTGGAAAGATACTGGTGAAATTGAAAGAGTTTGCTGGTTTGTGTGAGAGCTTATCATCATTTCTTATTGGTTAGGAGGGAGGAGGGAGGAGCAAACAAAGCTGGAGGTACAGTGCCTGCAAATTATCTGTGAAGTTCAGTTCAGCTGTCAAGCCTCCACCTTTTGTTCACTGGCAGATAACGATGCTATTTCAATATCGGTATTCAACAATATGGTGATTTATCGTACAGCCCTAGTAGCTAGTGGCCGGCTTCAGATATTGTTGAAGGAAAAGGATTATCTGGACCAATTTCAGTCTGACTTCAGGCCTAAATTCAGAGCCAAAGTGGCCTTGATGCACTGAGTGCTGACCTGTAGGACTGTTACCAGAGAGAGGCATTAATTCAAGGAAGGATCAGAGGGATGAACATTCAAAGCCTAGCGGTCGCAGAGCTCACTGGCTGACTAATCACTTTCAGAGTTGCTATAAAAATAACATTGGGAGCAGTGCTATTTTTCTAGAAAAATAGGTGCCGGAACTCACCACGAACACCTCCCTTGTTCTCTTATAATGGCAATGGCACCCACCGGACAGGTGGCTGGAAAAAAGAGCCCTGATTGGAAGGAGAACTGTGTTCACTCTGAACTCTTTGGCTAAAGGCAGGATTTTTTAAAATATATAATGGGTAGTCAGCGTTAAATTTTACCCAGAGTAGACAGATCAAAATTAATCAACAGGCTGAGTTAGGGCCATTAATTTCAGTGGGTATACTGTGAATACTGCTCAATGTAATATTAAGGAGTATGGTTTCCCCCCTAAATTTTCACCCTTCTTTTTGGCCCAACAAGCCTACAAGTTAGCCCACAGTAAGAAAACACAAATCAGTCTGTAAACAGTCCTATTGTTTATGGATTATTTATTTAGTTATTTCATTGCCTATTCATACTTTTTCTCTCCCCACTCCTCCTTTTATTAGGACCACCACAGAAGACAGTGTCTCCCAAACAAGACCACGAAGATAAGAAGCACGAAAAAGTTGCAGACAAAGGAAGTGAGAGTGGGACGTCCTGCAATGAGTTGTCCACCTCTAGTTGCGACAGCCACTCTGAGGCCAGCACTCCCCAAGAAAACGCTGCCAGCGCTCAGCAATCTACAGGGCACCAGCCAAATACTCTAACATTGGATCGGCCCTCTAAGAAAGGCGCAGCACAGTGGATGCCTCCAGCAGACAAACGCAGGAACAGCGAACTTTTTCAGACACTCATTAGCAAGTCCAGAGAAACAAACCTGTCCAAAAGGAAGGTATGTGAGAAGCTAAGTGTTGAAGAAGAGATGAAAAAGTGTATTCAGGATTTTAAACAAATCAATATTCCGGATTATTTTCCTGAACGGAAACGCCCATGGCAATCTGAACTGTTACAAAAATATGGGCTATAGTTTTTTCAGTATTTTATGACTTGTCGGTGGTGCATTTGATGTATATTAAGTTGCCAGTTTATACTGATGTAGTTCTTTTTGATCTACTCATTGGAGTGATTCCTGCTGCTTATTTCTTTCTGTGAACTGGATGTTGGGTAGGACATGGGTTTACCTTTTTTCCCCTTTTTCAAAAAAGGAAGTAATAAAATGAAACTAAAGCATTATGGATTCTTTTATAATAGTTTAAAACGTGCATGATGAGGAAATTTTGGTTTTCAAACTTCACATTTGTGAAAGAAATATATCATGAGATCATTCATCATCCACAATAGCAGTGATACAAAATTCCACTGGATGAAGAAGAATGGGGCTTATGATAACAGAATTAAACATGAACACTATTTAAAATGTTAATGCAATAAAGCAAATGTCTATTTTGCATGAGCACAATAGTTGACAAGTAGATCACAAAAGAGCAAGAGGTTTGTCTGCTTGGATAAATATTTTGTTCAATGCCAAGACGATCAGTGTAAAATGTCTTTGGAATTGAACTTTGTGAGGATTTGTGTGTGGCTGTGTGTTCGTTTTGTAAGGATGGTGTAAATATGCCTTATACTGTTTTATGATTGCACCAACACACATCTATTAATGTTTGTCAGGACTATTTCTGTGAAATGCAAAACCAGATTGTGAAAACTGGTTTCATGGTCTGAAAAGTTTCTGTTTTCATGTTAGCCAACAAAACTGGAAAAATAAAAAAGACCTAAACATATTTATTAAAAGGGGCCTACTGTTAAGATTTTTATTTATTTATTACTCTTACGTTATTATTAGTCTTTTGTCTGCATCTTCAAGTAATTTTAAGGAGAGTTTCTGCAGCGTTCTCATTATGCTCCTACTCTGCTTCCAAATTGCAAGCAACACATTTCAGCCGAAAATGAATAATGCTTGGGGTATGTGAGTTTTAATTAAAATGTTCAATAGAGATTCAACATGATGGGGGGGGGAACAATGTTATTGATTACTGTTCAGTACTGTAGCGATAAAATCTCAACCAAGAGCACACAATGAGAATTTGAGTTGACAAGGAGAATATTACTTCTGACAACTGTTGTGAAATTACTGTTAAAATACTAAATTTAAGATGTCGTTAACAAGGTACACCAGACCAAAGGAACTATTTTCCCAGTACACATAAGCTAATATTCATCCATAATGACACAAAAATAACCTGATCAAAAACAGGCACGCTTGGGATGAATGAAGAATTTGCAGAGACTTATGAAATATTGTTGAGTATTAGATTTTTATATATACAAGCAATTTGTCTTCTTTTGTCTGATGCTTTTCTTTACAGTAGTAACAGCATCTCGGCTAATTTGACAAAGTGGATCACATCTGTAAGGGTTGCTTGGTGCCCCAGGTCTATACTGAATAATCTTCAGGCATTCAAATCTTGTAACTCAATTCATTCACTGAATAAATTTGTTTCAAAGCGCGCTGTTTCTATTTGGGTCAGTTCACACATCACAGTGACTCCCATGTGCTTATTTCAGGAAGATGTTTGTTGGTCAGTGTTGTTTGCGTGATTTCCAGGGACTGAGTATTGCAGGACCCTATCTACAAAGAGATGCTAGAAATCATGAGCAGGGGCTAGCTGCATGCTGGTGGTCTTGTTTGGTCTCAGGCTGGTTGGGTGGGTCCACTATGATGTGTGAATTAGCCTGTTCATTTTATTCATTGACTTCTGATATTTTTGCACCACCTTTCCATATAAGGTGACGGGAGGGAAAACTTCATGTAGAAAAAGCTCCTCATTTGTTAAGATGGATGTGATTGAAGTGTGGGTGTGGGTGTGTGGGTGTGGGTATAGGCACAGGATGGTGGAAAATAGGTCTTTGCAATGTGAGAATAAGGATGGTGGAGCAGCTTCCCTCATGCCTCTTTTAAGACAGAAGGTTTTGGGTTTTTTGCTAGTGTTGGGCACAACCCTCACAACCCACCTGGAGCTAGTGGTGAACGCAATGCAAATGGCTGCTAGTCCAACGAACCAGCAGTGATCGGTGTTGTCAAGCTGAGATGGATGCTGAGATTGACACAATTTGGGTTTGTGTGTGTGTGACCATGATGCCAAACCTCCATCGTGGTAAGTACTTTTTTCCTCGGGGCATTTCTTCCTCCAACTTTGTGTGGCTGTTCAGTCACTAGGAAAAGAAAATTCTCAAAGCACCCCATCATAGAAAACGGAAGAAAGCAGTGAAAAATGAACCACATGGTTATTAATTTTCTTTCCCCTTCCCATTTTTCTATGCTTTCCTGGGATGATTCTTTAAAGTGGACAGTTCATTTAATAAATACTGTGTATATATATATATATATTAGTAGCTTTTCCACTAAAATAAGTTCTCAAAAAGTGACTGTGGCGTTCACCCAAACTTCAGAGTGGCATAGAAGGTGTTAAAAGGGAATAACCAGTAAGAACCTTGAGGGGGCGGAGTTATGTGGGCTATATAAACCCCTCCCGGGGAAGGAAGGGGGTCTTAGTTCTTTGGTCTGGGGTTCGTTGGGTCTTTGGTTCTTTAGCCTTTAGGCTTGTCGTTGGTCTTTAGCTAGGGGGCTTGTTGTGGGTATTGAGAGCCTGGTAGAAGGGTGGCAAGGGAAGGAGTAGGAGCAGGGGTGGGAGAATTCGTTGGGCACTGTTGTTAACAAGAACACAACCAAGAAAGTATTGTTTATTCAGAAACCACATGCTTATGTACTAAACTTCAAATAAAACAGTTTTGTTCCAATATTCTCCTTGACTGAACTGAGTGAAGTAAATACCAGACAAACTGGTTGGTGGCAGCGGTTAATTAATAAAGTGGTGAGTGCAGGTATCAACGGACCGTTAAACGTCTGGGGGACCTGTGCAGGTTGAGCGAACCGCCACAGTGACTTTTCAGGAACATGATATAAAGCTATGAGAAAACAACAAAAGCGACATCTACGAAAAGAGCACAAATGAAGATGCTTTGCATATAGAAATGTTTCTTCTTGGCAGCAGAAAGAAAACTGGCAAACAATCTTGGCAAGCAGTCTCTGGGGGAGGGGCACCACAGAACAGGATTATACTCTGTGTTTAAACCAATCTCTGTCACCTCTGAAAGAGAAGCAGGAGCTTTCCCTCAGGACTTGGGAAAAGATGTACAGGAAGCAGCATTCTGGAAGGTAGGAGTGGGAAACATGCAAAACCCTTGGTTTTTATTGGCGTCCTATTCAGAATGGGGGCAGTAGTCCAACAAATTTTGGAGGGATACAGGTTCCCATTTCTGCCCTAAGATATGCAAGGAATCCAGCCTTTAAATGTGACAACCAGCACCCCAAAGCTAAGAAACAGCAAGTAACAACTGTGTGTTCTCCAAGGGAACAGTCACAGCATTCTGCAGAATATAGAAGCATTTCTGCTACCACCCTGAAAATAAATAAATACACACACTTACAATTTTGATCATAGACATGTATGTTTGCCTTATTACAACCTCTTCACACAGTTAATGTTCCCAAAAGGAGATGAAAAGTCTGCCTCTGTATCAAACTATATTGCAATCCATCAATTGGTACAGAGCCAAACCTAGGTCCTCTGAAGCAGCAATGCTTGATCTGCTAATCTTTTCTCCTTCCTAGCAGTCTATCTGTTGCTTTGAGCCTTATGTTCCTATATCATTTCCTAACCACTGGGATATTTATGGAAGTCTCTGGCATCCAACCGTATCATGGAGGAATTGCAAACAGCAAGCCAAGAGACTGCTTCCAAAACGCCACACGTCTCTTTCGGCTGCTTTTCCTGTCCCGATGAAACTAGGGTGTTTCGTTCATTGCCAAATAGTAAGACATCGCTCTGCATTTGAAGATGAAACCTGCCCCACGAGGGCTTGCTGAGGTCTTAAAAAAAAAAGCATTTCCACCAGATTTGCTTTGCACTAAAATTCACACCCACAAAAATGCTGTTTGATGTGAAAGCCTTGCTTTTGTTGCTTGCAATGAAGACACCCAAGTCCCGCAATGCTCAGAGAAGCAGTGCCCAGCTCTTGCCAACATTGACAGCATGGTAAGCTCCAAATCAGAAAATCATCTATATAATTAAGGGTTGGGTTTTGAAACTTGCATCTTTATATCTCAATGAACAACAAGAGTCTGCTCGGGACATTAGTATCCCATTATTGGTTCATAATGTGTTGCCATCACTGTTTTCCAGATTAAATTACCTTTATAATGACTACTGACTTCCAACAGCTTATCCCATAGCAACGTGGCACAAGGGAAGCACTGTCTATGAGAGGCAGCATTTATGCCTCATAACAGGCATAAAGCCCCAAATAGTGCATACAATATTGAGCATACTTTGAAGGCAAAGTCTGCACCCATTGCAACAGATGTTTTCTTTCCTGGTGACCAGCAAGAACAAACTCAGTACTTATATTATAAATTTATTGTTTGTTATGCGATGTATCTGTGCTTTTACTCTGCGCCAGCCACAGCTTAACCTACCTCACAGTCTTGTCATAAGGATAAAACGAGGCTGAGAACTATGGAGGAATGGTTGAATGTAAATGCAAAAAATAAAATTTGCCCAGTATAATACTTGTCTGTTCATTACAAGATATTGTTTGCATGTAAAGGACCCCTGACAGTTAAGTCCAGTTGCGAACGGCACTGGGGTTGCGGCGCTCATCTTGCTTTACTGGACGAGGGAGCTGACGTTGTTTTTTTCCAGGTCATGTGGCCAACATGACTAAGCCACTTCTGGCGAAACCAGAGCAGCACATGGAAACGCCGTTTACCTTCCCGCTGGAGTGGTACCTATTTATCTACTTGCACTTTGATGTGCTTTTGAACTGCTAGGTGGGCAGGAGCTGGGACTGAGCAACAGGGGCTCACCCCATTGCAGGGATTCGAACCGCCGACCTTCCAATTGGCAAGCCCTAGGCTCAGTGGTTTAGACCACAGCGCCACCCGCATCCCTGTTACTTGCATGTGTTGAAGAGCTATTACTAAGAGAGTACCTGATGCACACACACACACACACACAACCCCTAGCTATCATTAATAGCATTTGTTACATGAAACACCAAATGAGTGCACTTTAAGACAACCAGTTATGTCCACGTTGAAAATAAGTTATGCTCTCTTTGGTCTCAACTGTGCACAAATAAGCCTAAAGTGGTTGATAAAGGATTGCTAAAATCTGGATAATTTTACATGGTCAGATAACAAGCCATTATGTTCCATATTCAAGATTGAAGCCCATAGGAGATCATTCTATGGAATGTCAGGAGTAACTGTACCTGTCAAGGAAGCACTATTAGGTCGCAGAAAGTCAATTGATACTTTTTTACTCTTTAAAAGGCAATCTCCTGGGTTTGATTTCCTCCCTGGTATGTGCAGTGGGGAGACCTGATCTTGCACATTTTTTTTTCTTGTTTACATTTGACCCTCAGTTGCCCAACAAGTGGATATGATGTTTATGCAGGACTGCCTACTCAAGACTGGTAGCTGTTCTCCAAGCTGGCAATTTCCTCTTGACTTGCTCAGATTAAACTTCTGTTTGTTCTCATCCATCCCAGAACTGCCTTTGGGCATTGGTTCAGATCTTCAGCAGCCTTCTTGGAACCCAAAGATGAAAATGAAAGGTAGAACTGAGTGTCACCCATCTACCCATTGGCAATGCCACAGCCCAGACTCTTAAATTACTTCTCCTAGTGGTTTCATGTAGATATTGAATAGCAAAGCCCTGTGGAACCCCAACAGCATGAACACTCCAACAGATCCTGCTTCTCCATTAGGTTTTCAGAGAAGCCCCAAAGTCCATCTTAGGTTCAGCACAGAACAAGACATGTCTCTCTAGCTTTTGTCTCCCTCACGCAACAACTCTGGCTATTGTTCTTCTACCTACCAGTCAGGTGAGATGGGTGAGGGAAAGACCCACCCATTTGCTCTTTTGAGATGCGGATGTGGGGTACTTAAGCCACATGTTTTTGTTTTCTTAACGTTTTTAAAAATGTAATTAAAAAATGCATTTGAAAAATATCAAAAGGAGATAAGTTCCAGTTACACTGAGCCAACCAGCCCTCCTTCCCAATAACGTAATCTCACAATCTGATTTTCTACCTCCAATATTTGTGTTTAGCACCAGAGTGCTAAGTTTGGAGATAAGCCTACCTGCTCTTTAAGAGTGAAATTCAGCCTTTCTTCCCACCTCAGTACTTAAGTGGTAGAAGTGACAAATAGCACCTGATCCTTTGTGCAGAATAATTGTACAAAGTTAATTCAGCATTTCCAGCCATCCCTAGCCTGCTGCTAGAGTAGGACTGTGAGGAGAAATGCTGACTTTGACTTTTCCCAGAATAATCTGTACAAAGTGAAGGCCTACACCAGCAGTGTGGTGAGGAAGAAGAAGAAGAGTTTGGATTTGATATCCCGCTTTGTCACTACCCGAAGGAGTCTCAAAGCGGCTAACATTCTCCTTTCCCTTCCTCCCCCACAATAAACACTCTGTGAGGTGAGTGGGGCTGAGAGACTTCAGAAAGAAGTGTGACTAGCCCAAGTTCACCCAGCAGCTGCATGTGGAGGAGCGGAGACGCGAACCCGGTCCCCCAGATTATGAGTCTACCACTCTTAACAACTACACCACACTGGCTAGGAAGGCTAATTGCGAGTGTTTCCATTTGCGTTTGTGTGTGCGCACTCTGGCCCAAAACCTTGTGTGGAGACCTCTTCAAAGTGTTTGTATTTCTAAAAACGTTTTAAAATTTTAAAAAAATACATAAAATTTTGAAAGTATTTGCAAATCCCATTAAAGCTAACCCAAGCTTGGATTTTTTTTCCTGTACCTTGCATCCTTAGAAGAAATACTCTGGATCTGGTTTATCACCAGACAAAAGTTATTACATTAAAGTTTGATTGCGGAGCCATTACAAGAAGAGGTACAACTTGGAAGGCCTGCCCACGATGCCTGCCGTTCATAGCAGCAAATAGAGAATTCAGGTGTTCATGATGGCCCCAAACTGAGTCAAATGAGGTCTCCATGGGTGCAAAATTGTTTTCATTTCTGTGACGGTAGTAGCGCTTTGAGAATCAGGTTTATTATTAAAAGGAAGAGAAATAACTTTTCCTTGTATATAAAGTCTTTTTGTCATTTTTTTTTAAAAATCCAGCATTAAATATGCTTTTGCCAGCCATTTCTTTGACACACGCAATTATTTCAGCATGGAAAACTATCTCAGCTTTCATATTTCCTATCATGTTAGGCAATAAGGAACTTTCTGAAAGTGCCCATTTCCTCTTTTTTTTTTTACATCAAGTAATTAATTATATTTTAGATTCAGATAACAGTATCAGTAAAGAATTGCCCAGCTAGTGCTGTGTATTGGAATAATCATAATGCAAAATGAAAATGACACAGACACGGGAAAAACCACAAACAATCAATTTGCAAATGATTGTTTTGCAGACACTGTGATCTGGAATTTAAATTATATTTCAGATGAGATATCCAAATCATCACATTACAAATATATATATATATATATATAAAGTCTAGACTTGGAAAAGCATCCAGGGAAACACTACCTAGCCTTCTTTTCAGTGGATGATGGATTTATTTTTAATTCTTTGTAATTAACACAAGATTTGATATGAATCTGATTATTGTTTCCCTCTGTTTTAGAAGTTTGAGTAAGTCATGGCTTGGGAACGTTTGGTTCTCCAGATGTTGCTGGAATGCTACTCTCACCATCCCTTGGCCATTGACCAAGCTGGTTAGGGCTGATGGGAGTTGGAGTTCAACAACATCTGATGGACCACAGTTTCCCCATCCTTGGTATAAGTCCTCCAATGGGCTCGTCGTATACATTTACGCACGTTTCCCAGTACATTTTCAAGCACAAGTGTTGGTGCTGCCCTAAATGGTCTTGGCCTGGTATCCCTGAAGGAGCGCCTCCACCCCCATCATTCAGCCTAGACACTGAGGTCCAGCTCTGAGGGCCTTCTGGTGGTTCCCTCTTTGCGAGTACAGTGGTACCCCGCTAGACGAATGCTTCGCTAGACGAAAAACTCGCTAGACGAAAGCATTCGTCTAGCGGGAGGCTGCCCCGCTAGACGAAAAAGTCTATGGGGCTGCCTCGCAAGACGAAAAAATTTCGTCTTTTTTTTTTTTCGTTTTGCGGAGCGCGGCTCCCATTGCCGCTCCGCAAGACGAAAACCCCGCTAGACGAAAATTTTCGCGGGACGAATTATTTTCGTCTAGCGGGGCACCACTGTAATGAGGTTACAGGGAACCAGGCATAGAGCTTTTGCAGTAGTGGGACGCACCCTGAGGAATGCCCTCCCATCAGATGTCAAAAAGATAGGCAGCCCTATGTATGGAAGTTTTTTAAAAAAATGTTTAATGCTTTATTGTGCTTTTATATTTGTTGGAAGCTGCTGGGGCAACCCAGTCAGATAGACAGGGTACAAATAATAAAATTACTGTTGTTGTGGCTTCCTTCAGTTTTAGTCTAAATACAGGGGCAATATATAGGTTGAAATGGGCCATTTAAACAGTCAACACAGCAGATTCATCATCCATGGTATTTAGCCCAGCTCACACTCTGCATTGTGGTCATGGGGTTGATGAAGTGTTCCCCCTAAGACAGATACCAGCTTCTTAAAAGGAAATAAATATTCATTCCTGAGGTACATTAATGCATCTCAAGAAACACCATCTTAAGGGCTGTAGTAGATTTAGGAAGGAACACTGCAACACAGGAAGCTGTCTTATGACAAGTCAGGTCATTGGTCCATTTAGTTACTGTCTACACAGACTGGTGGCAGCTCTCCATTGGGTGACATTCCCAACCCTAGCTTGAGATGCCGAGAAGAGAACCTGGGACCCTCTGTATGCAAATCAGATTACCTGCGATGGCCCCTCCTCCAAATATTATCTTCCAGTTCACCAGTAGGCTTTGTTGTACAGTACGATTGCTTATTATTGGAGGCTGGCAGGCTTGCTAGTTCCATAGCTTCTCGCTAATACCCAATCCCTTGGACAGTGGCAGATCTACATTTTTGTGGCCCTGAAGCTTGAACTGTCATGGGGGCCCCTTTGCAACCAGCAACATGGCCTGAGTAACCACTCTTCTCTTCTTCAGTGGTGCTGTTTACAATAACCTTTAATACACCTGTGCTACCAACTCTCAAACTTTGGGATTTTTGAAATATATACAACAAAGAATTGATCGATTTGAATCATGCCACTCAAATTGGGTCTGCTAAAGTCACTTCTGAGGCTCTTCTGGAATTAAATTAGGGGCCCTGATGCTTAAGTTTCAATGGTTTCATAGTAGATGCCTTTGTAGCTGCCCCATGGCTTGGTGAGGGGGAGGAGAGAATACCCAGTACCATCAGAGCTGGCATGTTAAGCGAGTCTTGCCCAGGATCTCTGATCCTTTCTCGCACAAGCCCGCCTTCAACCACATATGGTTGAAATGTTAGGTGATAACGCCGAGGCCGGTGCCTCCTCACAACGCAGCGTCACCCGGTATTCATCACTCTGGTGTCCCGTCACGCTGATGTGACCCATTTCCAAGGACAGGAACACACGGCTAGCAGAGTCCAAACAGAAGCTGAGCCTTGAGGTGTAACATCTAAGCCTAAATTATTGTGCACAAAATCAAATGTAACAGAACAAAGAAAGCATGGCTTCTCCCTCTGTCTTTCATCCTTGGAGAGAGAACTGCAAAAACAATAGTTATACAGAGCAGAAACAGCGTATCTCCCTTTCCGCTCACAAAACTCCAATAATCTGTTCTGGAATGTAAACAGACATGTGACATGTAAGAATCCCACACTTCTGTCTGCAACACGGGAGGAATGGGATTCCCGACATGAAATTGTGCAAGTCAAATGTGCATAACATGCATTGGGAAGATGGCTGAAATAATGTTTATGATGTTCTCGGAACACTCAAAAAAAGACCCTAGAAGGGCTAAGCGCCGTCGTTCTCCTGGTATCCATGGGCAATGCTTTTGCCTCTAATAAGAAATTTGCCATCTGGGATTCAGCACAGCTAGAAAAGGGCTGCAAGACACCAATTAAACCTGAACTAATCTCCTAAGGCCAGCGGGCTTCAAATTAACCCTTTGCCTCAATGCTTGCCCTGATGTGGCATTGCGCTCCCAGCTGCCCCCCCTCCATCCAAACAGACCCAACTACTTCATGCCAAAGCAAACAAACACAGAGCAAAAGGAACCCACACAGCCCTTCCCACGCTGCATTATCAGTCCACTAAATCCTTCCCTGCAGAAGGAAGATAAATAAGAGAGCTGGAGAAAACAAAAAGTAATTCAGGCAGAGGGCTCAGGAAGCTTAAATACTATCTTGGCTGTGCTCAGCAGTCCTTGTTGGAATCAATTCACATAACACCTCAGGCCGTAACCTCTGGTGAACCAAACATGCTCCAAACAAGCAATAGCTAACAGTTTTAATTTCTCTCCCAAGCTAGGCAAACAATGGCTACATCGTGCACACCATATATTTAAAATACACCCCCCCCCCAGCAAAAGAATCCTGGGAAGTGTAGTTTCATGCCACAATTTCCAGCACCATTACACTACAGCTCCCATGATTCTTTTTTTGGTGGGGAGGGGGAGAACGTGCTTTAGATGCATGGGGTATGCAAAATAGCATGCCCTCCAAGTGTCCCGATTTTCCAGGGACAGTCCCGGAATTACCGAAGCCATCCTGGTAATGTACCTATGATTTGATCATGGAATGTCTCTCTGAGAAGCACATTACCACTCCTTCCTTGGAGGCTTTTAAGCAGAAGTTGGATGGCCATCTGTCATGGATGCTTTAGTTGAGATTCCTGCATTGCAGGAGGTTGGGCAAGATGACCCTCGGGGTCCCTTCCAAACTCTACAATTCCATGTTTCTATGGTATAGAATAATTAAATAAAACAAACAGTCCACCCCACCCGGATATTGCAGGTTTGGCTACAGAAGTAGTGGCACCAACACCTTGACCATCAGAGGTAGAGGGAAGATCCGAAATGAGAGTCACCATTGGAACTGAGTGTCTCAATGACTTGGGCTATTTCTGGCTAACTATTTGCGAGTCAACAGCTCTGCAACATCAATACAGTAGAAAGACCAGTGGAAAATGAGGGCAGTGGATTTTATGTTCTCACCTTGATGCACAGTGCGTCAATAATGACTGCCAAGATTCCATCAGCATTTTAAGGAATAATGCATAGATGTGCATCTAATAAATTTCCAAAAATTCTTAATATTGCTGACACATTTATTAAGATGTTGTCTTATTTTTCATCTACTGCTAATGACTATTTCATCTACGGCTAAATGACCATCTGATTATAGTCAAAACAAAATAAAATAAAAAATTCCTTCCAATAGCACTTTAGAGACCAGCTAAGTTAGTTCTTGGTATGAGCTTTCATGTGCATGCACACTTCTTCAGATACCTGAAGAATCTATGATACCTGAAGAATGTATCTGAAGAAGTGTGCATGCACACGAAAGCTCATACCAAGAACTAACTTAGTTGGTCTCTAAGGTGCTACTGGAAGGAATTTTTTATTTTGTTTTGCTTTGACTATGGCAGACCAACACGGCTACCTACCTGCATCTGATTATAGTTAGCTCATGCATGTGCATCAGGTGTTTTTTAATAATAATAATAATAATAATAATAATAATAATAATAATAATATATTTATATCCCGCCCATCTCGCTGAGTTTCCCAAGCCACTCTGGGTGGCTTCCAACAAAAGATTAAAAATACATTAAAACATCAGTCATTAAAAACTTCCCTTCAGATGTCTTCTAAACGTCAGGTGGTTGTTTGTTTCCTTGACATCTGATGGGAGGGCGTTCCACAGGGCGGGCGCCGCTACTGAGAAGGTCCACTGCTTGGTTCCCTGTAACCTCGCTTCTCACAGTGAGGGAACTGCCACTGGCGGAGGAAGAGGAGTGCGGGGGGAGCGTACTGCCCCTGGCAGCGCGATCCTGGTGGGGTGCCATCTTGGCTCTTCCCCCACCCACGCTGGGTGCCATGCCCCTGCAGGCAGTGTGCCAGGCCCCAAGGATGTGTGCCACGCCCCCGGGACGCACGCCAGCCCCACCCCTGCCTGCTCTCCGCCCTCCAGTGCTGAAGCATGAAGCTCCGCCACTGGGAACCACCAGAAGGCCCTCGGCGCTGGACCTCAGTGTCCGGGCAGAACGATGGGGGTGGAGACGCTCCTTCACTTAATTCTGAACCTTTTATTCCTGGAAGCTGTGGGTTGTACCCATCTAAACCAAATACCCAGAGTAGAATAAACAAAATGGGTGCACTTTATTGAGGTCAATTGATTTCAATAGACCTACTCTATGACTTACTTGGATACCGCTCAGCATGTTTGAAGCAACTCACAAGTAAAGCATTGTGTGTGAGGTAACATAACAGTTCAGCTTGTGTCCATTCATCAGTATGATGAACATGGATGTAGAGGGTCCCGCCCCTTCCGGCGGCGCCTGCGCACAGCCCCGCCCCGCGACCAAGATGGCGGCGCCCGCAGGAGGCGGCCTGGCCGCGCTGGGCGCCCATGAAGCCGCCGCCGCTGCCGCCGCCCTCTCACTGCCGGCCGAGGCCTACGGGAATGACCCCACCGTGGAGATGATCTGGGCCATGAAGGCCCACCAGCACGCCGAGGTCTACTTCAACCTCATTTCTTCAGTTGATCCCAAATTCCTGAAACTTACCAAAGCTGACGACCAGATCTACACTGAATTCAGGAAGGGCTTTAACCATCTTAAGATTGATGTGCTCGACTCTGAGGATCTTAAATCCGAACCTGCTAAAGAGAAATGGCGTCCATTCTGCTTGCAGTTCGATGGAGTAGTTGAGGACTTTAATTATGGCACACTTCTACGTCTGGATTGCAGTAAAGGTTACACAGAAGAGAACACAGTATTTGCAACCAGGATCCAATTCTTCGCCATTGAAATAGCCCGCAACCGAGAAGGCTACAACAGTGTGGTCTACAACAGTGCCAAGAAAGCCAGCTCAGCCACAGAAGAGGTTAGCTCCGGGTGAGACGTTCTACTCTCAGAAAGGGCAACACATTCAGAATGGACGGGGATCATGGCTTTGCACCAGCATCAACTCTAGCCGAGCTGCAGACTGTTCCTGTTTCAAGGCAGAGATGTAAAAGCCACAGCTGCTGCTGGAATGTTGTTTAAGGTGCTAAAATGACCTGAATAATGGATAACGGTGACGCATTTGTGGGCTCAGCCATAGCAACAGACTCTGATAATGTCAAGAGTCCAAATACTATGGAAACAAACTCAACATGGATGTATGACACTGATATCACTAATCAAAAGACAAAAAAGCATTAACAAACTATATCTGCACATTCCCAATCTGTAAGAATTTAACTGTGTTAACCACCTGCAGATTAGGGAGATAGATCATTGAAGCAGATGAGCTCCTTATTATGTATTGAAGTTCTCACCCTAGGCCACTAGGGGTGTTGTGTGTATAGTTTCACTCTGCCCACCGTGACTGCAGTTCTCACTCAGGTCGACATGCAAATGAAGGATTGAGAGCGCCGTTCATGGATTGGGTAGCTAGAGAGAGTTGTTACTGTTGCATGTTACTGAGTACTATATAAGCAGGCTGGCTCAGCCCTTCAGTTCAGTTCTGTTCCAGCCTGAGAATAAGGAGAGCTGCTTGGCGAATCACTGTGTCGTCTGCTATGTCCACCCACTACTTAATACTCCTGCCATAGAATTCTTAAATGGACACAATCTCTATTCGCCCCATCACTTTAGAAGCCATAATCCTTTAGAGACTTTAGGACAATCCAGTACAGCTTTCAGTACAGGTTGAGACATTTTCAGAATGCCTAAATGTCACTCTAGTAATTATTCCATGTTCCTTGACTTTTTGATTCTTCCAGTGTACCTGTTTTATTTCCCCGCTGCCCTGAATAAATTATTGAACTGCACTTTTACTGTGTAATTGAAGGTTTTCCATTGCCTTGTGCTATTACTGCTTTTACTGTACATTTAGAGAAGTTCAATTTTCTATTTCATATTGGACAGTGATTGTTCCCAGGGATGTATTTGGGGTTTTTTCTTCCTACTTTCTGACTTTTCAAAAAAATAGAGGTCGTCTCTGACAAGAAAACTCCTTTCTTGAAAGTTGATGCAAAGCCTGCTTTGTACTATCAAGACCATAAGCAACTAGTTGAATGTGGGCACACCAAAAGTCATTTTCTAGATCCTGACCAACGTTTTGTGGTATATAAGGTTTATCAGTCTAAAACACTTGCAAGACCCCCTAAAACCCCATTTATTTCAAAAGGCTATCGAAGCTGAAACTATGCATCGTTATTCGAAAGTATACCGCACTTTCAACAGGTTCTTGGTTTTTGTTTTACTTCCAAGTAGGTATGGAAAGATCTGTACATTTCTGTTCTTTCCATTTCTCAATTTTCCAATTTTAAATTCAGTTCTCCGCGTTTTTCAGTAATTTGTGATTTATTTCTTTTTAAATCCTTATGAAAACCCATCAGCATTTTGGTGCAAATTTCTGCTAATAAACCCATTTTTATTTGCAGTTTTGACTGATGTATGCATAAAATTGTATTATGTTTTCACTAATGTCTTCATTTTCACGCACACTTTCCCCAGTATATGCATTTTTGTAAACGCTGGTTGTTTGGAGCTCTGCATCGCAAAATTTGGATGTGTGCAAATTTTGAAGGGTGGTTGTCTTTCAGTTCACATATTGTTTCGGAAATTGAAGTTGATAGACTCAGCTTTAAAGGCACATGCATGAGGAACCATTAAAATAAGCCAGACCTGTGAAACTATCCTCTCTGTGAAAAAAAAATCATATACTGTGTGTGTGTGTGTGTAATTTTACTACATTTATCTCCCACCTTTCCTCCAAGGAACAGATGCAGTTTGTCTAAGCTTCTTGGGATACATATATATCCTATTTATTTATTTAGTGTGAGGTTTGAAGCTTTCAGGGTTAAATAAGTTCAACAGTACGCCCCTCCCACAGGGAAGATGTGTCACAACATCCGGGGTATCTGCTGTATACAGCATGTCTATGTGATTTGTGACATACTGTATTTCAGTCCTACTTTCGATTTTGACCGGAGCGGAGAGATGTCTTCCGTCAGTCCGGGAGTGTCCGTGATTTATATGCCTGTAAATTAAAGCTTGCTTACTTTAAACAAGCTAGACTTTGTGGGAGTTTTATTGCTGGCGGGCTCTGAGGCACAAGGCTCACGTACCGTTGCGCAAGAAGAGGTTTGAAGTTTGAACAACTCTGCAAAAGCACTGGAGAAGCAGGAAAACGCAGCAGGAAGTGTTGCTGGACATCACTCCCAAGTGCTAAACTGTTTTTGAGGCGTTTCCAGTTTAAAACAAAAGCCCAACATTTAGATTTACCATATAAAGTGTTCTGTTAATTGGCAATGGTGTATAAGTAAACAAAGATTCAATTCTCTTTTTTAAATGCTTTTATTTCTTTAAAAAACGAAAGGATTGGGTTCTCTGTGTCTTTTCAATAGATACAGAGATGTCATTTTTATTTTATTTTAAAGTCACATAACCTACAATATCACTTCTGTTCCCAAGACAATGATTTGGTTCCTCAGTGCTCTAGATAGCAATCACAAAGTTAAGCACATTCAGTTCCATTGATTTCAGGGTAAAAGTTAAGTCTATGCTCAACCATTGAAATCTGTGAAATTTTAAAGTGCTTACTTGTTGCTGGATCATACAGGTTATGTACAGGAAATGCCAATTGCCAAAAGATGGCATTTGCCAACGAAGCAGTTTAGCTAGCTCTTAAATTTAGGCCTTCTAAATGCTAGTCCAAATTTCATAATATGAATTTGTATCTTAAACATTTATAAACCAAAGTTTTATCTACCTATCTGGGAGGCTAGAAATTTTCTAGTTGTTTTTTTTTAATGTAATTATCTACTTTTGGGTCTGTCTTTGCATATATCAGAGTAAAGGGATCATTACTTTGCCTGTGGCTCATTTACTATATAATCTCATTTCGGTCCCAACCTCCAGTGAATGGTAATGGATATTGATCACTTGTTTTAACAGTGGAGTAAGAGATTCAATTTAACAATGGCGTAATATCTTTATAGTGGCTGGACTGTGAACAGAATGTGTTCAATATTTCGCAGGCAGCACAGAGCAATTTGGAGGCTACCTGTATTTCTATATTTGCAATAACTGTTCAATTTAGAAACAAGAAATGCATGCATACATACATACACACACACACACACACACACACACACACACACACATATATATATATATATATATATATATATATATATATATATATA
This sequence comes from Lacerta agilis, assembly GCF_009819535.1. Lineage (NCBI taxonomy): Eukaryota > Metazoa > Chordata > Lepidosauria > Squamata > Lacertidae > Lacerta > Lacerta agilis. The sequence goes on along the minus strand of NC_046320.1, from coordinate 16,083,181 downwards.
TATACATATACATACAGGACCCAGTCTGTTCATTTGATTGTAAAATGTTTTCCCTGTTTTCATATTCTTCTATATTGTATTTTTACACTGTTGTAACCCACCTGGGACCTTGTGGCGAAGGGCAGATAGGAAATATAATTAATAAATAATAAGAATTTTAATAAGTATAAATGTACTATTAACAGCAACATTTTACTAAAAATGATGTGAATGTAGAGATGTCTATGCAATGTCTATTAACCAAATGATAGCTAAATGGGAGTTCCAGACCCCACATGCCTCTGAATGCCACTTGCTGGGGAACAAACAGTGGGAAGAGGCAAACTAAAGCCCAGGGGCCAGATCCGGCCCAACTGCCTTCTAAATCCGGCCCACAGATGGTCCGGGAATCAGCGTGTTTTTACATGAGTAGAATGTGTCCTTTTATTTAAAATGCATCTCTGGGTTATTTGTGCGGCATAGGAATTTGTTCATTTCCCCCTCTTCAAAATATAGTCCGGCCCCCCTCAAGGTATGAGGGACAGTGGACCGGCCCCCTGCTGAAAAAATTTGCTGACCCCTGAGGTAATGCCTCCTTCCTCTGCTTCCAGGCTTCCCAGGAGCATCATTTGGCTACTCCTGGGAAGAGGATGTTGAAATAGATGGGCCTCTGGCCTGATGCAGCAGGGCCCTTTTTAATGTTCTTAATGCGTAATGGTTGTAGAATGAATTGAACCGACGCTAACACGTAAAAAATTAAATCCACCCATTTCCTATGCTAGAAAAATCCACCAATTTTCTAGGTCAACTCGCATGATGCAGTCATGCATTCTTCCCCTCTCCCTTGCCCGTCGAATTAATCTTTTTCTATCGCAGAAACTAGGGACCACGTTCTTTCAATGGCATTTCTCCTCTACATCACAGGCAAGCTTGGAACTGAAAATGCTAACATCTGCTGGGGAGAGGAGGGAAGCCTCCCTCCCACTACTGGAAAGAAATGAAATGGAACAGGAAGTATTTTTGATACTCTTAGTTGTGATGCAAGAAGACAAATGCAGAACACTAGCCACGCGTGGCAGAGCATTGCAGATTTTGTAACACCCTCTCCCACCAATGTACAGTAGTACCCCAGGTTACGCACACCCTGTGTTGCGGACGTTAGAGTTGCGAACACCCGCAACCCGGAAGTGTTTCCGGAGAGCGCGCGCGCGACCCCTGGATACGCAGAAGCGCTCAAATCGCGCCACTTCTGGGTTGTTTAAGGTTTTTTTGTGTGTGCGTTCATGATACTCACGCCCGCGTTACGTACTGCGACCCGGAATGGATCACGTGTGTAACCCGGGGTATCACTGTCGTTGTATGCCTGGGACCAGTGCCAGATTTATGTATAAGCTAAACAAGCTATAGCTTAGGGCCCCACTCTCTTGGGGGCCCCAAAAAAATTAAAGGGGGGAAAAACCTGGATGTACATTTCCAAAATACAGTATAAGATAAAAACAAAAACAAAAAAAACAAAACCTACATACAGCAACAGTGTTTTGTGTTGTGTAGGCTCCTGTGATGTAAGTAATGGGCCCCCAATCATTTTAAGTTAGAGCTTAATAATTATTTCACTATTAATATACTTCTTAATTGTATTTCAGTTCAACAATTACTTTGATAAAGAACATATTTTGTTATGTGCAAATGGCTTTAGATACCTATTAGGTCCATAAATTACCATATAGCATATATTCAATACAAAAAACAGCGACAATTTGCTGTTGACAAAGGACAGCTGGACATATAAAGGGCCCCATTATCTTCAGTAGCTTAGGGCCTCATCAAACCTAAATCAGGCCCTGCCTGGGACTACCAAAAATCAAACAAAAGGGGAGGGAAGTGCCTAGGAACCCATAATCCATGGCCAGTGAGAGTTGTTTGGCTTGTGAGATCCCAAGTTGTCAAAGTGACACAAAGAGGGATTTGTGTCATCACTGATGATGTGTAACCTCATGCTTTGAGAGGGAGGGAGGGATCTAGCTTGCAACACTTTATTTCCCTTTACTGGTGCCGTCAAATCTTGCTGGACTACAACTCCCATAATCCCTGACCCTTGGCCATGGAACCATTGGTTTATCAAAGTTGTCCTCTAAAACATATTGAGGGTTGGAGGAGTAGGCTGCCTAATTCCTCCCTTTCCTACAGCAAATGGATAATAGACCTATTCCATTCTTATGTGCTTCCTGTGGAATGCCATGAAAAGCAGTGGGAGGGAGACAGTGCCACAAGGAATGTGATCGGATAAAGTATTTCCTTTCTGGATCCTTTGAGGTGGCACCCTTGACCGAGTCACTGGAGAGGCCTATGTTTTTCCAACTGAAAGACTAGTGTGGTGATTTCTTTTTAATTATTTTTTTCCGCAAAGTAAAACCTGAGAAGACAGTGACTCCCTGATGTCACAGCAGAAGACATGAAATATCAGAGTCGTGTGTCAAATCCTCCAGTAATTCTAAGAGTGAAAACATAGTGTTGATAAGGCAAGCAGAGAGAGAGGAGCAAATTGCAAAAGGCATACAAGACAGCCATCAACTTGTCTTTAAATACACCAGGAGCAGGGAACTGGCCAGAAAGTGTTGAGAGATGACAAAGGTGTGAAAGGGTTGGAGGAGGACAGGGAGGGTGCAGAGAAGCTAAATGAATTATTTGCCTTGACTGTCACCATGGAAGATGGTGGAGAGATGCCCACTTCTAAACCATTAGAGAGATGGAGCACACAGAAACTATTACGGCTTCTCAGTAAATACTTAGGCTCGACCAGGAAACATTTAAAAACAGCAGAGGTACAGAGGAGCCAATGGACTGTCGGCATCCAGAGGGAGTTGGGAGGCCAGCTGGCTAGCCCCCAGCTGGATCGCTTCCTTTCAGCTGACCTGCTGGGCAATTCCCGATCTCTGGCATGGCATTAAATCAGCGACCCAGTCTTCAAAAGCCTGGGCACACTATATCCTCAGAGAGCAACAGAAGTGGCGAGAGAGGCTTGCGAAAGCATATCTACAAGCAGATTTATTGAGCATAGATCAGGACAGAGAAAAAAGTTCCCAGCAATCTGTGTTGGTTGTAAACAGACATGTGACACACAACTATTCCATGTCTGCAGCTTAAGGTGGAATGGCATTTCCTAACATGGACTACCTGTGGGAAGTGGCTTCATGTGAGGAGACCACAGTTGTCTTTTCTTTCTTTACTCTGCAGAGAAACCTGTGTAGCTCACCATAACAAGGAGCACTAGCGCACAAACGCAGAGACTTTGGATTTGTGAGGTCTCGGATCAATACAGCCTCACACTGACTACTTGTTTGCTAGAAATACAAATGCATAAAAAAAATTTATGACTTCCACTTATCTTACAAATGCCAGGCCTAATAATTCCAGACATGTGCAAGCCACCAGTGAGCTGGAAAAACATGAGACTCATTGGGTCTAAGATTAATGAGATGAATTCAGTCGTGCCTGTTACTTGTGACTTTTTAATTTTTTAGCGGTGAGGGGAGGGATGCAAACATAATTTTCATGACAACTATTCATTTATTTATTTCATTTATAGCCACCTTTCCTTCAAGGAGCCCAAGGTGGTATACACATTTGTCCTCCTCTCCATTTTGATTTGCAACAATCCTGTGAGGTACGTTAGTCTAAGAGACAGTGGTCCCTGGTCCTGAATGGGGTAACTGTGCCCCTGTAGGACCAGGTGCACAGCCTGGGAGTCATTTTGGACTCACAGTTGTCCATGAAGGCACAGGTTAATTCTGTGTCCAGGGCAGCCATCTACCAGCTCCATCTGGTATGCATGCTGAGATCCTACCTGCCCGTGGACTGTATCGCCAGAGTGGTGCATGCTCTAGTTATATCCCCCTTAGACTACTGCAAAGCTACAGGGAACCAGGCAGAGGGCCTTCTTGGTAGTAGCGCCCGCCCTGTGGAACATTCTCCCATCAGATATCAAGGAAATAAACAACTATCTGACTTTTAGAAGACATCTGAAGGCAGCCCTGTTTAGGGAGCTTTTTAAATATTTGATGTTTTATTCTGTTTTTAATCTGTTGGGAGCCACCCAGAGTAGCTGGGGAAACCCAGCCAGATGGGCAGGGTATAAATAATAAATTTTTGTTGTTGTTGTTGTTGTTGTTGTTGTTGTTGTTGTTGTTGTTGTTGTTGTTGTTGTTATAGTGGCTGGCCCAAGATCACCCAATGAGCTTCATGACTTAGGAGGGATTTGAATCCTGGTCTCCCAGGTCAAAGTCCAGCACTCTACACCAGTGTTTCCCAAAGTGGGTGATCCCATCCCTAGGAAGTGGATCACAACTTGCCTGCCTGATTGGCCCGTTGCAGGTGGGCTGTGGCACTGGCCCCACCCCTGGGGTGGATCAGACTGAGCTACTTAAAGAAGGTAGATTTCAGGGGGGGTGGGGTGCTGTGTAATTTTTTTCCCTGCAAAGAGGGAGGTAGGCCAAATAAGTTTGGGAACCTCTGAACTGCACCATACTGGCCCTCAAACATTTTGTCCCCCCATTTAGCAGAGCAGCACCACAGAGTTCCCTTGAATGGAACAATTCCTATTTTTCACTTTGACGTCCTGAGTGTTAACACTGGAGCATACAGGTGGATCGGACAATAGCTGATGGACTTGACCAGAGCACCCTAGAGCAGGGGTCCCCAAACTAGGGCCCGGGGGCCAGATGCAGCCCAATCTGGCCCACGGACGGTCCGGGAATCAGCGTGTTTTTACATGAGTAGAATGTGTCCTTTTATTTAAAATGCACCTCTGGGTTATTTGTGGGTCCTGCCTGGTGTTTTTACATGAGTAGAATGTGTGCTTTTATTTAAAATGCATCTCTGGGTTATTTGTGGGGCATAGGAATTCGTTCATATTTTTTTTCTTCAAAATATAGTCCGGCCCCCCACAAGGTCTGAGGGCCCCCTGCTGAAAAAGTTTGCTGATTCCTGCCCTAGAGGATTCTGCGCTAGTAAGAGCATTAGGGCTGGAAAGAGATACAGAGCATCCATTTCCACAGAAGAGTGCTGTCATAGATCTGTATAAGCTATCTCCTGTTGGCAGCCCATATAACTCGCAGAGCTACCTGGACATCCATTAGGCTCTATATAGCCTGCTACATTGACCTTGGAATAAGGTTATCTGAGGATTTATTGTGAGGTTGCAAAGGTGAAACAGAAACTGTTGCCGTTACCAAGGTAAGTGCTGGTTTAGGGGTGTTTGAGAAGTGTTTTGATTTCCTTGGGTTGTAACCCAGAAACAAAGAATAGAGTATGCCACATGTGCTTTATCTAAATGACTGTATTTCACTGAAACAAGTGCAATTCTCTGTGAGTCGTTCTAAGTGGTCTGTACCAAGCAGTGAAAGCACCTCTGTCTATTATTGGATCGACAGCTATTGAGATAACGGATGCAGAATAAAAGCCATAACAGCCAATAATGGAAGTGTTCTTAAATGCCCATTGGTAAAGAAATGACATTATCTGCTGATTGCCCTGAAGCAAACAACATGATATGCGTGAGGGAGTGTTTTCTCATCAGCTGCTATCAAGTAGCACTTCAATTAGGTTATTTTGAATAAGATGGTTTCCTTCCAGCAAAATGGAAGCAAAAACTCTGGCAAATTTAAACAAAGTATCACTGTGCTGTTAGGTTAACTTCCTTCCTTCTTCCTTCCTTCCTGAAAGCTACATTGATGCGTACAACAGTTGCCAACATGTCCTAACATGGGGCTTCTCCAACCAAGCCCTCTCCATGGTTTGCACGACAACGCTCTCATCATTCCCGACCACCCATTGGATGGGTCTGATCGTAGTCTAGCACATCAGGGAGACATCAGGTTGGGGGAGTCCTCCTAGCACTCTAGTGCTGGTCTGGGGAACCTGCAGCCCGCCAGATGTTATGGGATGCCTGGCTCCACTGGCTAAGGATGATGGGAATTAGAGCCCTGTGGCATCTGGACGGCCACAGCTTCCCATTGCTGCTCTAGAGTGACCAAGAAACAGAATGCAGGGCTGGGCTCTGCAGACAGACGCAGATTTACTCTTAATGGATGGCATCACAAAAGCCAAGGCAAGGTGTAGCCGCGCAACCAAGCTGCATCCCTGAGCATCCCTCTTTCTACAACATGAGCAAATAGCTGCCAATTAATCCGATGAGGGAAGTTGAAGCACTATGCATTAGGGCACTAAAACTAGGCAAAATCTGCCATCTGTCCCAACCCTGGGGGCCTGGCCAGGGGCTGCCACATATCTATCTTCCTGTGCAAATTGCCCTCCATGATACTTGGACTATCAAAGCTTCCCCTCCACACACCAGTAAAAAGCATTTCACTAGCGTGCAGTGAATATTTAAACTACACAGGATATCTTATCAAGAGGTGATAGTTATGGGATTAAAAAAAATGATGCCAGAAAAGATAGCATAAAGTGAAAAAATTTGGGAAGTGCTTTATACCAAGGCCATTGGCCCATTAGCTCATGGACCAGGAGTGTCTCTCTCGGGTTTCAGAAATGATGGACTTGGGACTTTCTGCATGCAGAGTAAGTGCTCTATCACGGAGCTATGGCCTTTTCCCTTGACATGATTTGCTCTGGAAGCATCTGCTTGGGGAATTGGGGATGCATTTGGTTTTATAAAAAGTTTAGTTAATGGGTTGAAGATCCTTGCGTTCTCTTTGTCACTTTCCCTGCCCAAATGCAGGCATCTTTTTTTTCCCTTTTAATCCCATGCAAGGGCAAAGTTACTTTTCCATATTCCTGCCCCTTGTGCCCTCTTCCTTTTCTGCCTCCTGCTGACTTTTCCTAACTCATCAAACGGTAAATAATACATGAAGATGGATAAGAAAATAGGAAGTGTCTTGCAAGATTAGACAAAAGATCCAATTAAGTCCAGTATTTTTATTTCAATATTGAGCAGCCAGATATCTCTGCAGGATGCTAGGGGAGAGGTAGTACCTCTGGTGGGGGACACGTTGTGCTCCTTTGGTCCCCACCCTGCACTCAGCTCTCACCTGTGGCTCCTAGAAGCTGTCAACATGTGACAGAGGCCACACCTTGGGAAACGGCTTTGACTGGCCTGCTAAACCAGGTGAGGATTGCCGATGGGTCTCAAAGCCTCGGTGAGTTATGGACTTTCCCTGCATGTGAAGATATGCTCTGGTGGATTGAGCAGACAAGACCAACAGAGGGGCCAATGGTGAAGATGGTGGTTTCTGCACATGCTGGAGAGGGAATTGAGGGGCAGATGGGCCTCATCAACCTGGGAAGGTAGCCCATTTAGGAGAAGGAAAACTCTCATCCTAAACCTCCACTGCCTTGAGGGATATCTCTGGGAGAAGAAAAGGCTGAGGAGTAGTCCCTAAAGTGTTTGGATGGTGCCTTGTACGCCTCCTTCCAGCTACACATCAGCGAATAGGGTATTTTAGTCTGGGCAGCTCAGGACCTCCATTACACACTGCCCAAGCTTGTGCCATGGGACGATCACTTTGGTGCAGATAATGCAGCACTATGTCATCACACCCGGAGGTGCCCTCTATTGTCTCTTGAGACAGATGGATGCAAATAACAGATGTCTCTTTTCTGTCCCCTATAACCTGGGGCACCTGGGGCTATACAATTTCCAAACATAGGGTACAGTGATCACAGCGTATAGGGTTAGTTATTCAGGCTGCAATCCTATACCCCAGTTGTGGGGAACATGTGGCCCTCCAGATGTTGTTGGACTACAACTCTCACTCCTCCCTGACCATTAGCTATGCCATCTGTGTCTGATGGAAGCTGGTTTCCAACAACATCTGGCGGGCCACTGCTTCTTCATCCCTGCTATCCCAACCTATCTGGGAGTAAACCCCATTGCAACCAGAAGAAGTAACTCCCCATTAAAGTCAGTGAGTTTACTTCTTCTGAGTAGACATGTATAGGATTGTGCTGTGATACACCAATACAACATAAATGCCTTGGTAAATACTGAAAGTGTTGCTCATCTAAGAGATTTTATGTAATATCTGTTGGGATGTCTACCTAACTGCTGGGGACACCACTTATACCCCTAAGACACAAACTTTACAACAACAAACAACAACAACAACAACAACAACAAATTAATAATAATAATAATAATAATAATAATAATAATAATAATAATACCCCACCCATCTGGCTGGGTTTCCCCAGCCACTCTGGGCGGCTTCCAGCAAAACATTAAAATACAATAATTCATCAAATATTAAAAGCTTCCCTAAACAGGGCTGCCTTCAGATGTCTTCTAAAAGTCAGATAGTAAGTTGTTTATTTCCTTGACATCTGATGGGAGGGCATTCCACAGGGTGGGCGCCACTACCGAGAAGGCCCTGTGTCTGGTTCCCTTTAACTTCGCTTCTCGCACTGAGGGAACCGCCAGAAGGACCTTGGCGCTGGACCTCAGTGTCCGGGCAGAACGATGGGGGTAGAGACGCTCCTTCAGGTATACTGGGCCGAGGCCGTTTAATAAGGGGATTCCCTCCCCACCAACTACCAACTTTCCAAAACAACTTTGAACCATTGTGTTTGTTATCCTCTTTGGCTACCCACAACCAGGGTATATTTTCAGTCTGACAAACAGCCAAGAATGTCAATTGAGGAGTAATGAGTGTTCCCAGTATGGCTTGTGAAATGTTGAGTATTTATTAACATAGAATCACATCTGCCAGGTTTTCTCCTGGCAGAAATGGGAACACTTTTGCTGAATTTGTTATAGACAGGGTCTATCTCAAAATAAGTAGAATCCCACATTAGGAAGCATACTGTGAACTGAAGATGGTGGTTCAGAGACAGAGGACCTACTTACGGAGATGTTAGGAATGACTAAGGACTTGTTCACACTGGAGCAAAATGTCAACTCGTACTGCCTGTCTCCCATCAATGTAGGCTCGCCTGCAAGATGTCGTCCCCATTACAGCGTTGTCTCAGAACTTTTATCCCTTGAATGTGGCATTTCTTTATCCCTTGAAAGTCTGAAACAGAAAACCCTGCATTGAAAAGGGGGAGAGTCTGGGGTAACACTGAGTGGCTTCCACATTTTGCTCCGATATCGACAAACCCACAACTGAAACTAGTGCAACTACTGAAACCAAACAACAAGGTGCTCACAGGTAATCTACATTGGATTGGGACCATATATTTGCTTTCTTCATTCTTTCCAACAGACCTTGTCCTTTAAGAATGTGCTTTATAGAACATCTCAATTTGGGCAATAATAAAATGTTAAGACAAGAAACCCAATATAGCAGTTTGAAGAAACTGCAGAGCTTCGCTCCAAAAGTGTTGGTTTGCAATGCTGTAGTGAAATTATCTGAAGTTAAGGCACCCTGGAGGCTTACCTTTAAAATTAGTTTGTACTTTTATTGACAGGGTTTTGATTTGTGGTGTATGTAGCTCGGCTTTGGAAGGTGGACTAGTTATTTGGCTAATATAATGTGGATCTAATCAGGTTTTTATTGTTGAATGGGCAAGTTTGATCCAAGCCAAAAACAGCAAAGAGTCTTGTGGCATTTTAAAGACTAACAGATTTATTGCATCATAAACTTTTTGTGGATTAGAGCTTTTGCTGGACAGGCTAACACATCTCTGGATGTCAATCCAAGCAGGAATTCGGCATTCGAAAACAAATACAAAGCCTTACCCTGAAAACTATCTTCAGAAAAATCCACTAGACTCATATCAGAAGCTTGAACAAAAGGAAAGGGGAATGAAATCCATAATCGCTTCACTTAGTAATTCCCACTCGTAGCAATAAAAATGACCAATGGAATAAAAAGCAAATGACCTGATGTTTGGTGAAGCCCTTAATCCCGAGAGGGATAAATCTAGATGCATTTTAAAAACAGCATCTGTGCCTTATTTAATTGTTTCAGACCCCAGGTGATTACGTTTGATAAACAGAACTCAAACAAACGACAGCAGAAGTACCCTCAGCGTTTTGAAGTCACACACCAAAAAGAAAATATGTCAGCATTGAAACGATATTTTATTCATCTTCCTTGATAGAACAAAACTGATTTATTTTGATTTTTATATAGTTCCTTTAGAAGTGTACTCTGAGTGGCTTAATTATGCCTCTTTTTGCCCTAGTGTAAACTTCCTCGTGCTGCAAACTCTTTGACAGAGACAAACAAATAGTTGTTGCTGCAAATCAAGACAAACTTAATCTAGTGTCTTGCACCGAAGTGCATGTTTGGGAGTCCCACAATAGCTGTTTGCTACAGGCAATGTTTTATAGTCTTAATTATATCACCACTGGAAAAATCACTGGCTGTGTATCTATGTTCATTTGTGCACATTATGGGTTCCCCCCCCTCCCGTCCCCCAGGAGTGATATGGTAAATAACTATATCTGAAACCTAAAACACTAAGATTGATGTTCTTCAGGAGGTTTTCCTTATAAAATTGACTTCAAACAAGCACTCTGATACCTTGTAAAAAAAAAGAGAGAGAGATAAAGAGGTTGTGATCAGATAGGGTTATAATGTCATTTAACGAAAGGCTGCAAATATTTTCCTTCTTTCTACTTATTTAAGAGGGTTGAAAAGCTGGTTAATGGGAACTTAAATGAGCTGCAAATGACTGTGGAGGAAAGCTGGTTGTGTAATTCAGTGACTGTCCTCATTAGCGAAACTGAGCAGAGGGGAAAAAATAATTGGGATAGAAGAAAATAACCCCTGGCAGCATATTAAAACTCCACAAGCACTCACTGATTGAGTAGTCCACTGAAAAGCTCCACTGAAATGAATGGGCATTGCACACGAACACTGTGGGGAAGTAGCCAGGGAAGTGCTCCGTCTAGGGCTGTTCCCCCTAGGACAGGTAGGTAGAAATGTTAAAGGACCCCTGGACGGTTAAGTCCAGCTAAAGGCAACTATGGGGTGTGGCGTTCATCTCACTTCAGACCGAGGGAGCCAGTGCTTGTCCACAGACAGCTTTCCGAGTCATGTGGCCAACATGACTAAACCGCTTCTGGCGCAATGAAACACCATGACGGAAGCCAGAGCTTTACTTTCCCACTGTAGTGGTACCTATTTATCTACTCTCAGTGGTATGCTTTCAAACTGCTAGGTTGGCAGTTTTAAATGCTTGATGTTTTACTGTGTTTCTATATATGCCCAGAGTGCCTTGGGAAACCAAGCCAGATGGGTGGGGAATAATAATAATAATAATAATAATAATAATAATAATAATAGCCTAGTCAAGTTGCATGGGATCAACTTCAATCTGTTACCTTCAAGGATGTTGACAGGCTGCTTGGATGAGTAAAACCGACCATCTGTCTCCTTGATCCTTGCCCATCATAAAAGCGAGCCGGGAAGGGCTGGGCGATGGGCTCTTGGGGTGGTGAATGCTTCCCTCTGTGAGGGAGCCTTCTCAGACCCACTGAAAGAGGTAGTTATTAAACTGCTTCTTAAAAAAAACAAACATATTTGGACCCGGCCAATATGGCTAACTATTGCCTAGTCTCAAAGCTTCCATTCTTGAGCAAGGTGATTGAGCGGGTGGTGGCTGAACAACTCCAGGCACACCTGGAGGACACAGACCATTTGGATCCCTTCCAATCGGGATTCAGGCTTCATCATGGGACTGAAACCACCTTGGTCATGCTGGTCAATGATCTCTGGCGGGCTAGGGACAAAGGTGAAAGCTGTTCCTAGTTCTGCTGTATCTCTCTGCGGCCTTTGATACCATGACATCCTTCTGGACCATCTAGATGGGCTGGGAGCTAGGGGCACTACTATACAGTGGTTCCGCTCCTTCCTCCTAGGCTGTGTCGAGAAAGTGGTGTTGGGGGATGAGCATTCAGACCCCTGGGCTCTCACTTGTGTGGTGCCTCGGGTCTCCGTCCTCCCCATGCTTTTTAATATCTATATGAAGTGGCTGGGAGAGATCATCAGGGGGGTTGGGATGGGTTCATCAGTATGCAGATGATATCCAACTCTTCTTCTCTTTTAAATCAGAACCGGTGAAGGCAGTGAATGTCCTGTGTGAGTGTCTGGAGGCAGTTGGAGGATAGATGGCAGCTAACGAATTGAGGCTGAATCCTGACAAGACAGAAGTACTGTTTTGGGGGGACAGGAGACAGGCAGGTGTGGGGACTCCCTGGTCCTGAATGGGGTAACTGTGTCCCTGAAGGACCAGGTGCGCAGCCTAGGAGTCATTTTGGACTCACAGCTCTCCATGGAGGTGCAGGTTAATTCTGTGTCCAGGCAACTGTCTACCAGCTCCATCTGGTACACAGGCTGAGACCCTACTTGCCCATGGACTGTCTCACCAGAATGGTGCATGCTCTAGTTATCTCCCGCTTGGACTACTGCAATGCGCTCTATGTGGGGCTACCTTTGAAGGTGACCCAAAAAGTACAACTAATCCAGAATGTGGCAGCTAGACTGGTGACTGGATTGGCCACCGAGACCATATAACACCGGTCCTGAAAGACCTACATTGGCTCCTAGTACAGGGAACCAGACAGAGGGCCTTCTTGGTAGTGGCGCCCAACCTGTGGAACACTCTTCCATCAGAGGTCAAGGAAATAAACGTCTACCTGACTTTTAGAAGACATCTGAAAGCAACCCTGTAACAGGAAATTTTAATGTGTAACATTTTACATTTTTTTATGTGCTGTAAGCCACCCAGAGCGGCTGGAGAAACCTAGCCAGATGGGTGGAGTATTATTATTATTATTATTATTATTATTATTATTATTATTATTATTAGCTTTTATAGTGCTTTGAATTCAATCCAATAGAATTGAACTGGACTTCAAGTAACTGTTTATGAAATTTCAGCCCAAGACTTCAAAATGAAGCATATTTTCTGTGGAAGGATCCATGTGATCTACTTAGAAGAAAACACAGGGACAGGCTTTGAGTTGGAAGCAGAGCAATCATATGCACAGAGGGCCAGTAGCCAGATGCAGCAGGTTCTTCTTATGTAAAGGTAAAGGTAACGGGACCCCTGATCATTAGGTCCAGTCATGTCTGACTCTGGGGTTGCGGCACTCATCTCACGTTACTGGCCGAGGGAGTTGGCGTACAGCTTCCGGGTCATGTGGCCAGCATGACAAAGCCGCTTCTGGCGAACCAGAGCAGCGCACGGAAATGCTGTTTACCTTCCCGCTGGAGCGGTACCTACCTGCACTTTTGACGTGCTTTCGAACTGCTAGGTGGGCAGGAGCAGAGACCAAGCAACGGGAGCTCACACCATCGTGGGGATTCAAACCGCCAACCTTCTGATCAGCAAGCCCTAGGCTCTGTGGTTTAACCCACAGCGCCACACGCATCCCTTTCTTCTTATGTACTTACCACCATATGTTGTTGTTTCAGGTTATGCTGATGTTTAAAATGTGTCTTTTATATTGTATTTTATTTTGTCTATTTGTGATACATCTTAGGATGCCGTAAACCACGTAGCATGGAGCTGTAGATAAACTGTACCTGAAAATCCACCTACACCTGTAAGGACGGGATGTAAGATTGGGAAAATGAGAAACTGGGAGTACCAAAATTTACAGATCTGCCCATCCCTCGTCTCCAGTGCTCGGTGATGTCATCACTCCTGGGACACCAGAGCTGCGCTTCCATTCGCTTACAACACTTCTACTGCCGCTGTGCATAAGCCAGTCCTTAGGGAGCCATTCATGCCTGTGAAGGCTGCTTCTTACAGAATGGCGCAGCTGCCTGCATCTCTGGTTAACATGATAAGATGAGGAGGGGCTCATCCTGCCTTCCTGTCTCCTGTCAGCTCTAGCAATGACGTTCGGAGGCAGGGATGGTTAAGGTGAGTGGGAGAGAAGTTAGGATTAGAGAAGCAAAGTGAACCAGTAGGGGTGAAATGACAGAAATGTAACGAGTGGAGAATTTGGAAGCCCAAAGAGTAATTTAAATTCCATTCTGAATCCCGGTGTAGAAAGGAAGCATGTGAGGGGGAGATAGGATAATTACATGTTCTTGGTGATGACTTGGTAAAATGCTTAGAAAGTCCAAGAGTAATTACTATGTAACCCACACTGCTTTTAGAAGACAGAAATAATCCCCCGTTTACATTTTATCACCATGTCTATTATCATATAATTAAACTGTCACTACCTGTATTTACTGTGTAATTAAGTGACAAGCATTATCCCAAAGAGCATTGAAATAAAAATGAGAAACATGACACCTTTGCTCTCTCCTGTATTGCACCTCTGTTTCCCCCCCCCCCACCCCACCCCACAAAGAGAGAAGGGTGGGTGGGAGGGAGGGAGGGAGGGAGTAAGGCATATTTACTGACTGAAAAATAACTTTTGATTAAATCTATAGAGATGAGCACACACACACACACCCCTTGGTTTCAGTTCACGCTGAAGAAAATGCATGGAAAAATCCTCAAGATTTTCGGAAGCATCCCAGAACCATCAGTCTGACCACTGGAGACAGAATGCTAGGCTAGATACAGGACCAGCCTGTGGCATTTTAATGCCTGAGGCAATGGATAAGGTGATGCCCCCTTCCATTTCTGCAAAAGCCAGCCGGTCTAGTAGTCAAAACTTAAAGGTAAAAAAAAAGGTAAAGGGCCCCCTGGATGGTTAACCCTGGACTATGGGGTTCTGGTGCTTATCTCGCTTTCAGGCTGAGGGAGCCGCCATTGGTCCACAGACAGCTTTCCGCATCATGTGACCAACATGACTAAACAGCTTCTGGCACAACGAGACACCTTGACAGAAGCCAGAGCGCATGGAAACGCCGTTTACCTTCCTGCCACAGTGGTACCTATTTATCTACTTTCAAACTGCTAGGTTGGCAGGAGCTGGGACAGAGCAACGGGAGCTCACCCTGTTGCGGGGATTCAAACCGCTAACCTTCTGATCAGCAAGCCCAAGAGGCTCAGGGGTTTAGACCACAGCGCCACCCATGTCCTAGCAGTCAAATCTTACTTCAGCGCTGGCAACAGGACACCACTTCACCACGTGTGAGGGCAGCAGGCTAGTTTAAAGGGCATAGGGCAAGCCATGTGTGGCACACCCAGCTCTGTACCCCATCACCTTGCCACCAGTCTCCCACCCATCCAGCCCATGTACCAACCTTAGCCATCCAGGATGTCCTGGACCCAATGGAAGGCAGGTTGCTATGGGGTTAGTTGCCTAAGGTAGGGCAAGACTTTAAAGCAGAACCACAGGATGTGGGAACCACTCAGATGAGGGGGGCGGGTGTTAAAAACATTGCTTTTTTTCTACCTATCTAGGTCTGGGTGGAAAGTGAGGAGGAATTAAAGAACCTTTTAATGAGGGTGAAAGAGGAGAGCGCAAAATATGGTCTGAAGCTCAACATCAAAAAAACTAAGATCATGGCCACTGGTCCCATCACCTCCTGGCAAATAGAAGGGGAAGAAATGGAGGCAGTGAGAGATTTCACTTTCTTGGGTTCCATGATCACTGCAGATGGTGACAGCAGTCACGAAATTAGAAGACACCTGCTTCTTGGGAGAAAAGCAATGACAAACCTAGACAGCATCTTAAAAAGCAGAGACATCACCTTGCCGACAAAGGTCCGTATAGTTAAAGCTATGGTTTTCCCAGTAGTAATGTACGGAAGTGAGAGCTGGACCATAAAGAAGGCTGATCGCCGAAGAATTGATGCTTTTGAATTATGGTGCTGGAGGAGACTCTTGAGAGTCCCAAGGACTGCAAGAAGATCAAACCTATCCATTCTCAAAGAAATCAGCCCTGAGTGCTCACTAGAAGGACAGATCCTGAAGTTGAGGCTCCAGTACTTTGGCCACCTCATGAGAAGAGAAGACTCCCTAGAAAAGACCCTGATGTTGGGAAAGATGGAGGGCACAAGGAGAAGGGGACGACAGAGGATGAGATGGTTGGACAGTGTTCTCGAAGCTACCAACATGAGTTTGGCCAAACTGCGAGAGGCAGTGAAGGATAGGCGTGCCTGGCGTGCTCTGGTCCATGGGGTCACGAAGAGTCGGACACGACTGAACGACTGAACAACAACAAAGGTCTGGGTGGGGGTCTGGTGTGACACAAAACAATGCATGGCTGATGAGCTGAGTTCTGCTTGGCAGGTCAGAAATTCTACAGAGCATTTAAAATGACTCTGTTAATGTTCAGGCTGCTTCTCCTTTCTAATTCTTATTCACATTCTAACCTCTGTCAGATGAAGGGGAAAAATACTGTGCCATTTTTAATTTTTTAATCTTCTTTTAACTTTCTCAGTGATGAGTGGGGTCTTTAATCAGGGAAAGATGGAAACCCCAAGCATGCAAGCTAGTGAATATTGAAAAGGTCAACACAGTACAGTGCACTGTTTTAAATTATGGTGTGTCTCCTACATCCTAAAGATTAGCACACCTTTGCAAAAAGAGACGTTTAACTCTTTCTCCAAATGGCACCTCACATCTAAGATACTGCTAATGCAGAGTAATGTTGGGAATATTATTTTATTTCTTTTTTGAGTTTGGAATACTGTGCTTATATCTTGAAAGCATCTTCATCTTCATCATCACCATCATTTTATTAATCGTCTTCTAAACAACTGTCTCAAGGCAATTTACACATGCAATTATTAAAAATAGTTACAGAATTAAACAAATAATACAAAGCAGCTCCCCTCTTCAAAGGAGTTTAGAGACTAAAACTGACAACAGGAAGACAACAGAGGGAAGCGAGATGCCTGCGAGGAGCCAGCCAAACTTGTATTTACCCTTGGCTGGAGCTGGCGATGAGGATTAGTGGGATTAGAGCTAAAAGGCCTTTCATGAAAGATGGATACTGTACATGGATTTGAAGGGAGAGAGCATTATGCTGGTCTAAAATGCCAGAATAACAGTTAACTAATATTATTTTTTATGGTGCTGGAGGAGACTCTTAAGAGTCCCATGGACTGCAAGAAGATCAAACCTATCCATTCTGAAGGAAATCAGCCCTGAGTGCTCACTGGAAGGACACATCCTGAAGCTGAGGCTCCAATACTTTGGCCACCTCATGAGAAGAGAAGACTCCCTGGAAAAGAGCCTGATGTTGGGAAAGACGGAGGGCACAAAGAGAAGGGGACAACAGAGGATGAGATGGTTGGACAGTGTTCTCAAAGCTACCAACATGAGTCTGACCAAACTGCAGGAGGCAGTGGAAGACAGGAATGCCTGGCGTGCTTTGGTCCATGGGGTCACGAAGAGTCGGACACGACTAAACGACTAAACAACAACAATATTATTATTTTATTCACCATTATAATATGGGGGACATCTGGCTTACTAGCAGTACATGGGGAAAGGATCTAGGGGTCTTGGTGGACCACAAGCTTAACATGAGTCAACAGTGTGATGCAGCAGCAAAAAATAAAAAATAAAATAAAATAATAACACTATTCTAGGCTGCATCAACAGAAGTATAGCATTCAGAACAAGGGATGTACAGTGGTACCTCAGGTTAAGAACTTAATTCGTTCTGGAGGTCCATTCTTAACCTGAAACTGTTCTTAACCTGAGGTACCACTTTAGCTAATAGGGTCTCATGCTGCTGCACAATTTCTGTTCTCATCCTGAAGCACAGTTCTTAACCTGAGGTACTATTTCTGGGTTAGCGGAGTCTGTAACCTGAAGCGTCTGTAACCTGAAGTGTCTGTAACCCGAGGTACCACTGTAATAGTACCACTCTATTCTGCCTTGGTCAGACCACACTTGGAATACTGTGTCCAATTCTGGGCATCACAATTTAAGAAGGATGTTGACAAGCTGGAATGTGTGCAGAGGAGGGCAACCAAGATAATAAAAGGTCTAGAAGCCAAGCCTTATGAAGAATGGTTGAAGTTTAGCCTGGAAAAAAAGGAGACTGGGAGGAGATCTGATAGTCACCTTCAAATATGTCAAGGGCTGTCACATGGATGAGGGAACAAGCTTGTTTTTTCCTGCACTGGAGGGTAAGTACTTGAACCAATGGCTTCAAAAATAATAAGATAATGAATAATAGCCAAGCAAAAATACAATCAAAATTGCCCAAACTGAGAAATCAATTCAAAATTATTGTTTAACAAATGCATGCACTCCCAACTATCGGAGAAAAGGAGGTGTGGATTTTGCCCCATGACTATCATTTGAAGATCTTCTGTGACATCAGCTGTGACGCCAAATGGAGGCGTCGGCTCCACCTCTTCCTGCAGTGAAGTATGCAAATAGAACGGAAAGAGAAATATATGTTGATTGGACTGAACTGCTGTATTGCAAGAAAATCAATTTCTTCTAAAACACAATTCATTAATTTCAATCTAGGTAAAACAACTTAGTTCCTGCAGAGATAATTCCAAACAGAGCAGCTCAGTAATATTAATTTAAAAACTCAGCAGCGGTGGATCAAAAGCAATAAGCGTTAATTTTTAAGCTCAGAAAACTTGAATCTGATTATACGCAAGAGAGAGAGAAGAGACGAAAAAGAAGCATTTTTACATGATTCACATGGTCATAATTGATTGAAAAGCTCCGCCAGACATTTTCCAGTGTGTATGTAAGTCTTATCAACGAGAATTTCATCTAAGGCATCCCCCAAAATGAAGCCCTTTATTGTAAAATGTCATTCTCTTCATCCTTTCAGAATTGGATATGGATAAGTCACTCACACAAGGAGAAAAGTTCATAAGTAATGAAATGTAAAGGAATATTTGTCTCTGTCCCTATCTTATATACATTCTGGTTTCTTTATTCGTGAGTGGAATAGTAAGGAGACAGACCATTGTTAGGCAAAACAGCACATATATTTTAAAGTTAAAATTCAACAAAAGATATTTTCTGTGGTGGTACGATCCATCGACGTTGAGGAAGCAGCTTGTATCTAGTGTACTTAATGGACTTAGGCAGAGTGCCCTGACATCTTCAGATGAAGGGTGATATATAAATTTAAATAATGGTAATGATAATATGCCAGATAGCAAGATCACCAGGTCTGTCCATCTCCTTTACACTCTTTTATCCTGGCTAGAAAGTATGCAGTACAAATTGCATCAACACACCACTAAGGGTTGCCCATACATTAAGACCCTTTTTGCATAAGGGGTACTGTTGCATCACCTGTAAGGCTCATTGGAGGATTTTGGAGAAAAACACAGTATATTTCCAAACCTCCACTTGGTTCATGCTTGCCCCTTCTTGCCCTACACTTATCATAAGATGCAAGGCTTTGGGCCAAAACAGACACAACAGTACCTGTAACCAAAGTTTTTGTTTGTTTGTTTTTGTCTTTTAAAAGCATTCAACACATTTCTGGTCATGTATAAAACACCATTGCCATGTGCCCACATTGCTACGTGCCTTCTGTCAGGCAGCCAAAACATGATTCCTTCCATCTAAATTTTAAATGCAAATATTATAATGCAGTTTTAGTGTGACTGATCACTTTGGTTTATTGCTTTAATTCATGCATACATGTTTGCCACACTGAATAATCCTATAGAGAGGCAGGTAAAAATGATGGAAATAAATAGTAAGTAAGTAAGAAGTATTTCCCCTTTGTGTGAATCAAACTAGAATATTTGGCAAGTATATAAATACACATCTATATGAACCCATGTCACTGGTCAGATTTGATGTGCATGGTGAATATTCATTTCAGAATGAGCTTTCAATATTATATTTACCTAATTCGACATGCAGCACCCGGCAGAAGGATTATAATCAATATTGTGCCACTTTAACTGCACCTCCAGTTAATATTTTTAATTTGTGGATCCTGAGGGAATACTGTCAGGAGCCGTGGCTGATTAGCAGATGTCATAAATAGTCAGTTTCTGTTGCCTTTTTACCTCATTGTCTGTTGACAGCCATGCCTTCTAAACAAAGAAATAACTGGACTTATAACTAGTGAAAGAGGGATTTGTTATAACCAGGACTCAGCTGCAGAGACTGAAATGAAATCAACAAGAAAGCCTCTGAGCATATACTAAGTGCTTATCCTTTTAAGGTCCTAATGGTTCTACTTTGGCTCCCAGTACATTTCCAAGCACAATTCAAAGTGTTGGTGCTGACCTTTAAAGCCTTAAACGGCATCAGCACTGTATACCTGAAGGAGCGTCTCCGCCCCCATCATTCAGCCTGGACACTGAGGTCCAGCTCCGAGGGCCTTCTGGAGGTTCCCTCACTGTGAGAAGTGAGGTTACAGGGAACCGGGCAGAGGGCCTTCTTGGTGGTGGCGCCTGCCCTGTGGAACACCCTCCTGTCAGATGTCAAGCAGATAAAGAACTACACAACTTTTAGGACACCTGAAGGCAGCCCTGTATCAGGAACCTTTTAGTGTTCAATAAATAATGTTTTATTATGTTTTTATATGTGTTGGAAGCTGCCCAGAATGGCTGGGGCAACCCAGCCAGATGGGTGGGGTAGAAATAAGATGATGATGATTAGATTGCAGTTAATGGGTCAATTCCATTAGCGAGGAAGGAGCTGATTTATTCTGACTCATTCCCAAAATGCACCTGGCTGAATCTCCTGGCTTGCTTATCAGTGTTACTGAGAGGATTTACCAAGTAACTTTTATACACAAAGGACTCAGATTACAATGTTGTTGTGGGTTGTTATCAGGAAGGAGTGGATTGGTACAGAACTGTGAAGTTACCAGAACACTTTGCGAAGAGCTCATCTGAAAAGAAAACCTGGAGCACTGCCGGACTTCAGGACTCAAGAGAACTCTAAGCTGTTGCAGGACTCCGTGCAAATTGACTTAGAACTTGCCTGTGGACTTTGTTCAGCAAGGACTCCGAAGTACAGAAACCCCTCTTAGTTTGTAAATCGAGAGTGTGTGTTTTTGTTTCTACCAAGTAAAACAACCCTGCTTAAAAAAAAGAGTGTTTCACGTTGGTGAGCTTAAGAAACTTCACTGAAGTTTCTCCACAGCACTCACAGAAAGAGCAAGTTTGATAGGATGGAGATAATCACGCACTCCAAAATGCCCATCACTTCCAGACAGCTGGGGAATGAATAACTGGACAGAGCATTCAGAGGGGTGCTTTGGATGTCCTTGTTTGGATGCCCTTGAAATATCAAATAATGGGAGTACTGTTTGACCTCTATAAAAGCTTCCAGGTCACATTTACTCAGCTGCTCACTAGCCTGGGATGGGGAACCTGTGGCCATTCAGATGATGCTTTTCTCCCACCAGAAAAACCAACATGTATATATTAAAGTTAACATTCACCAAGTTTGCTGGACGGGGTCATCCATAGATCCTAAGGAAGAAGTTTGCATATAATTGTCAAGACCAGTCGATGACAACAGTGTGCTTAATGGACTTGGGCAGGGTGCCGTCCAGCTGTTTGTTGTTGTTGTTGTTGTTGTTTTAAAAAAAATCAATTTTATTAAAGGTTTTCAGCCATAAAATTCCAACTAAACTAAAGAGAATAATAAAAAACAACATACCAAACAAAAAAAATTAGAGAAAAAAATAAAATACATTAATAATCCTCATATGATCCTCATTTTTTTTATAAAAAAAAACAAAACAAAATTATAAACATGTCTATATAGCCCTTGGTCACCCTTTTATCTTGATCTTCAAACATACAGAGAGCTGAATCCTCCCACCTCCCATCTGGGAGAGCTTCCTCTTCCTCAGTCTCCTACCCTGAGAAAAGTCACTCTGACCTGCCTTTCATACAGGCCCCTTCCTTTTCTTTCTGTCAGCTCCCTGTATGTAACTTCAATTATCAATTATAATATAAAATTTTTAGATGTTAAGACATGCATCTCATTAAGACTACTTGGGAGCCACCCAAAAGATCATACGAGAAACACAGTCCAAAAAGAGAGAGAAAGAGGAGGAGGAGGAAAAAAAGCTGTTCTTAAATTCCAACAGGGATGGAGAACCAGCCGGTGTTGTTGGACCCCAGGCAGCATGTCAAGAATGATGGGAGTTGGGAGTCCAACAAAATATGGAGAGCCACATTTCCCCCTGTTACCTCGTCCTCTCCTCTTTCCCAAAATAGGCAGGAGTTGTGTGAAATGACAGTTAAGCCAACAAACATGGCCACTTATTGTTTCCTGTTTGTGCTTCTGTTGCTACAGGGTTTGCAGTTGGTGCCCATGGGGGTGAGCTCAATGTCAAAGAAGGTAGCATTTGGCTGCCAAACAAACACAGGGCAGCAAATGCATCCCTTTTGACCTCCCGGATTTCTTCAGTCGGGGAATCATCTGTGATTAACATTCCCACTTAGAGCCGTGTGCTTCCCAAACAAATTTAGGTTAATATGCATGCAGTGTGGGATAATGTGACTTTCAGTAATCAGGGCAGTCAGCTGTGAGCAATGCATGATGGGAAAATGAAGACTCTGCCGGCACTTGGCGCTCTCCAGGCACTCCTGCTATTGCTGCACTGGCAGAGTGTGGCATGAAATGAATATTGGCTGTTCACAATGTTTGCTTAATTTCCCTAGCCGCATAATCAAGTACAATGAGGGGAAATAGTGGTCCTTCACCTTCCTTCAAACTCCTGCCTCTCTGTACTCCTGTTAAGCCCTTCTGGCTGGCAGGGCTGAGATGAGACTTTGCCAGCTGTACAAGGAGCAACACTGGGGTGTGTGTTCTCTCACCCAGAGTCAGGGCCGTGTCTGGTTAATGGAATACAATAGGCAGGAGGTTCAGCTCTGTTTATTGGGGAAGGGAGAAGGCCAGCTCCAAGACTGGGGGGGTTCTCAGCAAAGGACCTCCTGATTCTGTGCTGATTCTGTTGCTAGGCTAGGTCCCAGCATCAAACTTTGACAATTCTGGTTCAAGCTTTGGATGTGCTGAGCAGTGCTGGATTTACATATAAGCTAAGCAAGCTATAGCTTAGGGCCCCACTCTCTTGGCCCCCCCCCAAAAAAAAATTAAAGGGAAAAAAACTGGATGCACATTTCCAAAATATAAGATAAAAAAACAAATAAAACAAAACCTTGTTGTTCAGTTGTTCAGTCGTGTCCGACTCTTCGTGACCCCATGGACCAGAGCACGCCAGGCACCCCATCCTCCACTGCCTTCCGCAGTTTGGCCAAACTCATGCTAGTCGCTTCGAGAACACTGTCCAACCATCTCATCCTCTGTCGTCCCCTTCTCCTTGTGCCCTCCATCTTTCCCAACATCAGGGTCTTTTCCAGGGAGTCTTTTCTTCTCATGAGGTGGCCAAAGTACTGGAGTCTCAACTTCAGGATCTGTCCTTCCAGTGAGCACTCAGGGCTGATTTCTTTGAGGATGGATAAGTTTGATCTTTTTGCAGTCCATGGGACTCTTAAGAGTCTCCTCCAGTACCATAATTCAAAAGCATAAATTCTTCGGCGATCAGCCTTCTGTATGGTCCAGCTCTCACTTCTATACATTACTACTGGGAAAACCATAGCTTTAACTATACAGACCTTTGCAAATGGCTTTAGATACCTATTAGGTCCTCAAATTACCATATAGTATACTGTATATTCAACACAAAAACCAGCAACAATTTGTTGTTGGCAAAGCACAGCTTGACATATAAAGGGCGCCATTACCTTCAGTAGTTTAGGGCCTCATCAAACCTAAATCCGGCCCTGGTGCTGAGCCTAATCTGCAAACTAGTTGCAGGTGATCTCCCGTTCCAGCAAGGCTGGAGTTGCATAAATACATTATGTCAACAATGGTACTTATTATGCTCCTTCATTAACCTAGAGCCACTACAAAAAAGAGGAAATGCAGCACCCCAAAAAGGGTGCAAAGGGGAATCCAGATTTGCATAAAATGTGCATATGTTAATTTAGATCATACCCTTCAAAATTTCTCCAATGAAAATAGGGACATTCTATTCTACATCAGGAAGCTTCTCCCAAGTTTGATCTCTCCTCCCCCCCAGCCACATATACATCGGTCACCTTGAGCCAATTAGAACCTCTCAGCCTAACCTGCCTCACTGGACTCATCCCATCAAATCAAGGGTGCCTTCAGCTTGAGGGATGTCTTCTGACAGCTCTTCAGATAGAGGACTCTCCTCTGTAAAATGTACTACATGGCCACTCTCAGTTAATCCCCCACATAAACACTGAAGGTCTAAAGTAGGGTGGGAGCTGCAGCAGAGGAGGAAACAGCAATGGGATCATTTCTATGCATTTCCTTGTTTCTGACAGGACCTTCTCCCTGATCCAGCAAATTGCTTACTTCATGACACCGTATATCAATCAATCTTCTGGGCCTTTCTCACTCACAATACAATGCGAACATAGGGCTTCTGTCTCATTAAATAAAATAGAATGCATGACATACAGCCATCATAAAAAATGTGAGATTTAGTCCGTGAATTTGCAGAGGCTTGTGTTCCACTTTCTGGTTTTAACTTTTCTTACCCGCTGCATCTCTGTTGATTAAATGGCTTACGTCACGCGGAAGAGACCGTTATTTTTTGGCAGTTTGCTTTAAGGAGAAAAAGAATACCTATCACAAGGCAGACTGTTTTAGTAGAAATCATAAAGAATGGGTATTGAGAGACATTTCTTCAAAGCAGTGAGTCTGAAATGAGGCACGCCGTTCCAAGCTTAGATGTGCCGCTCTGTTTGCAGACCGGCAACCCAGAAATGCTTGTTGATGGAAGGGTAGAAAGCATTCAGGGAGAAGACACAGATTCAGCAGGAACTGGAGAAAGCTGCATAAGATCACGCTAATGGCCCATCTAGGGCATCCTGTTCTCACAGTGGCCACCCACATATAACTAGATAGAAGAACTAATGTCGATTTTCTGGGGACCTCTGAGTCAGGAGCGATTCATCTAGTGTAAACCATACATTACAAGGCAGTAAACCTAGGTTTGACATTGAGTGTACATTCAACATGGAAACATAGCAAATCCTGGTTCTTAGATGAGTGTGCTTGTGTGCTATATCTTTCTAAACATACAGGGTTTGGGCTTGTCAGTTTTATTCTTTGTTGCGTTTGGTGTCACCCACATATTAAAGTTTTAGGTATACATTAAAAAAACACTTTCATATATATCCAAAGAAAAACATAATTTACAAAACTGTTCTAGGTGAAAAGCTGATCTGAGATCGGTGTAGCCCAGAGGCATGTAGTTCACAGGAATAAATTTCTCAAATGTATTTATTTGTATTTTTGTTTTCAGTGGTATATTCTACTGTTTGAAGTCTCACAGCATTTGGCTAACATGTCTTTAAAGTACCTGCAAATACGAAGTATACAAGTAAAAGGAGATAAGTTGGAAAAGTCCTGGATACTTAGAGAGGGTCCCAGTCACAGAAAAGCAGGAGTGCTTCTAATTCTTCCAATAAAATCTTATGGTGAGTTGTTGCCCTGGAATCTGAGTGACCAATGCAAATGTAGGCATGCCTCCTAGATATTGTTGTACTCAACTCCCATCAGCCCCAGACAACATTCAATAGATGGTGGAAGTTGTGGCCCTACAACATCTCGAAGGTACCACGTTGGCACAATGCCACGGAAGTACAGAATGCGACCTTATAAAAGCTTCTACGGCCCCATCTGCATTTGAAGCAGGATCATACCACTTGAAACAGCCATGGTTTCACACAAAGAATGCTGGGAACTGTAGTTTGCTAATGGTTTGCTGTGAGTTGTTAGGAGACCCCTATTCCCCTCGCAGAGCTACAATTCCCAGAGTTCCCAGGAAGAGGTCTGGCTGTTAAACCACTCACAGCTGTCTTTTCCCTATGTGCATTGACCACTAGGTTTGGTCATTGATCTAAGATACCAGGAGATTCTTCTTCTGAATTCCTTACAATTCCTCTTGCTTCTACCTCAGATCTGCCACCTCACCTTTGCCTTCTTCCAACCCCATGTGTGGAGGAAGTAGATCTGATGAGTGGAACATATGGATTCCATCTTCTTCTTCTTCTTTTTTGGCCATCTTCAGTTGCCATGGACTCTCGTGTTGAATACAAAGGGCACCTGATATGCAGGTCACTCTTGGTATTTCACGAGGAATGAAAAGAGCTGGACTACAGTTGCCCTAGGAGAGGATGAGGTGGGGGGGGGCTACAATAAAGGTTTTAAATAACAGGATTTGTTGGGGTTTGGGCTTTTCACAAGGCAAACAAATGACACATCTAGTTGCGTCTGACACATTCCAAGCCTCACAGATTCTCTCTGCCTCTCCAGAGACTCTCAGCTCAATGAGATGGAAATTTCAGTCAGCAAAACCCTTCACCATGGAAAAGCAGCAGACAGGCACGGATTGCCCAGATGCCAACTCATTCTCAGACGGCACTTAAAAGAAAATCAACATTAATACAGAAATCGCTGCGTTGTAAGACAAAACTGTTCCTTTATATCTTCTATATATATATTATTATTATTACTCGCATTTATTTATTTGCATCCAATCACTCATAAGGACAAATGTTTCTGTCTCATAGACAATGCACCATGCCCTATTAATTTACAGGGAGAAAATAACATTGCTTGCTGGTTGTAGATTTTTGTAGTGTTTATGCACTACTACAGAAGGCCACCATGGGAGCGAACTTGCTGCCATCATGTACAATTTGTTTGCTTTTGCATTCACCATCCCTATTTAACCAGCTTTCCCCAACTCTGTTCCTTCTGGGCCCAGGGGGACCTACTGAACAAGAGACACAGCAGTACTTCCTTAAAGGTGGTCAAAAATGCCCTCTTCACCAGTGAAGCATTTATTAATCCTCCACCCGCACAGTAAACCTGCTCCCCTCTAGCTTTTATCAACTGTTATGAGCAAGGAGCAATAATAATACTTGTTGGTGTTTTTTGTTTTTTTAAAGATTTTATTGGTTTTTTTTACATTTTTATATTCAATCAAACAACACAATATAACATTTGTCATATAAAAGAAAAAGAAAACCCCACTCCCCATGACTTCCCTCAACTTCCCCTTCTGGTTCTTTAAATATTTACTACTTCTGCTTAATTATTATCTTATTTTTATAATCTTACTCCTTAATACTCTTATTTTCCTGTCAGTTTTATACCAAATTTTCCTTCATGATTACATCTCACAGCCACTTTCATTCCATGTTGACCTTTGATCTCATTTTCTTACTTGTAAGTTTTTAAACAAACCCTGCTAGCATTTCCGTAAATACAACTTAAAAGGTTCCCAGTCTTTTAAAAATTCTTCATTATCACTGTCTCTCATTCTTTCTCGAAACAAAATAGGAAACAAAATAGGAAATTCTTTCCAGTAGCACCTTAGAGACGAACTGAGTTTGTTCTTGGTATGAGCTTTCGTGTGCATGCACACTTCTTCAGATACTTCTTCAGATACTTTTGTTTCGACTATGGCAGACCAACACGGCTACCCACCTGTATCTCATTCTTTCTGTCAGTTTTGCCATTTCTGCATATTCCATAAGCTTGACAATAATACCACTTGTTGAAGGCCAAACCCATTCAGGTATGTTGTCTGCTTCCTATAATAATTTAAACGAATCCTGGATAACTTAAACATCCAGTGCTCTAGAACCATCTTAATGGTGGCATCAGTCTCAGTGACTTTATCCTCTATGTGCCTATCAAACTTGCCACAGCAGACCTCTGATGGCTCCAACCATCCCATCTCCCCCTTCTGGCCAAATTTCAGAAGCCCATTAATTATACATATGATTGTACAGCTACCCATCTTAGCAACAAAATCATCAAGTTTGCTGATGACACCACACCAGGGAGCCAGTGTGGTGTAGTGGTTAAGAGCGGTAGACTGGGGAACCGGGTTCGCGTCTCCGCTCCTCCACATGCAGCTGCTGGGTGACCTTGGGCTAGTCACACTTCTCTGAAGTCTCTCAGCTCCACTCACCTCACAGAGTGTTTGTTGTGGGGGAGGAAGGGAAAGGAGAATGTTAGCCGCTTTGAGACTCCTTCGGGTAGTGAAAAGCGGGATATCAAATCCAAACTCTTCTTCTTCTCTTCTACTGTGGTGGGGCTCATTTCCAAGGGGGATGAGTCTGCCTATCGGGACAAGGTGGAGCGGCTCTGTGGTTGGTATGGAGAAAATAATCTGGTCCTTAATATGGCTAAGACCAAGGAACTGGTAGTGGACTACAGGGGGGGGGAAAGGTGGACATTCAGCCCTTGTAAATTGGTGGGTGGCTGTATTCAAGTTTCTGGGTGTTACTATCGAGCAGGGTATGACCTGCAGCACTATTACCATTGCTCTGGTAAAGAATGCTTTATTTCCTCAGACTTTTAAAGAAGAACAATCTGAGTGAGAGACTGCTGGTGTCCTTCTATCAAGGCAGCATAGAGAGCATTCTTACATACTGTATCTGTGCTTTGTTTGCCAGTTGCACAGTCACCGACAGGAAAATGCTCCAGAAGGTCATAACCACAGCCCGAAAGATTATCGGTCATCCTCTCCCGTTGTCTCAAAAAAGCAAACAACATTTTACAGGATTCATCTCATCCTGGATATACCCGTAGTCTGTTTGCACGATTGCCTTCGGGCAAGAGATACAGAACAATTAAATCAAGAACGAATAGACTAAAAAACAGAGCTGTAACTATTTTAAATGCTGTAACCAAATGATATGATCTTAGGGGAGTCGTGATGGATGGTATGTATGTGTATGTGTGGTTGTAAATGTATAAATGTGTATATGTGGCTGTAAATGTGGGATGGCATTTAATTTCGTTGTACTATGTACAATGACAATAAAGTATCTATCTATCTAACCACTCTGAACAGCTGTGCAGGATGACAGCTTGGGTGGAGATTGAGATTAATAAGGCTTCCTCCATCAACACCACATAATTATGTTCCTTTGCCTACATTTGCATGTCTTCACTGTGAGTTTTGGTTCATTTACGCAAGCAGTTCTTCCTGCTCCATCACTTGAAGTCTCTCCCTGTCTTCCCACAAGAGGCTCCACCATGTCAAAGAGACCCTTCTCGTCATACCTTTCCCCATTGAGACCAGGACCTTGACAGGAGCAAACTGCAAAAATCCTGATTCCTCTGATTCCATAGGTTTCTGTTGGAACACCATATTAATAGTCCCTCACCTCCACTCCGTCTCTACAGTTTTCATCGGTCCAAATGTTGCTTTTACCAGTTTACTGAAAGGATCACCATACTCCATATGCACACACTCAACTGCTTCAGTCTGTGGAAATGGCATAGTGCCAGTAGGGCCATAGAAAGTTCATTTTGCACTTGTAAGTGCAAAATTCATCCACTATTAATATTAGACAGTTGTCTTTGCTGCACTGTTTTCGAGGCCTGCTCAGAATGTCTTTGTTTAGGCAAGCATACACAGACACGTACTTTTTAATTTATGTATATTTGGTTTTAAAACTTTAGATTTTATTTATATTTTGATAATTTTATGTTTCCTTTTAAAAAAATCTGTTAGTTTTATTGATATTTTCTAACATATATTTTATTTTTTAAATGTAAATTGCTTAGAGGTTGTTTTTTTTTTTAACTTAAGCAGTATAAAAATCTTGTTAAATAAAATAAAATAAATAATAGTCCATCATGACAATGGGTTTACCAGGGGGGAAACCCAATACCATCCACCATTTATTCCGTAGCAAAGACCAGATCAAAGATATGTCTTGCCCCATATAGAATGCTAGGAATGTGTAGAAACCCTATGGCAATGAAAGCTTTTTAAAGTTTCCTTTGAGTGGGAGCATCCAAATTTTGAATTTATATGCCAGCAGTTTGAGAGATTTAATTAATTCTGGAGGGGCTCCTGTGCCTGTAAATTTCATCCACTTTGGCCAAAAAGGGAACTGATAGCCCCTTTTTAGATTTTTCATTATAATGAACGGGGACCACAGAGATGCAATGTAAATATTAGGACTTGTGCACAGTTCTAAACATGCATATACATTAGTATTATCTTTTAGGTGACTGTACGGTAGTTATGAGGACTCTCTTTTTTGGAAGAGGTGATGTTAATTTACTATTGCGTATCTGAAGCCATAAGTTTGGATATGTGCACTTGCAAAACAAAAAACCCCACAAAATTTAATTTCCATGCTCTGGGATTTGTGACATTTGTTTTCTTTATTAGTTTGTAAATAGCTACTTTTGTTAATGAATGCCACCTTTCCCTACTTCCCTCTTTTACTGGGTGAGCAAACATTTCCATTTTCTCTTTATAACTAGTGGAAGCAATTACTGCTTTATATCGATTCCCTTTTGTTGGCTTCTAAGATAAACTGTACCATTATGCCTATATTACAATTTTGAAATGCATCCTATTTTGCTGAAGTTCTTAGTAGCAGTTGCCTTCCTGTTCCAAGGAAATGATAGTATACATTTCCAGGTCCATCACCTATTAAGCATCGAGGCTGATTAAAATAAACCTTCTTTGAGACCTCCACCAACTTCAAACATTTATAAAAGGGTCTTTAGTTCTGGAGAATTCTATATAAGAAAGCTGAATTAATTCCTTCTGTAAATTTGCTCAGAGATTTTGCTTAAGCACTCGTAGCAGGAGTTGTTTCTTATGCAGTATGACACGAACACTTATTTCATATTCCTCAACTGGATGGTCAAACTCCACTTTCCAGATCTTTGGACAACAGACTTTGCCTTGATTTAGATTTGGGGTGGTTCTTTTCCTATTGCTATAGTATTCTTACATCACCAGGATGAAAATCAATAAAAAAACTTTAAACAACAACCTCTAGGTATGTCCTTCCCTCCTGGCAAATAGAAGGGGAAGAAATGGAGGCAGTGAGAGATTTCACTTTCTTGGGTTCCATGATCACTGCAGATGGTGACAGCAGTCACGAAATTAAAAGACGCCTGCTTCTTGGGAGAAAAGCGATGACAAACCTAGACAGCATCTTAAAAAGTAAAGACATCACCTTGCCGACAAAGGTCCGTATAGTTAAAGCTATGGTTTTCCCAGTAGTAATGTACGGAAGTGAGAGCTGGACCATCAAGAAGGCTGATCGCTGAAGAATTGATGCTTTTGAATTATGGTGCTGGAGGAGACTCTTGAGAGTTCCATGGACTGCAAGAAGATCAAACCTATCCATTCTCAAGGAAATCGGCCCTGAGTGCTCACTAGAAGGACAGATCCTGAAGTTGAGGCTCCAGTACTTCGGCCACCTCATGAGAAGAGAAGACTCCCTGGAAAAGACCCTGATGTTGGGAAAGATGGAGGGCACAAGGAGAAGGGGACGACAGAGGATGAGATGGTTGGACAGTGTTCTCGAAGCTACTAACATGAGTTTGGCCAAACTGCGGGAGGCAGTGAAGGATAGGCGTGCCTGGCATGCTCTGGTCCATGGGGTCACGAAGAGTCAGATACGACTGAACGACTGAACAACAACAAAAATGTTCTTCCCTGCCAGTATGGCTTGCAATCTGAGACATGATATAAAAGAAAAAAGGAACAGGCAAGGGAGGACAAAAACAAGAAAACTGATTTAATAATTATAATGCTGAGCAGCCACTGACAAATGTAGCAATTAGTTCAATTCAGATTGTTTTAGAGTAGGTGTTGGGACCTTGTGGCCTTACGAACTGTTTCCCTCTTTCCGCGCTGTGCTAATAACCTACAATGTAAATGGAAGCTGGTGTTATCATTTAACTGCATTAATGGTACTGCCACCATGCAGGAGGGGAAGATCTTCCATGAAGATAGTAGAATGAGAGCATGCTGGATTTTATGACTCTGAGTCAGGCCAAGGACATTAGTATGGGTCAGTTATATTACTACGATCTATAGATGTCTTCTAAAAGTTGTGTAATTCTTTATCTCCTTGAAAGGAGGGCATTCCACAGGGAGGGCGTCACTACCGAGAAGGCCCTCGGCCTGGTTCCCTGTAACTTCGCTTCTCGCTGTGAGGGAACCAGCAGAAGATCCTCGGAGGAGGACCTCAGTGCCCTGGCTAAGCTGGACACAGAATTTACCTGCACCTCCATGGACACCTGTGAGTCCAAAATGACTCCCAGGTTGCACACCTGGTCCTTCAGGGACACAGTAAACCCATTCAGGACCGGGGACATACTAAAGATATTGAACACACTAAACATCTAAGGACCATGTATGTGATGTGGTTTGGAAATCATAATGGTAGAACAGTTCTCAATTAAGCAAGTTGTACAGAGCTCAGAAGGGCAGTCCCAAAGAGAAGCAGCTATGGAAGTGAGTTGCTGCACTGTTCAATAGACACAGTTGTCAGTGATCTATTAACAGGGAACTGAGGAGGAACCCAAAATGCAACACAATGGAAAGGTCAGTGCTTGCCATAATAAACTGGTGCATGTTCAGAAAGCATTACATGGATGATTGTGAGCTCCACTGTACATTATATTTTAGGACTGAGCAGTGAGGCCATGAAGTTTCATTAAAGCCACAGTGATGCTATTAAACCTCTCTAATTTGACCAAAACATATACAGCAGATTTTTCACCAGCTTGAGTCTGTGAGGGATGAAGTTTTTGAAAACCAATAAGTGGAGTATTACAATAATCAATATGTGAAATGACAGAAGCATTAATCTAGGTTGTTGCAGTGTCCTGACCCGGGGAAGACAAGATGAATCTTATATAGATCACAAATGCTAAGTTAGAAGATGTATTAGGGCCATAATGGGTGCTGGTATGATTCACCAGTGGCAGTAATGAGTAATGAAACTGACCTACTATTTACGTGCTTTAGGGTTGAGGTGAGAGAACAATTTTGGCAAACGTGCCAGTTCCATTGTAGCACAGCAGTTCAGCAAAGGGCAAAGCTGCCTAGAGAGAAATTTTGTTGTTGTTTGCTCTTTACTTGCTATGATCAAAGCTGCTTTTGCTGTTTATGTAGTGCAAACCAGTCCAAAATGCGGCAGCCAGTTCTGGGGCTCCTTTTTAGAATTTGCATAAAATGTCTGTTTTAAAACAGCTCACAACAGTTTGTGTCCAGGCCCAATTTAAGGTGCTCACATTAGTATATAAAATCCTGAACAACTTAGGCCCCAAATATCTGAAATATCCCTACAGACCCTCTTGGGTGTTGAGACTGGCAGAGAATCTGATGCAGACACACCCAGGAACCTCACCTAAATGCTGGAGAGGTTGCACTTCTACAGCCACATACATCCACGTGTGGTGGGAATGCCGCAAAATTCAACCCTTTTGGACATCGGTGCTACAAGAAATCTGCAAAACAACAAAGCAGGTATTGGAAGCAACTCCAGAACTGGCCCTGTTAAATATATTCCAAGACCGCAATGCACACTCGCATTACAAAGAACTCATAAGCCACTTAGTCTCAGCAGCTAGGGGCATCATAACTAGACACAGGAGAGACCTGTCAGGAGTGAACATGGACCACTGGTACTAAACTGTATGGGAAACAGCCCTACTGGAAAAGCTAACCAACAAATGGAAACTAGCATGGAGACAAACAAAAGAGGGTGTCTTCACCCCGGTGTGGCTCCCCTTTATTGCATATACAGCCCAACAACATAAATCCACTGACAGCATACAAATCGATATGGCTAATTTAACCCACCCCCTCTCACACGCAAACAAAACTCACTGGGATCAACTGAATGCAGCCAACCAGGCCCTGGGTTCTCCGACCTCTCACATCGCCAACAAAAACAAACAAATAGACAAATAAAGAACCTATCCCCATGATGCTGACACAAGAACTCCACCACACATACACTACACAAAATAATGAAAGATCATTATCCTGTCTTCTTTCTCCCCCTCTCTCTCCCCAACTAACTTCACAATGCCTATGGCACCAGTGTCTCACCCCAAATGTAACTGACCTGTAGAAAGGACTCTATGAATTCTACAGCTTCAAGGCTTCTGTTCTAGTCATTTGGCAACCCTATGAATGACGGTAAACCTATCCTATATTCTTGTCTGCTAGAGATCTGAAGCCAGGAATTGCTTCAGAGATCATTCTTAGCACTGTCAATCTGTAAGAGGCAGCTGTTCTTTGTCTTTATACATCCATAAACATCTTCTGAATGCCCTCTTGGCATTTTTAGGGTGCATTTTCCACCTCAGGCTCAGCTACAAAACATTTCAGTTAACAGAAGCATGGCAGCTTTAGTTCCTGAAAAAAATAGACAAAAAGCAACCCCATAGTAACAACAGTCTACCAAAAAACAAAAAAAAACCCAACAATTATTAAGTATTAATACAATATTATTAAAATGTCTATTTTTAAGTGTGTGTGTGTGTGTGTATGATTTTTGAAGAGAGAGCCCCTGAAAGCATATATTGTGCTTTTTCCTGTTAACTATTTCACAATTTTTTAAAAAAAGTATTAATAAACCTATTAGTATTTTATTGCACCTGGGGAGCACTCTTATTTATTACACAAAAATACACCAGGAACTCTCCTTCGTACATTGGTGAATGGCTCCTGGCAGGAATTAGAGAGAAAATTAATAAAGTACTTCCCTTTGGCTCCCTGTAGCTGGAATATATTCATTTTTAAAAAATAAAATAAAATAAAATCTGACATTTCATGACTAGCTAAGCATGGAATCAACATAGCTGTTTGAAATTTACCTGTTCTGGAAATTGTTTCATTATGTCAGAAGAAACAATAAGCAGACATGCCTAAAACCCTTAAGCAATTATTTTAATTAATTTGATTCTCAGGATTACTATGTATATCGCAAGAGGACTTCCACATTTTTTTTTAAAAGAACTTTCCTACTTCATAAATGTATGTTCATGGGAGTACAGGACCAATGCTGGATTTACGTATAAGCTAAACAAGCTATAGCTTAGGGCCCAACTCTGTTGGGGACCCCAAAAAAATTTAAAGGGAAAAAACAACTGGATGTACATTTCCAAAATATAAGATAAAAAAACAAATAAAATAAAACCTACATACAGCAACAGTGTTTCACTATTAATATACTTCTTAATTGTATTTCAGCTCAACAATTACTTTGATAAAATACATGTTTTGTTAAGTGCAAATGGCTGTAGATACCTATTAGGTCCATAAATTACCATATAGCATACATTCAACACAAAAACAGCGACAATTTGTTGTTGACAAAGGACAGCTGGACATATAAAGGGACCAATTACCTTCAGTAGCTTAGGGCCTCATCAAACCTAAATCCGGCCCTCGCAGGGACACATCCTGATGTAGGATTTGTCCCTATTTTCATGAGGAATGTTGGAGGGTATGAGATTTTCCAACCATATGCATATGTTATGGATATGCACAATGTATGCCTCCGTCATGGGATGCGGGTGGCGCTGTGGGTTAAACCACAGAGCCTAGGGCTTGCTGATCAGAAGGTCAGCGGTTCGAATCCCTGCGACGGGGTGAGCTCCCGTTGCTCGGTCTCAGCTCCTGCCCACCTAGCAGTTCGAAAGCACGTCAAAGTGCAAGTAGATAAATAGGTACCTCTCTGGTGGGAAGGTAAATGGTGTTTCCGTGCGCTGCTCTGGTTCGCCAGAAGCGGCTTAGTCATGCTGGCCACATGACTCGGAAGCTGTACGCCGGCTCCCTCGGCCAATAAAGCAAGATGAGCACCTCAACCCCAGAGTCGGACACGACTGGACCTAATGGTCAGGGGTCCCTTTACCTTTACTATGCCTCCGTCAACAGATAGGTATAGTCTGGTGTACAACAGACAACTTCTAGTGACAATGTTCGGAAGAGGGATTCCAAAGTGTATACCATTTCGCCATTACTAGCTATAGTAATATATAGTACTTTGGTATTGCTAGCCTGTTTGGAAAATGTTTAAAATGTAAGTTTATCTGATAAACTAGGTAGCATTTCGTCTCTGCATCCCAGTTTACAGAGTTTGCCTTGTTCATCCTCACAGCAATGGAATCACATCCCTGCTACAGATCTAACCTTTCCAATGATAGCGATAGTTCTTTAAGTGGAGCCAAGGCTCTCTTATCAGTACCTTAACAAACTACAACCCCCAGGATTCTTTGAGAGAAGCTGTGGCAAATAAAGTGGTATGAAAAGCTATATAGTTTTTTTTTAACACAGATAATCTGTGGGAGGCAGATTGCTCTCAGGTCCAAGTCCAGCACCCTATGTACAGTACAGTGTTACAATGGCTCTCAAGAAGTTTTTACTTTAGGAATCCCACTAACTCCATGAAACATGCAGCATGCACCGTATTAAGATAAGCTATGAAGAAAATTCATTTGTTTGTAGGTTTCATCCTTCAGAGAACTTTGATCGGAATCTCATTTCCTGCCTTGCAACCTCCATATGTAAAATGTAGCTTCATTATTTTCTGACATTTTGCCTCATGGTGAGCAGGTGTAACTTGAAAATAACATATAAAAAGCAATATCTAATGCTGTTTTTCAACTCCTGGAGAGAGAAAAAAAGTAATCTATTCTTCAGTGAGTCACTGGAATGAATTTGGGGGTGGGGGGTGAACTCAGAAAAAGCTTAAAAAGAAAACACCATTGCAAGGTTTTAACACAATGTTTGGCACATACAACTTCTGATTGCTTTAGGGCTGTGTCACAAATTAAACTGTGTACTTCATTTTCCTGAATCCTGATGCAGTTCAAAAAAGGAAAAGGAAAAAAAGGAGGTAATGGCAATCATCCTAGCAACAAGAGAGAAGTTAATTAGTCAATTAAATTTTTCCTTTTCATTAGCTACACAAACTCGTTTTTTAAAAAAACAAAAGAACATGCTACAATGACTTCTGTGATGCATTTCTTTTTACTGACTGGTTTATGCCACAAAGTGATTGGGAATGGGGAAGAAGCACGCAAACCTATGTGTGGAAGCAGCTATCTGAGGAAAGTGCCTGGCATTGCTCAAGAATTCTAAAAAAGAACCAAAAAAGGAAGATTATTAAATAGGTAGTGTAATATATTAGTATCCTGTGAACCGCTGTGAGATCTTCAGATAAAGGGCAATATATAAAATAAACAACAACAACAACAATAACAACAACAGCCCAATCCACGGCCCCTGACTTACCCAGGGCACCAAATCAATTTGAGGTTTGGGCTGACACTGCCATTCCAGTTGACCTTCAGTTTGCAGACCGTTGACCGTTTGAGGCAGAGAGACTCCTGTGCTCAATAAAGGCTCCTTGCACAATCCTAGAAAACCAGGGTTCCAAAATGTGCAGAGGGACTCCACCAATCAGTGTCAGGAGTCCAGCCCCCAGCTTGATCACACAGTAAGCATAGTTAATTAAAAAGGATGATTTATTGTAAAAAAAAAACCAGATAGCTCCGGATGGCTCTGACACAGCTGCCTGGCATCATCAATCACGATGACCCTTCTGAAGACGCCTTCCGGTTACAGAAGATATTGAACTTTCTCACTTTGCGTCTCTTGCTCTGTTTCCAATCTAACAGCCCTCCCCTTAGGCGATTCTTAGGAGGGATCGGATCAGCTCCAATCGCTTCCCGTTCTGACAAAGTGCTTCCTTCTATGTTCACGCCAGTTGGCACTTCCCAAGAGCGTTGGCTGGGTTCCAGCCTGCTCTCAGCCATTCCCTTATCAACCGGTATTCCAAGGGGCAGGGGAGTTGGCACTAGCCAATGCTCATCCTGCCTGGCAGTTAACCCTCTCTGTTCCTGGCTTCTTTCTTCACTGGGAGCAGGCTGCAAGCTTTCACTGGGAGCTGGCTGCAAATCTTCTGTGGGGGCTGGCTCATTCATGGCACCAAGTATATTAGCCACAATGACTAGGTCCTACCTCCACTGTCAGAGGCAATGTGCTGGTAAACACAGTTGGGGAGAACATTGTTGCAACCAGGGTCTGCTTGCGGGCTTCCCGTGGGAATCTTCTTGGCCCCTGTGAGAATTGGTTGCTGGACTAGATGGGTCTTTGGCTTGATTCAGCAGGGACCTTCTTATGTGCTCTTTGCTTCAGACTTCTGCTTTCTATGAGTTGTAATTCCTGAAGAGGATTTATGTTTTACTTGTCATTTGATGGTGCTGATATAACGACTAGTACTTTTGCGTGTCCTCTTGGAACAACGAATACTGAAGGCCCTTGAACATACTGAACTCCGGTCATGATCCACGGCACTCGCATCGTAATGTGCAATTAGCACAAAATCCAGGTGTGCTGTGATTGTGAGGATGACCTTCTAAGGCCACATCCCATGTACATTTCTCCTAATTCTCAGCTCTGAGCTCCAACTGATACATTTGATTGTGATCAGGGGATTATTCTCTAAAATCAGTGCAGCAGCTGCCAACAAAACCACCTGAGGGTTTCCTTACAGTACATACACTGAGCAGAATATTGAGCAGAATGCATTAAATGATGTCAGGGAGGAGGACGGCAAGGTCCCCTTGCTGAAGGTGGTGGAGAGGGTGTTTGTGGAGCAACTGCAGGCATTCCTGATTGTCTAGTTCCACTACGATCTGGGTTCAGACGTGGTTTCGGAACTGAGTCCACCTTGGTCACCCTGATGAATGACCTTGATTGTGAGATGGAGAGGGAGAATGACCTTGTTATTTCTGCTTGCCCCATGGACTGCAAGAAGATCAAACCTATCCATTCTGAAGGAAATCAGGCCTGATTGCTCACTGGAAGGACACATCCTGAAGCTGAGACTTCAATACTTTGGCCACCTCATGAGAAGAGAAGACTCCATGGAAAAGATTGAGGGCACTAGGAGAAGGGGACGACAGAGGACGAGATGGTTGGACAGTGTTCTCAAAGCTACCAACATGAGTTTGACCAAACTGTGGGAGGCAGTGGAAGACAGGAATGCCGTCCACGGGGTCACGAAGAGTTGAACACGACTAAACAACATAATCAATTTTTGCTTGAACTCTCAGTGGCTTTTGATGTCATCAGCCGTGCTATTCTCCTGGAATGACGTAGTAAGTTGGGTATCTCACTAAACTTAAATAAATTGTCCAGTAGCACCTTAGAGAGCAACTAAGTTTGTTCTGGGTATAAGCTGTCGTGTCCATGCACACTTCAGATACTCACTAAATTGAGTTCAACTGTCTGGTTTTAGGTTTTTATATTGTTGTAAACTGCTGAGATGTATTTTCTATTTATTTTATAAATAAATAAATTTAACAAAAGACAAGCTCTTTGGTAAGTCCGTTCACCACTTACAAAAGTGACAAGCCCTATATACAAAGAGAAGGACGACAGGCATAGCAAGTTTCAAAGTGTTTTTAAAACCTAAATGTGTGCAAAGAGTGAGAACTTTAGTGTAATAATCATATGCAGCTGGAAGATTACTAACTATTGATTTTGGTTTGGTGTTTTATTTCCACCCCCTCCTCCTTATTTTCACTGGGTAATGTAATGATGCATGCTTCCCAGAAATTGCTTTTATGTATCTAATTTAACTGGAAACATGTATCTCTGAACCAAATTTAGTTGCCTTCTGTAGCAATTAAATACACATTTTAAATGCTTGGAAAAGCATTTAAAACATTTCATGTTGTTTCCACATCCTCTTAACAACATGCAAAATCCACCCATTTTCTGCAAAGAGAGAACCGCAAAATGTGGTAAATCTAGGAGGCTGTTTGAGAGTTGTTGATGGGAGTGGTGTGTGCATACTTTTAACTGTACCGTTTTTGTTCCTATGCTCTGTTATGAGGATGGCGTTTGAAGATTTAATTAAGATAAATAAACAGGTTGAATTGGACTACTCAGAATTTTGGATCCACAATTTTCAAAGCAGGTTAGGGTGTCAGAAGGAAGGTAGCTTCCATCTAAACCGAACCACAAGCCTGAGCTTTCCAAATTCAAAACTGCACTGGGAATCCTGCAAGTTTCTTCACTGACTGTTCGGTTCAGAGAAACGGCTAGATCGTTGAACTGCAACTTGCATCTCAAAGGCCACATCACCTTACTTATCCATTCTTCTTTGGTAGGAATTCCCCCCCTTTTTAATATAGATTTCTAATGTATTATGGCTTTAAACGGCTGTCAACCACAGTTGAGTAATGCATGGGCATCAAAAAGGTGGACTAGAACATTTTTATATAAATTAAATAAAAAGCTTTTTTAACCTAAGGGCAAAACCACACTGAAGAAGTGTGCATGCACACGAAAGCTCATACCAAGAACAAACTCAGTTGGTCTCTAAGGTGCTACTGGAAAGAATTTCCTATTTTGTTTCGGCAAAACCACACGTCAGACAAACACATAGCTGTTGAGCTTCCCCCTTCTGTAACATGTAAGATGTGTCTGATCTTATGTGCATTCTCCCACTCCTACCAAACATCAGCCAATGATATGAAGCAGGGGCAAATATCACATCCTGACATCACAGCACAAGGTAAGACATGACTTTCCAGGTGAAGAGGAGGAACTAAGTGCTGGAATGTCATTTTTCAGGGGCAGCTGCTTGCCTTCCTGAAGCATAAATGTTTGGAGTAGTTTTGCTTAAAGAACTACAGTGGTACCTCTGGTTAAGTACTTAATTCGTTCCGGAGGTCCGTTCTTAACCTGAAACTGTTCTTAACCTGAAGCACCACTTTAGCTAATGGGACCTGCTGCTGCTCTGCCAGAGCACGATTTCTATTCTTATCCTGAAGCAAAGTTCTTAACCTGAAGCGTTATTTCTGGGTTAGCGGAATCTGTAACCTGAAGCGTCTGTAACCTGAAGCGTATGTAACCTGAGGTACCACTGCATTTGGTACTGTATTCCCAATTTTGTAGAGGAGGGTGGGACAGGGCTGCAGCTAAACTTGGATTAGGTACTCCCAGTCCCAATTAATATATTCAAATCATTGTGCTGCTCTTCCTCCCCAAGTCAGTACAAAGCAGATAAAGGAAACGGAAGCAGTTTGAAACTAGGGCACCGATGGTTATTATGAAAACAAGTGATGCTTCTCTGAAGTCCCGGGTTCTGTATTTGAAAACATTTTTGACAGCTTTAATGTGGCAGATCTAAACTATTGAAGCATTCTAAGATGATCAACCTGTGAATAAACTGTATCTTGGTTTCAAGAGGATTTCTCTGATCAAAGCCCTTCTTTACGGATTACATCTCCGACCCAACCGCCCTTCAAATCTTATCTAACGTACATCAGCTTCAACGTCTCACCTTTCCACGGGCAAAAAGTAAACGCAGCCAAAATGCTGGCGCATTCAAAGTTACATTTATTCCGTTTGCATCAGTTTAGATTCTTTTTTTGGGGGGGAGGGGAGGGATGTTGGGGAGACACAACGGGCTTAAGAAGAATTTCACCTCAGACTATTTGGAAATATTAGCAATGTTTTGAAATGTGTTTCAGACAAACAACAGCAACAAAGACAAATTCAGTTGAATTTTCTAGTTTGCAGAGAAAATGTAAGCTGTAAGCTTTGTGTAAGCTGACATGTAGCCATAAAGGCTTTTTTAAGAGTACAGGGAGAATCATTACCATTAATGGAACACAAGGACCTGCGTGAGTGAATGCCAAATACCTCAGAGCAAACATGGATGCTGTCTTGGTTTCCATGGTGGAAGAAAGGCAGGCTCTCAATATAAGAAAGCAAACAAACAACCAAAGCAAATCTGGTTTTTAAGCTAATAAGTATTTATTAATTATTTTATTTTATTTTATTACCGGTATTTATATGCTGCCCTTCTTACAGGGTGTATTTTCCAAAACTCCTTTGGATCTTCGACTCTGCCCATGCAACAAAGGAAAGATAGAGGACTTCATCCACTTCTTCCTCTACTGCCCACTATATGCCTCAATAAGACCTAGGCTTCTCCCTCTAATCCCGCCGACTATTCGCCAGGGACATTGACCACATGAAATACTTACTGGCGCATGCCAACCCCTTGATCTCATGTGTTGTGGCCACCTACATATTACAGGCCCTGAAACTCAGGACCACCTTTTTTGCTAACTTCCCTTAGCCTTAGTCCTATGTACCTTCCTGACATGGACTCTGTCGTCATGCCCTGCTATTGCTCTTTATTTTATTTGTATTTTCCATCACGATTTTACCTCCAATGTTTTAACTGTATCTGTTGTATTCTTTGTATAATTGTGCCAGGCCACTGCCTGGTCTTTTACTATGTGCTATGGCCATATTGGCTAATGCAATAAATAAATTGAATTGAATATATGCTGCCCATCTGACTGGGTTGCCAACAAAATATTAAAAACACAATGGAACATCAGCAATTAAAAACTTTCCTGAACACAGCTGCCTTCACATGTCTTCTAAAAGTCGAATAGTTGTTTATCTGTTTGACATCTGATGGGAGGGGATTCCACAGGGTGGGCACTATTACCGAGAAGGCCCTCTGCCTGGTTCCCTGTAGCTTAATGTCTCGCAGTGAGGGAACTGCTAGTAGGCCCTCGGTGCTGGACCTCAGTGTCCAGACTGGATGATGGAGGTGGAGACGCTCCTTCAGGTACGCAAATATGAAATGCCCATATGCCTGAGGTTGTTGTAAGGTAATGCTCAGA
Organism: Lacerta agilis; assembly: GCF_009819535.1. NCBI lineage: Eukaryota > Metazoa > Chordata > Lepidosauria > Squamata > Lacertidae > Lacerta > Lacerta agilis. Next base: position 16,040,845 of record NC_046320.1, on the reverse strand, counting down.
GGGCTTTTTGGTCCTCCTTTGAGGCCCACACTTGATGAAAATTAGGGAATCAGCATCAAGAGTTAGCAAACAATGCCCTTTGCAAAGAAAAGGGACTGATCCATCAGTGGTGTATATTGCATGTCGCTGCATGAGTTCCTGCGCCATTCTGTATGAATTAGCAGCAATTTATCAGCAATTGCAGGCAATAAGTGGAGTTGTGGAATGGGTGGTGGCAGCCTCTGATGTCAATGTGGCTAGAGATGAAAGGATCTGTCCATTTCAGTTCTCCCAGTTTCCCATTTTTCTAATCTTAAATTCATTTCTTCCCGTTTCTGCAGCAATTTGCCTTTCATGAGAAAAGAAAACTCCCATGGAAATTCTTCAGCATTTCAGTGCAAACTTATCCTAATGAATAAATATTCGTATGCGGTTTTGACTAATGTGCACTCAGGAACCAGGAACCTCCAGAAAATGGCAGGAGGGGTTTCACCTGCTGGGGTATGGACCTTGCTAGGTGCCCTCAGAGGCATAACTAGGGTCCCTTGCACCTTTGACAAGTGGCTGTATTGACACCCTCAGCAAGGAGCTGTTTTGTCACCTCTCCCTAGGAAAAAAATAAATCACTTTACCACATGCCTTTGTGCCATGGTGCAAAAAGGATGAGAAGCCACCCACATACCATACCCTCCAACTGTCCTATTTTAAGTGGGACATCCTGGAATCATAGAAACCAATCCCAGCTTTTGTTTGCATCCTGGAACATCCTGTGTTTTGGCAAGGCACTCTGGCACTCATCAGCAGGGTCACACCAAAGCACCTTCCAAACGCTTGAGTTACACCAGAGCACAGGACCAGAAGGTTCTCTTGTGCGACCTTGCTAACGTCCCGATTTTGAGGATGTTGGAGGGTATGACATATATGTTATACACTTCCATAGTCTGATGGGTGATTCCCGAACCACCCCAGGGCTGTGCCCCTGGAAGGGATCGGTTTCACCAACCCCTAGGTATGATCTTCGGTGCCCTATGGTGCCTGCCCTGACCCAAGCCCTGAGGTTGCAAATAATAATAATAATAATAATAATAATAATAATAATAATAATAATAATAATATTTGTACCCCACCCATCTGGCTGGGTTGCCCCAGCCACTTTGGGTGGCTTCAAGCATATACAAAAATGTAATAAAGCATTAAACATTAAAAACTTCCTTCAGGTGTCTTCTAAAGGTTGTATAGTTACTTTTCTCCATGACATCTGAGGGGAGGGCATTTTAAAGGGTGGGCCCTCTGCCTGGTTCCCTGTAACCTCACTTCTGTTAGACTATGCAATTCCCCTAGTAACTTCACCCTGCTGACTCAGCCAAGGAAACCACACATGATAGGATTTACCCTCTTACGCAACTCTTTTAAGGGTGCAAGGCCCATCCCAGGCAACCCTTCCCCTTGTGAGAGCTCTGGGACTGGAGTTGCTCTTTTCCTGCTGCTGTTGCTTTGCCATAATAAAGACCCCCTTCTTTCTTTACAAGCAAGAGTATCTGCTGTCATATTTTGGCACCATAGCCAGGACAGTTTGCTCATAATCATGCAAGCACCAATGTGTGTGCTGTTCTCTCACTCTTATTTTCATTTGCAGACCAGACCATCAATTGTTTCCTTTGATCTTCCCCGCCTCCATTTTACAACAATGCATATGTGAGTGATTACAAGCTGTCAAGACATGGCACATTTAACGAGATTGGTTGACACTAATTAGCCGGCTGCCTGATTGCTCTCACCCCTGCGACTTACTAATGCTTACAAGAAAACAGAAATCCACCTACTGTCAGCTTCTAGTTGAGAGTTGATTCACCTTTATCCAAAAAATAAGCAAACTTCTTCTTCTTCTTTGGTATTATCATGCAATAAGCATTTTCATCTTTGCTGTGTTGACCACCAAAGGAGAAGGTCAACCCCTAATATTTATACCTGGCAAGGCCAATCCTGTGATCTCATATTGCCTGCTTGATGTTGAATTATTATTATTTGCTAAATTTGTTAGTTGCTTAATTGTGTCAAGGGCAACCCAAAGCAACAAACAAACAAACAAAATACCCACATAGATACATTAAAACCAAGGGGGAATACATTAAAATCATCCCATCTACTTATAAAAGGCCACAGATAGTTAAAGGCCAAAGACCTGGTTATAGCAAAAAGGTTTTGCCTGATGGCTCTGGGCGAGGCTCCCTGGGGAGGGCATTCCACAAATGGAGATCCACTACAGAGAAGGCCTGTTCTCGTGTTGCCACTCTCTGGACCTCACATGGAGGAGGCACATGAAGAAGGGCCTCAGATAATGATCACAGGGTCTAGGTTGGTTCTTCTTTTGCCTCAAGTGATACAATACGATTCCTCTGAATGTATAGATGACCCCTAGCTGAACTATGTGATAAAGTAAATGTTCTGTGTAGACAACACATTTTTCCTTTGTTTGCCCTTTCTGATCCTAAACACATTTAATTGGACATTCTATATGAAGTGTAGGTGGGTTGCCACAAGGCAAGACACCGTGATAACAGCAAGAACCTTTACTGAATTAACAGAACTGAACAACAAGGGCAAAGCAACTGCTTATATACATTTCTGAAGGCCTGGGCCACTCCCACTCCCATCGTGATTGGCTGTCTAAAACTTCCAAGCTGCAAATTGTGACTCAGAGTTTAAGGGCCAATGGCAGAGGCCCAAATCCTGAGATGTTCTGTGATTGGATATCATGTATTGAACACAGGGGCTCAGAATCCTTACTCCACACTCAAGCTCAGGCAAACACAGACCACTGGATACTTAACACTATACATTTCTATGGACTTTATACTGCAATCCTAGGCATCCTTACCTGAACTCAATTGGTGAGATCCAACATAGTCATACCTGGAGCAGACCCATTAAAATTAAGGATCTCCTCCTCCTCCTCCTCCTCCTCCTCCTCCTCCTCTTCTGTTGTTTCTGGGCTGAAATGTGGATTTTTGAGGCACTACAAATGCTTGAACTACAGTCAGTAGTGGGGCAGATTAAATAAGTGTGCGTACCATGAGGAGCAACAGCTCAAGCCTCTTAAAGCCACCTTCTGTCTCCAGCCTAAGGCATCCCTGTCAAAATCAGGGTTTATCATGCACCTGGCTGGCACACCACCATGCACAATATAGATGGTATTGAGCATATGGTCTGGGACAGCAGTTTGACAGGCCTCGCTTCAGGAATATATTGATATTGTACATTTCCCAGAATGATCTACTGTGGTCAGTGTAGGAGAGACAGAATAATGCATTTATTTGGAGCACCGAACTAATTAGGCATGGAACGCCTAGGACTTCTGCAGAGCCCTTTCTTCTCAAAAGCTGTGAATTTAATAAATGATGACGGAACAGCTGGAAATTCATTTAGAGCTGTGGGTATTACAGCCACCTATGAAGTGAGCTTAAGAGTCTGCTTTGCTTCAGATGGGGCAGCAATCTGAAAGGCCTAATTACACTAATTACAATAAGTGGCTTGTAAATGTTTCATCAAAAACACTGACCTGCGCTGCATTGCAGGTGCTCATTAAATCTTGAAGATTTGCTATTAATAGTCGTTTACGCCCCTCATGAAATCTCCACACTCGATGTAATAAAGACAGGAATTTAACTTCCCTGGCTAGCTAACCAAGCAAGCGAGAGTTGTTGCTGCTGCTGGTGGTTTTAAAAACAAAAAACAAAAAACCAAGACCAAAGTGCTTCTAAGCTTTTCATCATTGCTCCAGACCTGCTGCATTAGAGGTAGAATAAATTGTAGGTTTTACATACTGTTGATCTTTCATGCTCAAAATATTGATTCTGAGTCTAAGCCTTTTATGGAGAAGGAGGTTAAATACTTCAGTGGTGCTGTCGATGAATATGGGAGACTTGAACAATTCAACAGTAGTCACAAATGACCTTGGGCATCTGCAACATTTAATTCGAGAATCTGAAAGAACTCAAATGTAACACTGTTGATCCTTTAACTCAAATATATAGCTTATTGCTAAAATCAGCCTCCTTAGCAGAGTATTTCAAGATAGCAGCAGATACATATGAGAGCCAGGGAAGATTCGGCAAATTTTATGCCTGTCAGTCTAAATTCTGTCTTGGGGAAATTGTTCAGAAACTTTACAATCAATTAACAAAGTTTTGACTCTGTGAGGGACAGTGAGAAGAATCCATTTGCTTCCAGCTATGGAAAAGTCTGGCCTTGCTAAAGGTGAGAATCTCTAATGATTTGTACAGGGTTCTCTCAGTTTTGATCTCTGTTTTGGGTTCTGTTCTTCTCTGTAAAAGCTCCATATTCTTTTATTCACTATAATGGAGAACATAAAAACTCTTTCCCCTTTTGGCCAAAGTGGATGAGATATATAAGCACAGGAGCCCCTCCAGAGTGGATTTAAGGCCACCAAGTTGCAGACAAATAGATCTGGCACATTATTCCACAAAGTGGATGCCACTACTGAGAAGGCCCTCTGCCTGGTTCCCTGTAACTTCATGTCACATAGTGAGGGAACCACTAGAAGGCCTTAAGTGTCCCAGCTGAACGATGGGGGTGGAAATGCTCCTTCAGGTATACAAGGTCGAGGCTGTTTAAAGCAGGGGTAGGCAACCTAAGGCCCATGGGCCGGATGTGGCCCGATCGCCTTCTCAATCTGGCTCGCTGATGGTTCAGGAATCAGCATGTTTTTACATGAGTAGAATGTGTGCTTTTATTTAAAATGCATCTCTGGGTTATTTGTGGGGCATATGAATTCGTTCATTCCCCCCCCAAAAAAAATATAGTCTGGCCCACCACATGGTCTGAGAGATGCCCCATGGCTGAAAAAGGTTGCTGACCCCTGGTTTAAAGGGCTTTAAAGGTCACCACTAACACTTCAAATTGTGCTCGGAAACATAGTGGGAGCCGATGGTAGGTCTTTCAGTTATTAGTGAAAATAACATACAAAAATACATTAATGTTGATGGATTTTCAGGAGGACAGCTGTTGTTTTTATAAATGCAAAACATGGAATGTGCAGAACAGAGGCTAAGGTTTGAAAACTGGGAAACTCAAACAAAAATGGACAGTCATTCTTGGCTCTGAGCAAACACATATCTAATGATGCACCTTGCTTTTCATTCTCTTTCCTAGCAAAACAAAACACTCCCAGCAAGAGGCTAGCTCTGAGTAAAATAGGTTTGATCTGGGAAGCGGGGAGGGAGACCTCCTGCCACTCCAGCTGCATTTTAGACGCGATTTGCAAATCTATAAATCATTTTAGTTTAAAAGCCAGGTTTCTTTTCTTTAGCACTTCCATATGATTCATTCTACTCTCTTCCGATAAAAAGGAGAGAACAGGCTTTTGAAAGGTGCACTCATGGACATTTTTTATGGTGCGTGTGCATTTTGAGATCAGCTACGCATTACTCCTGCTGCACTGGAACAGATAACTACCGAGGAACTTTCAGGGGTGCTGAGCACTTTTCCTAATTGCTGGTAGCTGGAGCAGTTTACAGCCAATTGTCTCATGCCTTTGCTCCTTAATGGATGCTCCAGTACCTGTAGCGGAAATGTGATTGCTGTCATGATAGATAAATCAAAGCCTTCCTCTCTCCACAGACTTTTGCAACAGGTTTGCTGAGCATTGCCCCCCCCCCCGTCTTTTCACCCACCTGGACCTCGAGTCGCGGAAGTTGTGTCAGTGCATGTTAGGGTAATGAGGCTGCCTGGGACACACACATGAATCTCTCTCTTTGATAAGAAGCAGGCATTTCATCTCTTCTTGGCTGTGGATGGAAAGCTTCACAAAGGCTTTAGAGGCAGGAGAGAAGAATGGAGCAAGCGATTCCAATTTGCCGAAGGCTTTTTCAGAACAGATGTCAATTAGATGTAAAAACTGTTGGCTGAACTGAGTTTACCTTGTGTACGGCATCTTTGGGCTATAAAAGACAGTCACTTCTGCTTTCCATGAACTAGAATTAGCATTTTAAGGCCATGGTTGAAGTAACTTCACATAATTCAACAAAAAGTTATCTTAAAACCTCCCTTCTAAAAAGGTAGCAGGGATTGGGAAACTGTGGTCCTCCATTTGTTGCTGGATTAAAAATCCCATCATCCTTGATCACTGGGACTGATGCAAAGAGCAGTCCATCATTGTCTGGAGGACCAGCAGCTGCTTTACTCACAAGGAACCTGGCTTGCAATTCAGCTCATCAGGCAGCGGGAGAAAGTTGGGGTGGGGTGGGGGTGCATCTTGCTGTGTCCTGTCCATCAGAGCAGTGTTTTTCAACCTTTTTTGGGCAAAGGCACACTTGTTTCATGAAAAAAATCACGAGGCACACCACCATTAGAAAATGTTAAAAAATGTTAAAAAATTTAACTCTGTGCCTATATTGACTATATATAAAGTAATTTTTCAATTTTTCCCACGGCACACCAGGCAACATCTCGCGGCACACTAGTGTGCCGCGGAACAGTGGTTGAAAAGCACTGCATCAGAGTATAAGAAGAACCTGCTGGATCAGGTCAGTGTCCCATCTAGTCCAGCATCCTGGTCTCACAGTGGCCAGCCAGATGCCTATGTGATGTATGCTTACTCATAGCCGAGTAAGATCGTTTTCCATAAACAGTGGCTCTGTAAGTGACCGTGGAGGCCAATTCTGGATCCACACATCCTTCCACAGTCGGGACATATGTTTCCAGTCGGGAATTGATCCCGGCGAGGGTTTGCCAAGCATGCCTTACTCTTAGTGCATTTTTCCCTTTTGTCCTGAGTTCCAGCATCTTCAGTCCCAGTCCTCAAACACTCTGCACTTCAACAGGGAGAAAGCCGCACTCGCAGAGCTCAGGCGATGCTGGATTTCAGCATCAGTGTCAGTCCTTGTGGAAAGATATGTGATGTATGCAAGCAGGACCTGAGTGCAACAGCACTCTCCCCTCTTGCAGTGATCAGCAACTGCTATTGCTGATAACTTCCTCTGACAGTGTAGGAAGAACATAGGCGTCAGAGGTAGTAACCACGGACAGGCCAAACAGTGGGTGTGACATAGCTGTGTGGGGTGTTTGTGCCCCCATTCCCTTCTTGGCCAATTCACTCTCCACCCCCTCATTTCTCCCAGTGTGAAAGAGCCAGTGTGGTGTAGTGGTTAAGAGCGGTAGACTCGTAATCTGGTGAACCGGGTTCGTGTCTCCGCTCCTCCACATGTAGCTGCTGGGTGACCTTGGGCTAGTCACACTTCTTTGAAGTCTCTCAGCCCCACTCAACTCACAGAGTGTTCGTTGTGGGGAAGGAAGGGAAAGGAGAATGTTAGCCGCTTTGAGACTCCTTCGGGTAATAATAAAGCGGGATATCAAATCCAAACTCCTCTTCCCAACATTTTAGCACCATTTGATTTCAGTTTTTGTATTAGTCTGAATGCAGTTACTTTGGGGAGGAAATTACTTGTGAAATGGCAGGAGTGTTTTATTGTTACTATTATTTTAAGCATGAATGCCAGCACCTATGGATAGGAGAGGAAATTCACTTGGGATTTTTAATGCAAACCACCTAATACATATTGCCAAAGCAATATGCAAAACGAAGTGCGGCTCTCTTTTGAAATTCACACTTCTCCCAATCTTGCAATGCCGTTCTCCAGCCAAAAAGTATGTACAAAGACATGCACATTACAGAAAAATGTGTATTTGGGAGAAGCTAACCCCCCCCCCAAATGCATTATATTAGGGGAAACTGCTGGCAAGATTTGCATAAAGCCTATGTATAACAAAAATGTGTGCTATATGGAGAGGAGTTTTTAAGAGGACTTAAATAAAAATCACAGACGGATGCAGAAATGTGGAGAACAGAACTTGGAAAAATGAGAAAGGGAGAGAAACTGAAATTGTCAGATTCTTTCATCCCCGTCTGTAGCACATAGCAGTCAGATTGCAGCCTTACAGCTGGAGTGGACAGATGTTTATTCAGAAGTAAGCATTTCTGTGTTCAGGGAGATTTCCCTCTGCTTTCTAAGCTCCATGGGGGCTCAGAGGACCCTCCCCTCATTTGCTCTGACTCAGTGGCTTTTGAGAGGGGTATCTTCAGTCTAAATGCAACAGAACAACTCAGTACTGCCACCCCTAACCCTCACTGAGAGCACTGAGCAGCTCCATACAAAAGTCTTGTTTGAAAAGCACCTGGGCTATTTTGTTGCATTGGAAATGTGTGGTGTAGAGCCAGTGTGGTGCAGTGGTTAAGAACGGTAGACTCATAATCTGGTGAACCGGGTTCGCGGCTCCGCTCCTCCACATGCAGCTGCTGGGTGACCTTGGGCTAGTCACACTTCTTTGAAGTCTCTCAGCACCACTCACCTCACAGAGTGTTTGTTGTGGGGGAGGAAGGGAAAGGAGAATGTTAGCTGCTTCGAGACTCCTTTGAGTAGTGATAAAGCAGGATATCAAATCCAAATTCTTCTTCTTCTTCTTCTTCTTCTTCTTCTTCTTCTTCTTCTTCTTCTTCTTCAAATATCACAAAAAGAAAGAGCAAGAGGGAGGCATAGTTGGATATCCTAATTATACAGCTGATTTCAGTATGGGTGTGGAGGACAACTTTGTTCTAGGAGGGAACAAGTTCAAGAAGCAATTAATTACGGAGCTTCCAATGCCAGCAGGAGCTGCTTTAGATTACATGAAATGCATTTAAAAAAAGAAGAAGCGCATGATGTGCAAGGTTTAACAAAGGCAAAACTCTCCAAGGGAAAGGACTTGCATCGCAGGACATGAAAAGGCTCTGCGAGGACACCTTTAACCATATGTGGTGGAACTGTAATAAGATAAAGGAATTCTGGGAAATGATACATAATGAATTTTAAAAAAATGTTTAAAATAACCTTTGTTAAAAGACCAGAAGCCTTTCTCTTAGGAATTTTAGGTGCAGATATACCGAAAGATTTGAGAAGACTGTTCATGTACGCGACCACAGCTGCAAGGATGCTGCTTGCCCACTGATGGAAAGAGGATAGGATCCCGACAAAGGCGGACAGGCAGATGAAATTATTGGACTATGCAGAGATGGCCAGATTGACTGGGAAAATCTGAAACCAGGAGGATCAAAACTTCAACCGAGAATAGGATAAATATAGATTGTATTCAAAAAAAAGCACTGTAAACACTTGAACTCTTTGGCAGGCTTTCAAAAACTCTTGCAACATTACAAAGACTTTGGATATATTGGAGGACTATAATTTGGATGAACTATAATATGCTGTTGATTATGATATTTAAAGGACCCACGGAGGGGAGGAGGGAAGCCCTAAGATTCGGAAGAATCTTGTTTGATTTTAAAATTTAAATGTGTTATCTGTGCGAATTGTTTTATAGAACCAATAAAATTTATTTCAAAGAAAGAGAAAAGAAATGGCTCTGCAAGTAGAGATCCATGGCAAGCAAAAGAGAAAGGAAAGACCTCTCAAACATACCATCAAACTTCCCCATGGAGTTCTTCCCCATGGGCTTCAGCTGCCCATTTTTCTGTTCTTACCTCCCAAAATGGCACACTGCTATTCTACTCTCCGCCCCCCCAAGCTGGATTTCCTGCAGTAAGAAGAAAATGTAACGAATGATAGGAAAGGATTTAGGGTTAGTACATTTGGATTACAACACTGTCCGACCTCCATCCATAATGTCCATGAACCAGGAATGGTGATGCTCAATAAACATCTAATCTGGAAGCATCCTGAGATTGCTTGTTCATATCTACAGGCTTTCTCAACCTGGTTCCCTGCAGGTGTTGTTGAACTGCCAATCGCATCTACCCTAACCATCACGGCTAGTGGTCAGGAATGATGGGAGTTGTCATTCAAAAGTTCTGAAGGGCACCAAGTTGAGGAAGCTTGATCTATCATGATGTGGCATTTCTTTTCCCCATTTCATGATGGCTCCTCATCCTCTTGTGAGTCACTATTCCATGCAAGTTTCAGATCATGAAACTCCTTCATGACATATATGCAGCCATCACATTAATGACTGACTCGATTCAATTTAGGTTTCTTATTCTGTGAGGCCAATACTGTTGCAACTTCTTGACCTGCAGTGAAGCTTCAAAGTCCATCCAGTAAGGTTCCTTCAGTGGATAGGAATTGACTCTGACCCCCCCCCCCAGGGAACAGCAAACTGGAATAAACTGTCACCTCAGGTGTGGAAACAGATGATTGTGAAGGAAATTTGTCATATTTAAGGTGTGGGGAGAGGGATAGCATGACAATCTGGGTATATAACTATGCCTTGGGTTCCATAAAAGTGCTAGAGCTAGCATGAATTTCCACCTGGAGTGAAGCTTCAAGGTGAATGTTGAGATGTGAAATATCTTTGAGATTTGAAGGGGTGGGGGACATAGATTAGATAAAATAGCCTGGATTTCTCAGGGGGTTGGATCCAGATTAAGATAGATGCACTTCTAGTGCAGTTGCATGCTTGTCTACTCAGAAGTAATCCCCACAGAATTCAATGGGACTCATCCCAGGTCAACCAATTTATACCCTGGGAGTAAGTCTCATTTAACACAACTGGGCATTTCTTAATAGTCACTTAGACGAGAGTATTGATAGTTCCTACTGAAATGGAGGGGACTTAACTCACACCTAACTTTTCACACTGATTTCAGTGGGACCAATGTAACCAATATGTGGTACAATCCTATGCAGAAACCATTCCCATCAAGTTCAACAGGACTTAGCTTGTATAGGGTTGTAGCTTTAGTGTTTTTCACACATTTCTAACATGGCACTGCATTTCACCTCTAGATAATTTTTTTTTAAGTGAGCTTTTGTTTCTTCCTATTCAGGAGAAGCTCTAAATAATTTTAAGGGAAGGGGAATTGTTAATGGCAAATTTTCTCAGGAGGATTCTCCTGCAGTTCTTTTTAGGAGATTTATCTTGACCTGTGGCCAACAAAGCTATTAGACTACATTCTCAATCACATTCATCATTATGAGGACCAGCGAGTAGCAGACAGCCGATGAAACAATACAGATATTATTGTAGACTTTTTCTTGTTCTCCGTGTCTGTGTTAAAGTTCATGCAACACAAAGCAGTCCACTTTCCTAATTGAAGCTGATAAGCACTCAATGGCAAGAGAAGCAATTTAGGATAGACTCCTCAGGAAAGAAAAAGAGTCAACTATGACTGATGAATGAGATTCAGATAGCTCAGACATCTGATGAAATGTTAATGATATATAATATGACACCTGTTGATAGGTCAGCATGTCTTGTGCATGTCTCTCTGTGGATAAGTTCACCATCAACTAAAACTTGGCCCCACAAGAAGCCATCTTTTCTTTTCTCCCCAAATCCTATCTATATTCGGCAATTTGTCGCTCCTGACAACAGCACTGCCCTCCCTCAGGATGACAACTGGCACATCTTATTTCACAGAAATGTTTCTGAGCTCATTCCTTCGTTCCAAGACGGCCAACACTGGTGCTATCCTCACTGTCATCCTTCTGATGCTCTCTACTATGGCTGTCTTTAGGATGCACACAGATTTGAAAGATGCCAAATTCATTTGCTCATCAGTTTTGATAAGAAACAGACCTAAAAGGCCCTGGCTTCTTGTTCCCGCTTGCATGTGGATAACACTCCAGTGAAAAATTAGATTCTTCTTCACACTTGAGCTGAGTCAAATGTCTGAGAACTTGTGCATCCAGCAAACAGGATAGATTGCATGATACACATTGCACGATGCACATTGCAGCACAAAATGTTTTCGACGTTCCTTGTAAAATTCACGCACCGGTTTAATTTTAACTGATTTAAACAGAAATCGTAAAATCATTACAAGTATCAGACTGTGATGGACTTGTTCGGTGATCTTATCCTACAGCTGCAATTCATTCTCCCCACCATAATCCACATCAAAAATACTGGGATGAAGATCTATTTCACAAATAGATGGCTTTTCAATTAAGAAGGAGTATTAACCCACAAAAGGCACCATCCATCTGGGAATAGTGGTAAGAAAAAGGTTCCCTCACTGCTCAACTAAAGATCACTGTTTCATCACTAGTAGATAGGGATTGCGCACACAGCACTGTTCCCATTCCACTGCAATTCATCTTCTGCCAAAAACTACATTATTTATTTCACTGTCCACTGTGGCAAGAACACACAACTTAAATAATTTACACAATTGGTTACATAAGTTACATTGCTTTACACAATTACTTACATAAGTTATATTGCTATTACATTAATCCCCCTCCTTTATTTCAATGCAAAGGAAACACATTAAAAATAGGAAGGGGGGTGTAATTAGTGATATATCATTTGAGGGCTGAAAGCAACAACAAGGAATACTTATCATCAGTGCTTTTTTCTGGGGGTATGCAGGGGTACGCATACCCCTAAACATTTTATGAATCTAAGTTTGGCCTCATTGAGGGGCAGTATTTCAATTTGAGTAGGAAAATGAGAATACCCCTAAACATTTTTTAAGGGGAAAAAACCACTGCTTGTCATATTCACTGGATTGATTCCCATTTGAGACATGGGACAAATATACAAGATCCACTCCTGTTTCTGTTTTTGTCAGAATGTCCCGACATCCCTACCCCTAGAGCAATCCTTGGTCTTTTCCCGTTTCCATGTCCAATTTTTTAAAATGACAAGTTGGGTCACAGAGTGACTTTCCAACACCTATTTAGTTTGCTTCTTGCTAGTTGAACTTTTCTTTCTCTTAAGAAACTGAATATCACAATTACTGGAGATTCTCCAGACACAAATTGAAAGCCTCAGTCTGCTACGTCTTGTTCAAATTTACTGGCGGTGAAGTCGCTCAGCCATGTGATTCCTATTGCCCATTCCTCTACAACAAGCGCACAGAGTCAATAGACTCAGAAACTCCTCCCCATTCCCTGAGATATCAAAGCCCTTCCATTTCGTAAGTCCTCATCTGTGGAGAGACACTATGCTTGGTCCGCTTAATCATGACCTAAATCTTTTTAGCATCTTAGCTCTGGTTGGAGAGAGCAAATTTGCATTACCAAGAAGAAAAGGGAAAGAAGGGAAACAAAGGCAGGGAATATATATATATATATATATATATATATATATATATATATACACACACACAGAGAGAGAGAGAGAGAGAGAGAGAGAGATTGCATTAGAGAGCTATTCCCTGATGCAAATGAGACTTATAACTTTGTTTTTTTTCCCCCCGTCCTTCACTGTTCATTCTGTATGCATATTGTAGGTGGTTGTTGTGAAGAGGATTTGGGGGAGGCGACACTGCTGCTCAGTCATTCTCAGCCCTTTGTTCTGTAAGTGATTCTTTTAAAAGTGATGAAAGTTCTGCTTCAGAGGATTAGACTGATTCTAATGGTGTTTTCTTTGAAGGAATTGCGAAGAGCGGAACAACAGTTCCCAATGCCTCCGAGCAGCACACACATAATCACCCCCCCCTTTTCCATTCTGGTTCCTTTTGTTTGAAAATAAAGAGGGGTCCCCCCCACTGCTTCTTCTGGCTACGCACCATTTGAGATCTGGTGTGTTGGGCTGCAGTCTCCTCATACTAAGGGGGTGGGTTGGATTGACTGGAAGTGCTCCTTTTGCTCACTTCTGCTGGGGCAGCTGGTCTTCCACCAGCACTGACCTCTCCCTTCCACCCATTGAATGTCTGGGAGAAAAGACCACTGGTGGTATCTCCACCAGTGGAGCCCACGGAAAAGCCCCCAAATGGGGTGCTGCACCCCATTAACTTTTGATCACAGTCCCAATCTTCTCCCCATTGTCCCAACAGCCACACCTCCTTCCCTTTCCTCTAGGGTTCAGATATTCCTCTGCCCTGCCCTGTCATATTTTTCAAATCCTGGTTAGCCGTAAAGGTAAAGGTAAAGGGACCCCTGACCATTAGGTCCAGTCGCGGGCGACTCTGGGGTTGTGGCGCTCATCTTGCTTTACTGGCCGAGGGAGCCGGCGTACAGCTTCCGGGTCATGTGGCCAGCATGACTAAACCGCTTCTGGTGAACCAGAGCAGTGCACGGAAACGCTGTTTACCTTCCTGCCAGAGCAGTACCTATTTATCTACTTGCACTTTGATGTGTGTTCACACTGCTAGGTCGGCAGGAGCTCGGGCCGAGCAACGGGAGCTCACCCCATTGCGGGGATTCAAACCGCCGACCTTCTGATCAGCAAGCCCTAGGCTCTGTGGTTTAGACAACAGCACCACCCGCGTCCCTAGCCTTACTCATCATTAAAACACAGCTGATGAGGGTGCACACAGCCAGGGCCGGATTTAGGTTTGATGAGACCCTAAGCTACTGAAGGTAATGGGGCTGTTTATATGTCCAGCTGTCTTTTGTCAACAACAAATTGTCGCTGTTTCTTGTGTTGAATATGTGCTATATGATAATTTATGGACCTAATAGGTATCTAAAGCTATTTGCACATGTTGCCATGCAACCTGCAGTCCATGCAGAATGTAGGCACCCTATATATAGAAATGAGCAAACCAGTGATGTTTTAGGGAGCAGGCTAGCAGGCGGGGCCCATTACTTACATCACAGGAGCCTACACAACACAAAACACTGTTGCTGTATGTAGGTTTTATTTTATTTGTTTTTTATCTTATATTTTGGAAATGTACATCCAGGTTTTTCCCCTTTAATTTTTTTTTTTTTGGGGGGGCAAGAGAGCTATAGCTTGTTTAGCTTATATGTAAATCCGGCGCTGCACACAGCACACCTTGGCTAAGAAACCAGCCATTGACTTTTGGTTGCCTTAAGCAAACCATTGTTTTCTAGCCTCAGCCCTGCATCTCCACATGAGGACAGCAGCATTGACTCACCTTGCGGTGTTGTTGAAAGGTTACAGAGACAATGTATATGTAGTTCTTGGAACACTCTAAAATGCTACACAGCTACCAACAATACTTGTTCAGCCATGAATATTTGTCCCCTTTTCTGAGGCTGTTTCACTTGCATAGATAAATTAAATGCAAAATCAATCTGCACTTCAAACTTGCCAAACATAAAAGGCTCAAGCAGTACTATATCATATGGGTTGATATAGTTCTTGTCTCCTTTATCTGGTGTGCTATAATTTCCCGGTTCCTATGCCCCCATTACTAACTACAAATGTTGCTTCCATTAATATCTTATGCATTGTGGTATACTTTCGTTCCACTGGTGCTTTGAACCCCTCTTATCCCGTATTTGTGCACCGCATGCTGGGCATTCCATTTATGTTTCTCCTAAGCCCTAAGCCTCTTGAAGTTTTGTCTTCATTATATGAGATTGTACATCCTGGGTCTCCAATGTATCATTGTTAGCTGAAACTCATTGCATCTCTCTGCTGTCAAGAGCAGAAAGTTATTCATCATGTTCGTTTCCCGTGAAGACTACCATCTTGGCTCATTTACCTAAGAAAACAAGTTTGCTTCCAAAGCTCTGTTTAGAGAGCTATTGTCATCTTGGGCTCAGGCAATGAGAGAAATGGCAATCTTTAGATAATTTAAAGTCGACAAAGGTACCATTTTCTGGGATAATGTTGGGGATTCGGTTGCAATCCTATTCCTACCCAGGAGGCATAACTCAGGCCGAAGATCACACTGTGAGACAGCTACTTTGCATAGCACAGCTCTCTGCAGCAATACAGGCAACCGTCTGTTTATGTGCTCCCGTTATCTCTGGAGATTATCCAAATGATAACCTGGCCACCCTACAAATTCCAGTTAACCCAAATTATTTTCATAGGCAAATATCTGGAATATTCTGAGCCAGTTGAGTACCATGCGGTGTACCATCAAAGGGGTGGTTTCCCTGGCCGCAAAATTGTTAGGGGCACAATTAACACCAGGTGCTGCCTCAATACAGCTGCGCACTTTCATTGCTGGGCTCTGTTGAACCAGGAAGTGAACTTTCCAGACAACTGGACAACTCATTTTCTTATTTCTGTGGCTGCAATGTCCTGAGTGACGCTGACACTGTTCCGCAGTTGAATGTGCATGAATATTCTGTCCATTTCCCTCACTCACTCACCCCCCCCCCATACAGTCCCAGGTGCTGGCCACCTATGCTATACCACTGTTCTGACCTTAGGGACAGGGGCTGAATGTGGCCCTCTCAAAATCTCTGTCTGGCCCTCAAGACTCTCGCATGCCCCCTTCCCCAAACACTCCTCTTTTCTCCAGGCCACACTCCTTGCCAGCTTTGCTCTGTGTCCTCCTTGAGTGCTGTAGCCTGGGTACAAGGTGTCCTTGAAATCTGATCATGTCTCTTGCTTCCCTGGAGAGATGTTATGTGCAGAAACCTCTGAGTTTTGAAAGGCTGGACTGCAGACTAATGTACAAAGGTAAAAGATACATCTATTGCTCCACTCACTTCTCCCCCAGACCCCACCCACTGCAGGACAGCGGCACCTGGAAGGGTGCCCAGGAGGCAGTGTTTGGCCTTGGCCGAGAAAGGATTCCCAGCCCTGTCCTAAAGCAACCTGGAGAAAATCAATTACCGGTATGTAAATTTGTTTGTTTGTTTGCTTGCTTGCTTGCTTGCTTGCCGCCCATCCGACTGGGTTACCCCAGCGACTCTAGGTGGCTTCCAACAAATTAAAACACAGTAAGACATCAAACATTAACAACTTCCCTATATAGGGCTGCCTTCAGATGTCTTCTGAAAGTCAGATAGTTGTTTATTTCCTCGATATCTGATGGGAGGGTGCTCCACAGGATGGGTGCAACTACTGAGAAGGCGCTCTGCCTGGTTCTCTGTAACTTTACTTCTCGCAATGAGGGAACTGCTAGAAGGCCCTTGGAGCTAGATCTCAGTGTCCAGGCTGATCAATGGGGGTGGAGACACTCCTTCAGGTATACAGGGCCAAAGCTGTTGATGGTGTGGTGGTTTTCTACAAAAGCCCTGCTATGATGTCCACAAGTTGCTATTTCCCATAAATTGCTTAGAAAGGTACTTGCACATTTTGCTTAATAACTTTCCTTCTAACTGGGCTAGAGACTTACAAGCTGATGTGGAAAATGGGCCCTGAAGATAATATTGTTCGAAAACTACAGACAACAGATAATTATACTGCACTTGCAATTGCCTTGTGATTTTATGAAGGTTCTTTATACCAAGTACAGAAGTAAATGAAACTGAAATGCATTTTTATACATCCTTTCAATAACTCATCAACTTTATGTGCCTGACTTATGGGCAGACGAGGCTGTTTGCTCTCAGCAGCAAATTGCTCTCACCCACCTGAGTGGCATAAAAGCAAGTTGCTCTCCCAATTGTTTATTATTTTGTCCTGTGCCCCTATATGTGAATGCTACTGTTAACCCTGTTGTTCATTTAAAGATTTTCTGCTCAGTAGTCATATGATGTATTGTCTCTATCTCATAGTAAGCAAGGAACAAGGACAGAGTCTTAACTATAGTTCTTTTATCATTGGCATTAAAAGAAGGTGAAGGTTTTCTAGCGGCTGTGATATATGCCATTAGCAGAGCCTTGCAAATTAGTCCACATGAGTTACTAGCCCACAAAAATGGTTTACTTGTCTGTGGAGATCCATTCTTCATTTGTTGCATAGCAATAGTCTGAAAAGGGGAGGGAGGGAAACCAGCTCCTTTCCAGTTTACAACAGATTTTTTTACCCTGCTCACCTGGGAGTGATTTATACTCGCCATAGAGGAGCAGGTGAGTTGCTGTTTACAGTCATGCCACAACACAAAGGACACACTGTAGCCAAAGTCAAGCAGGTTTAAATTTAATTGATTTCAAGGGGAGAAGAATCTGCTTAATTTTCTCTGGATCATGTCCAAAATTAATTTACAGTTGCTCTGCTGCTGCAATGTTCTCAAAAATGCCTTTAATTAATTGACTGTACTTTTTCACCTTAAAGTAGTTTTTTGAATGAAAGATTAATGAAAACTACTTCCATAGTTTCCCGCATGCTTCACACTAGGGATGTTTTCCTATTATGTTGAGGTTTTTAATTGATCTTAAATCAGATTTTTTTTGTAACAAAATAATGAGCCAGGGGAGTCATGTGTTGGATACATGTCTGCTTACAGCTTAATCAAGACCCAGAAAGCCTCCAGTGCGCTCAGTCCTATTTTTGATTCTACATAGAAAATGAATAATTAACATAAATACCTGCAGATGTTTGGGTTTTTTTCCAGCGTGGTCCATAAAGTTCATAACAGCTCTACTTATAGAAGTTCAGCTCATCTCAGTCAGTATACAGTATTATAGAAAGAAAGAACACTTCCACCAAAATATACACAAATGAAGATTGAATTTCTTAGCAATTGGCTATAAAGCAAGGCCAGGAAGAAATATCAAAGTTAATGCACTATAGACATTATAGTTTTCATAGTCCCATATGGAAAGTTTCAGAAGGACGGTTTGGTGCATGTAAAAGTTTATCGCAAATAATAAGCTCTTAAAATGATGGTGGCTGTGCTGATTCGTGGTATTGCGCCCATCAGCTTACTATATTTTCTGTTTCCTTGCGAAGGAATTACTTTACTATATTTTCCACGATGTTTCCTTTTGCCAGATATCCTTTCTCCACAGATACTCAGCCATATGGCGACTAGTTCACCAATATAGGTGAATGCACATCCCACTGATGTTGACAGCAACATTCCCATTGAGTTTTATGAACAAGCTTCAATGGAAGAGGCAGGAATCATAGAATCATAGAAACATAGAGTTGGAAGAGACCACAAGGGCCATCCAGTCCAACCCCCTGCCAAGCAGGAAACACCATCAAAGCATTCCTGACAGATAGCTGTCGAGCCTCTGCTTAAAGACCTCCAAAGAAGGAGACTCCACCACACTCCTTGGTAGCAAATTCCACTGCCAAACAGCTCTCACTGTCAGGAAGTTCTTCCTAATGTTTAGGTGGAATCTTCTTTCTTGTAGTTTGAATCCATTGCTTCGTGTCCGCTTCTCTGGAGCAGCAGAAAACAACCTCTCACCCTCCTCTATATGACATCCTTTTATATATTTGAACATGGCTATCATATCACCCCTTAACCTTCTCTTCTCCAGGCTAAACATACCCAGCTCCCTAAGCCGTTCCTCATAAGGCATTGTTTCCAGGCCTTTGACCATTTTGGTTGCCCTCTTCTGGACACGTTCCAGCTTGTCAGTATCCTTCTTGAACTGTGGTGCCCAGAACTGGACACAGTATTCCATGTGAGGTCTGACCAGAGCAGAATATAGTGGTACTATTACTTCCCTTGATCCAGACGCTATACTCCTATTGATGCAGCCCAGAATTGCATTGGCTTTTTAAGCTGCTGCATCACAGGAGGAGTGGAAGGGGGAGTGCATGCGTTGCTTTTGGGGGCATGGAATTTGCCCATACCCTAAAGGGAATGGAAACACCTGCAAGCTGGTAAGAATGTCTGTGTAGCGTTTTTGAAATATTCAAAATGCTACAAATGCATCCTTAGAACAAACTTGCAAGGCAAGCAAGTGGAATTCTCCACTCCCAAATGGAAATGGGAGACTAAGGCTGAGAGGAATTGGCTTGTCTAAGGCCACACACTCACAACCTCAGCAGCTGGATTAGTCTGAGGGATTGCACATGAATTCTGACATCCAGTTAGGGATACCTGCAAAAGATTCTGTTCTTCTGTATGAACCTGCCCAGATCTTAAGATTGGCCACAGGGTTCAAAGGTTTGCCATTTAGGTCCATTTATTAGGTAGGTGGGGACAAGGAATGGAGCCTTTTCAGTGATGGCCCCATCACTGAAATTTCCTCCTACAAGTGTTGTGCTTGACTCCCTCTATGACTTGAAGACCTGGATGTTCCAATCTGCTTTTAATTTGAATAGTGATGTTGGACCATATCTTCAAAGTTGTAGTTTTAAGTGTTGCTACCATTTGTTTTGTTTTATTGATGATGTTGTAGGTTTAGGTTAGTTGGGCTTTATATATTTACTGTTTTGTTTTAATTTTTGTATTTGTACCACTTTAAGAAGGCTTTTCTTTCCTGAAAGGTGATATAAAAATGTTTCACTAATGCAAATAAATGCTTGCCTGTTTGGTCCCTAGCTGCTAATGAAGAGAATATATAACAATTAACCCCTGTTACCATAGTCTACACAACTCTCCTAAATTTAGTTCCAACTACTTACTGTACAGAATTCAACTCTTCACCTTCAAATTTTATGCTTCATAGTAATGGCCCAAGGAATCCATTAATGCAAATGTTCACTTCAAAATTAATTTCTACCTATTCCCTGATATGTTAAACATTCTCACACTTTATTAGTTTATTTATTTTGTCATGAGAGAACTAATTGTGTTCTCGCTATGACCTAATTCAGACAACTTTTATTAAAAATTTCAATCTGGTGGTATTTCATTAATCACCTTCAGGAATCAATATGTCGGAACACATTTTAAGAAAACTATTTTCCGCACATTTAGTCATTGCTACCTGCTGAGAAGTCCAAAGAAATAATTGGAGGGGGAAGACAGTACTCTTATTTTCAGTTTCATTAAATGCTGTAACTTCTTTTTAGGACAGATATTGGGATAAAATAATATGTGTTATGACTTTATAATAAACTGGCAGGAAATGGCCATATTAGGTCTTGGTTTTTTATCTGTTCAAAAAAAAGAAGTTAGTAATGAACAGCAAACTCCTACCTCAAAGGCCCAGACATTTTACAAATTAAGCTCCAACCCTACCAAGGTTCAGACCTGATTCCTATTGGCTTCCCCCTGCTCCAAACCTCCATACTGTCAACACAGCTACACCTTTCTCTTTCCTCAAAATGTGCTGGCAGTGGAAAGAGGCAGCCTCACTTAGAGGAACTTGAAGCCAGAAATCCATTTGGGACCCTCATCACAGGCTTATAGAAGCTTCCCATACCACACCAGGAAACCATATTCTCATGGTTTCTTGGACCAAGGTCATTTTCAAAGCACTGTTGAGGGCCTACTGAAGGCTCTCCTACAATGCCTTCTTGTTGCCACCACCGGGTTGCAGGGGCATTCTGGGACGGTGGGTAGATTTCCCAAAGGTATCATTGAAAGCACAATGAGATCTGAACAGGCTTTGGGGGGGGGGAATGATTTTCTGATATTGCACTTGTTTCCCATAACTTTCATGAGAAATGTTCTTGCTTCCTCTACCAGTGAAAGACCCAACAACCAAGCAGATGTTTTTGTACCAAGATATGTACTAAAGCAGGGGTCAGCCATGGGCTGGTCCACCATCCCGCAGACCATGTGGTGGACTGGACTATATTTTTTTTGGGGGGGTGAACAAATTCCTATGCCCCACAAATAACCCAGAGATGCATTTTAAATAAAAGGGTACATTCTACTCATGTAAAAACACGTTGATTCCCGGACTGTCTGCGGGCCGGATTTAGAAGGCGATTGGGCCGGATCTGGCCCCTGGGCCTTAGTTTGCCTGCCCATGTACTAAAGTAATAAGATTAGAATACAGCAAGTCCACATTTCATACACATTTAACTTGTGTGCATTCAGCTTTACATGCATGGCAAAAAAACATTAAAAATATAAAAGGGGGCGAGGAAAAATAACTTTGCAAATCCCACCCATTGAGCCAAACATATTTTGACTATACTGTATGTGATTTTGGCTTTTGGTGTGATCCCTGGAATGTAACTGCCACATAAGTTGCAGGGTTACTCTACACATTTGCTTGAAAAGTCACATGCACATGAAAATTTTTAATCCTCAGATCCACATTGATATTTCAGAAGAAAAGTATCACATTCTAAATATTTCTCTTATAGTTGCCAGAGACTTTGGAAGTGTTAATGCTTTGAAGGCAAAATTCACCATTAAAATAAAAAAAGCTGGGGATTGAATTTCTCCTTGTTCCTTCTGTGTGAACATTGCAATCATTCTACATCATTTGTATCTCTACAGTCACATAGAGTTTACAAAAAAAAGGAGAAGAATCCTGAAAATGAAATGAAAATGAGCTGCATATGGAAATGATTGTTTTTCTGATAGATAATCTACACAGGATCATCACAGAGTTGTTTACCAGCTGTCTACACATTTTGCAGGCGTTAGCTCAGGTTGCTATTCCGTCGCTTATTTTGTTCCCTACTCTGGAACTGATGGCAAAATTCTGCAAATTAATACTTGATGTGTGACAATTGCAGTCCGTGGAAAAATGACACAATCCAACTGATTCAACATTTTAGCCGCAAAATGCAGCGTAAGAACATCCGATGTCTTTTGCTGGAAATAAGTGAAGGCCCATCTTCCAGCATTCTGTTTTCAGGTACAGAGCCAGTGGCTTGAGTACAGAAGACTTGATGGACTTGGGAGAGCAAGGTTCAAATCCCCAATAAACCATGAAAATTTATGGGTGACTTTGGGTCCAGTCATTATCTCTCAACCCAACGTACCTCAATGGGTTATTGTGAAAATAAAAGAGAGGAAGAACGATGTATACCACCTTGAGATCTTTGGAGAAAACACAAGTAGACCCTCCAAGCGTCCCTATTTTCCAGGAACATCCCTGAGTAAGAGAAGTCACCCCAGTTTCTGATTTGATCCCAGAATGTCCCGCTTTTCCTTAGGATGTCCCTATATTTATTGGTGAAATGTTGGAGGGTATGGAGTTATCCGACCCCGATTGTCCGATTGTCTGAAGGCAATCCTGTGTAGGGAAGTTTAATGTTTAATGTTTTGGTATGTTTTTATATATGTTGGAAGCTGCCCAGAGTGGCTGGGGGGTATGTTGGGGGGGTATAAATAGTAAAATTATCATTATGGAATGGGATGTCTCTATCTTCATTGGAGAAATGTTGGAGGGTATGCACAAGCTGTCATATATAAAAAGCTCACAAAGGATTATTTCCTCCCAGCAGCTGATAATTCCCAGTGGAGAGAAACAAGATGTGAATAAATGTGGCTACATGGAGACGATCGCAATGATCATTTTAAAATGACTCCTTGAAACATACAAGGGACATAATTGTCTTATTTTCTTTCTCTCTCTTCCTGTGGCACATTTCAAGAAATATGGGAGGGAAGGAAAAGAATGGGAGAGAGAGAGAGCGACATTTGTGTGGCTGCTTTTTGATAGCAGTCTATAGAGAGTAACCATGCACACATGTGCTAGCCTGCCTGGTATTGAGCAATATGCCTATAAAAAAGCCCACTCTTAGCAGCCAGAAACATCATAGCCAGACACTGGAGAGACCTGTCAGGAGTAAGCATGGACCAATGGTACCAAACAGTATGGGAAACAGCCTTGTTAGAAAAACTAATAAACTGAAACTGACACGGGGACAAATGGAAGAAGACGCCTTCACCCCGCTTTGGCTCCGCTTTATCACATACGCAGCCCAACAAGACAACGAAAAGAATCCACCAACAGCATACGAATCAATATGGCTAACCTGATTCAAAAACACACACACACCCCACTCACACATGAAAACAAAGTTCACTACAGCCAATCACAAACAAACAACCACACCCTTAGGCCAACCCCAACATCTCTCACAACCAAAGGAACACAAGCGAATAGTAAAGAGAACCTGCACAAGCGACGTTGACACAAATCCCCACACATGCATTAAGTAAAATAGAAATATCGCCACCAGACCCCAGACCCCTCCACCTCTTTCCCCCTTCCTAATCTAATACTAATGTCTCAGTGAATGAAACTGATCTGTAGAAAATGTAACTTGAAAAAAGAGACATTGCAGATACTTTTGTAAACCAAGAAATCTTTAATAAAAAAATATGTTTTAAAAAAGCCCAAATCTACCTGTGAGAACAGACCCTGAACTTACCAATGCTGTGAGATTTATATGGCCTTCTTAAAGATGACAAAAGCTAAGGGCCAATCTAATATGTTGCCTTCTATAGGTATGCACCTCAGGTGCTTTAAGAGTAGGTTTGAAAACACTGCCGGTGTGAGCAATAGGTACTGGTTTGGGGGGAAAGCACACAGAGATAACATCGCAGAGGTACAACAAAGAGTATAGGGGAGTGGAGATCTGAATCACAATGAACATTTGTGTAGCAGCAGGGAGGAAGGCTTCAAAACGAAACTCACACTTGCTGAAATCCTGTGAGGCTTGTGATCAATATGTGGTCTGACGGAATGTGTATTTTGTGTATTTTCCAGATTCCAAATGACAACATGATATTCCAGGAGATGAAAGAAGAAAGGAAAATGCTCCATGTCCCTCATTTCCTAAGGGAACTGATCCAAGAAATTATTTGTCTCCATATGCAGTTTTTTCAACACACTGTCAATTTTCTTTTCCTTCAAGTTTGTATAGGGATCCTTTGATAGGGATCAAGAAAGGGATGTATTGTGAAAGATGGGGTCCCTAGGAGATGTATGGTAAAAACAAAACAAAACCCAAAACCCGCTCTGAAGATGTAACAGAGTAAGCTGGTTAAAGTGCAAGTTGCAACACTTGTACACTAATAAATTCCACTAATCCTATTGGCAAAATTTCACTTATCTCTGAAAATAATTGTACTGGAATTCTGTTGTTATCACCATCATTAAGTTGTTATCAATGTTATTAGTGACTTACAAAAAGAAAGACTGAATGAATGAATGTACTTTATTCGGTCACAGACCAGCATAAAACAAGATATTTGCATTTATAAAAAACAATGTAAAAACAATGTAAAAAATATAAACCATGTCCTTAAAATCATTGATTAAACATAGATATAACTAATAAAATTTAGACATCGCTTCTCGGCCTTTTGGCTAAGATCAAGTGAAGAAAGACTGAAATAGATATAAAACAAGAATTAGACAAGCTGTGATACGCACAATGATATAAAATAGCATCTGAAGAAGTGTGCATGCACACGAAAGCTCATACCAAGAACAAACGTAGTTGGTCTGTAAGGTGCTACTGGAAGGAATTTTTTTATTTTTGTTATAAAATAGCAAATCAAACTCAACACACCACTAAAAATGTGCAGCGCATTAATATCCAAAGGCCTGGGCAAATACAAATAATTTTACATGGCACCTAAAAACAGATAGCAAAGGCACCAGGTGTGCCTCCCTGAGGAAATCATCTCACAACTGGAGGGGCCACTCTTGAGAAGGCCTGTTCTGCCATCTACCTCTCCCTCAGAATGGGCACACAGAGAAGGGTCGCAGATAAAGAACACAGAGTTCTTAATTTAAATTTTATTTTATTTTTTGAAATTCTGACATATGTTTCTCTAAATTCCACTGGCAACTCTAGTTAAGAGACTGCCTTGGTGACAGAACACATGCCTCCATGTTCAATTCATGGCATCTCCAGTTTAATAATCCTTGGCTCATTTCACACAGTTGCAAAAGCAATCCTCGGTGTGTCACCTGCCGTACGCTCCAACACAAAGCTGCAGTGGATCTTGGTTCTGGGTGCTCACATGACCCATGAGTTTGCAACATGTTTGTTGCATTAACCCGTTACATTGTACAATTTAATGTGGGCAGAGCCAACATGGTACCCTCTGGATGTAATCGGATTCCAACTTTCATCAGCCCCAGAAAGCATGGTCGATGGTCAGTGATGATGGGAATTGCATACCCTCCGACAGTTTTCCAATGAAAATAGGGATGCCCTATTCCAAAATAATAGTAATACTAATAATTTTATTATTTATACCCTGTCCATCTGACTGGGTTGTCCCAGCCACTCTGGGTGGCTTCCAACATATATAAAAACATAATAAAACATTAAACATTCAAAAACTTCTCTATGCAGAACTGCCTTCAGATGTCTTCTAAAGGTTGTATAGTTACTTATCTCCTTGGTTCGGGGGTAGCATAACTCCATACCCTCCAACATTTCTCCAATGAAAATAAGGACGTCCCAAGGAAAAAAATGGGACACTCTGGGATCAAATCAGAAATCAGGATGGCTTCTGTAAATACAGGATTGTCCCTGGGAAATAGGGACACTTGGAGGGTCTAGAATTGTAGTCCAACAACATCTGGTGGCCTTTGCAATGGCTATGCCTGATGTACCGGTAATCTATAAAGTGGCCCTTGGATTATAAAGAGAATTTGGAAAGCCAAAAATCTTATAAAGGTGGAATACGCATTGCAGGCATGGCCGAACTTGGCCCTCCAGCTGTTTTGGGACTACAGCTCCCATCATCCTTAGCTAACAGAACCAGTGGTCAGGGATGATGGGAACTGTAGTCCCAAAACAGCTGGAGCGCCAAGTTTGGCCATGCCTGCATTAAGGCAATCACAATGCTGCTGTCCAACACAATATGTTGTGTTCTCCCTTCTCTCACTGTGTCATGTGGTTTCTGCGTTGTCATATTGAGTAGCCAGGTTAGAAGACCCTGAAATTTCAGCACCCAAAGCTGCGACCTAGGGGTGCCTCCCCCCATGATGTCATTAAAGACAACACGTTCTGCATTAACCATGGGCACAGAGAGCATGTTATACAAATTAAAAAAATACTAACAAATGAGCAAAGCAAAAACTTTTAAGAGTCCATAGGAACACATAATATTAACATCAGCATACAATATCAGCTATGCAATATTAATAAATTTAAAGTGCACTCTGTGCTAGAGCACCTTTCTTGCAAATTGCTGTTGCTATGTTGACATAACCAGTAATGACTTTTTGATAAGTGTCTACCTGTCTGAACCATACTTATAGTCACTCATGCGTTAAAGGGTTTTACAAAAAAGCAACAACACCTGACTGCGATATTCTCTTTTTCACCACCACAGATCTTTAAGCAGACATGCCTCTGGACAGTTTGAATTTGGCCTAGGATGTTCCAGAAATATTGGATTGGTTTTCTGCTGTTGGCATACTTTATTTGCATTTTGAGAATCACTTGTTGCTCGAGGGGTGACTAGCAATGGTGATTTAGAAGGGGAACGGAGTGAAGGAAATCCATATATTGGCTTCCAGCCCCCCCCCCAAAGTTTTAACTGAATCCTGTTTTTAAACACAGCTGTTCCAAAATTAATGTTCCACCTGATCAGTGCTTAATGCTGAACCCGATTTCTGAATTTTAACGAACATCAAACAACAATAGTAAACTTTACATTTTTGCACGCATAGAAATGAAGGGTGATGATCAAGTAAGTTTTACTTAGAGTAGACCTATTGAAATCAATGGCCCTAACTTAGTCACGTTCATTAATTTCAATGGGGTCTATTCTGAGTAAAACGCAGTTAATGCTACCTTAAAATGGAACATAAAAACTGATAACAGATGAGGCAAGATGCAGTTCACAGAAGACTTTAACAACTTCCATAACTACAGTAGTCGAACCTTGTTTTGCGGATGGGATCCATTCCGGAGGCCTGTCCGCAAGCCAAAAATGACGCATGTCGAAGCACCGTGTCTGTGCATGTGCACAGCGCGATTTAGTACTTCTGTGCATGCGTGAGCGGCAGACCCGGAAGTAACCCATTTCGGTACTTCCGGGTTTGCTGCAGATGTCCGCCAAAGCAGACGCAAGCTGAGACGGATACAGAACGAGGTTTGACTGTATCATTTAGACAAGACCACCTGTCCAGAAAGCAGTTGTGAGCTCAGGGGGGATCTTTCTAGCCGTATTCACAGAGGATAGAAATGGAAATAATTGTTCTGTACTTGACTGTACTTTTTCACCTTAAAGTAAATTGATAATTGTTATGTGCTGACTTTTCAACAAAAGCAATGAACCACACCCTCGAATACCAACCCAATAAGGCGAACTAATCTTACCTCTTTTAAACCAAAAAACGCTTCACCATGATAAGAAGTATGGGAGAGCTGACATGTGAATAGAGCTAGATGGAACTACACCGACTAAGGGTGTGATTGTTCCAACATCTACTATTCAGTACCATACACCTATGGAGCGTTCCCCTCGGGATCACCCCCACTGCCCAACAGAGAGGGTGTAGCAGCAGAGAGGGTGATCCTGAGGAAGGAGCCTCCCTGGTCCCCCTCCCCACCCTCTCCCCGCTATATGTTTAATCGGGGTTTCAAAACAGATTTATTTGGGAAAGGATCCAGGGTGGGTGGGTAGGTTGGGACCCAGGGCACGTCAACCTGATGCGCTCACCAGATCAGTTCCATGGGGGTGGGGGGCTGTGCATATCCCTAGAGCCCACTCCCACAAGATGCAGTCATAGCGTCCAACTAGAACGACTGTAATGGGGGGGGTAGACAAATTCATGGAGGTGAAGAAGAAGAAGAAGAAGAAGAAGAAGAAGAAGAAGAAGAAGAAGAAGAGTTTGGATTTGATATCCCGCTTTTCACTACCCGAAGGAGTCTCAAAGCGGCTAACATTCTCCTTTCCCTTCCTCCCCCACAACAAACACTCTGTGAGGTGAGTGGGGCTGAGAGACTTCAAAGAAGTGTGACTAGCCCAAGGTCACCCAGCAGCTGCATGTGGAGGAGCGGAGACGCGAACCCGGTTCCCCAGATAACGAGTCTACCGCTCTTAACCACTACACCACACTGGCTCTCTGACCAGTCTTGATGGCTATGTACTACCTCCATCATCAGAGGCAGCCTGTCTGTGATTGATGGGATGCGCAAGTGGGAAGACTGTCTCAGGTCCTGCATCTGGGCTTCCTGCAGATATATGGGTTGGCCACAGTGAGGGCAGGATGCTGGACTAGATGGGCCTTTGGCGTGATCCAGCCGCGAGCTTCTTATGTGTCAGGCGGCGGTAAGTGACTACCATGGCCGGTTGCCAGAAATGTACAAGACAAGGAAAAATTCTTACCAACTGCTTTTTATTCAATACAGTGGTACCTCCGGTTATGAACTTAATCAGTTCCGGAGGTCCGTTCTTAAGCCGAAACTGTTCTTAACATGAGGCGCGCTTTCGCCAATGGGGCCTCCCGCTGCTGCCGCACTGCTGGCGCTCGACTTCCGGGGCAAAGTTCACAACAAGGAGCATCTACTTCCGGGTTAGTGGAAATCAATACCCCAAGCATTCATAAGGAGTACGGTCCATAACACAAGGTTCCACTGTATTTACAGAGAGCGGCTTGGAACACAGCTTCTTGGGATAATGGCATTGTCCCGAGTGACTCTCCACCCCCCTTTTCTCCCACTTCCTCATTCGTCATTGTCATCATCTCCCCAACAGGTGGCACTGAGGGCCTTCTGCTTCTGAGCTCTTTGCTTTCAAGGTTCACCAGGTTCTGGGGTGTGTGTGTCATGGAATGCTTTCTAAAGATACTGCATCTGTCAGCTGTTGCCCCCTGGTGCTCCCTCTTCTTCTCCCCCCTCTCCCATTATTTCCCAACTTCCCCGTTCATCTGCCTCTGAGCTGTGACCTTCCTCAAACCCCGGTTGTAATTCTGCCTTCTTCTTCTCTGGAAGGGTCAGGCTGGGGACACAGTCTCCACCATTCCTCCTCTGCCCAGTCCCTGACATTATGCTCTTATACTTATCCAGGAGGGGCAATGTCACTTTTCTGTTGACTAAAATAGGAATTTGAGGTTCTGTGACATGACTATAGCTGCATGGAGCAGTCCAGGACACCACATTTGCTGCCATCTCAATTCAGATGTCAGTCTGAAGTTCTTCCCAGGAAGCACTTGGTGAAATAAGAAAAGGAGTGGACAAGGTTATACAAGAGATGCAAGATATGCACACAACACCTCAGGAAAAGCAATTAAACTTCTACACCATGTTACTGAGATAAGCCAAATCAAAATAAAATGTTGAACATGTCTTCTTCACCCCCTACACAACATGCAGCAAATTGTACTCTGTGCCTTGACATCAACACTTAGTTAAATTTACAGTTGGTAGAGCTCAAGGCAGGAATGCCACTTTTGCTTGTAGCCATATATTTCTTGCATTGTGTCTTTTTTGATATTATTGTGTGGCTTTATGCTTTTATATTGTTGTAAACTGCCAATTGGAAGGTCGGCGGTTCGAATCCACGTGACAGGGTGAGCTCCCATTGCTCTGTCCCAGCTTCTGCTAACCTAGCAGTTCGAAAGCACACCAGCGCAAGTAGATAAATACTGCTGTGGCGGGAAGGTAAACGGCGTTTCCGTGCTCTCTGGTTTCCGTCACGGTGTTCCATTGCATCAGAAGCAGTTTAGTCATGCTGGCCACATGACTTGGAAAGCTATCTGCGGACAAACTCCAGCTCCCTTAGCCCGAAAGCAAGATGAGCGCTGCAACCCCTTTGACTGGACTTAACCATCCAGGGATCCTTTACCTTTAAAAAAAAAAATCGGTGTAATTTTTAAAAACAAGATTCCTGCATTGCAGAGGGTTGGACTAGAAGACCCGCAGGGTTTCTTCCAACTCTACAATTTTATGATGCAGTGGTATATATATTTAAAATACATACATACATACATACATACATACATACATACATACATACATACTGCCACCAGGTAGAATAGCCACCATGAACTGCCTGATTCTTGGAGTCAGGAAGGCAGAGCCAGACCCATAGTGGAGGCGCTTATATTCATAAACAACTTCTCTCTCATGAATCCCAGAAGAAGACAAGGACGAGAAGAAAATGCTACTGTGTGATCATTCCATCTATTCATCATATTGCAGCTCTCCTCTTTTGACCATAGTCATGTATAATGTAATTTGGGGAACCACATTGGTCCATGCCACACATTTCTTCAAGCTTTTCCTACCACTGCCAATGATATGTCTTAACTCAGCCTACAGGCAAATGTGAGACAGAGCAATAGAGGAAATCAGAAAAGTATTTCCCACCAAACACTTAAGGGCATGGGAGGGAATTGGCTTTTTGCTTTTCAAGGCAAAAGAAGTAATTTCAAGATCTCATGAAACCTTAAGGTCAGAATCATCAAGGCTCTGAACTGTCTCTGATTATTAATGAGGCGAGTTGAAAATGAAATTGTTATAATGCAGTTCACAACCCTTATGCTGGTACATGACTAAATAAATTATTATCTCCTGAATTGCCCCACAGAGATAGATGTGGAAATGCCCTAATTAAATATTTGCCAAAATAATCAAGCTAAAGGAGGTTGATGGGGGAATGATGGCCCCGACTCTCCAAAGCACTTGAAGTCTAATGGAGGAGAACAAACAGATTTACTAGAGAAGATTTGGAGAGACAGGCCTCTTTCTCCTAATGTCTTGGTTTGCCACAGCAAAACAATCCCCAAGAGTTGGGGGTAGTTGCTGAGAGGAGCAAATGTGGGCCTCCACACTTACAGGTCTCTGCATGATAACAGTATAATTAAACTTAATGGTAGGATATAAACGTTTACCTTAATAATGAAGGTTTTCTGAATTGGGTCCCCAGGTACAGTTTTGTAAAGGTTCCTTTCTTAAAGGAGGGGAAATGTGAGAGAGCTGGTGTGACATAGCGCAGCCTTTCCCAATGTTGGGTCCCTAAATGTTGTTGGACTACAGGGATGTTGACTAGGGTTGATGGAAGTTGGAGTCCAATAATATCTGGGGTACCAAAGTTTGGAAAGGGTGCTGTAGGCTATAGCTTTATTTCTATGTTGTCCTTGTTGTTGCCCGTAGAAGATGTTCCCCTTTCAACAAGATTCCAAGTGGTGGCTTTTTATATCCATTGATATCTGCATCAGATTTGAGCTTAATTTGTGTGGTGGTGTTGTTTTGAATTGTTGAGACAATGGGTTTCATTGAACGTCTTCGCAGAGTAGATCCATGGAAATCAATCAACATGGCTAACTTAGGTTTGTTATTTTCAGTGGGTCTACTCTGACTAGAAGTTAGCTGAAAACAACCCAATGTTTCCAAATGTTTTAGCAGGTTTTTTACATATGCAATTGTTCTGCGTGCATTTTTATTATATTGTGAATGGTTTTGAGATGTCTCATGGGAAGTGATTCATAAATGAAATAAATAACAAGAGCAACAACGATAGAATGTTGGGTCAAGGGTCCCCAGTTTCAGACCCACATTTGGCCATGACACTCCCTGGGCCAATCACCATCTTTCAGCCTAAACTACATCACAGGATTGTTGTAAGGAATGTCAGATTATAACTGAAAGCAATCCAGAAATAATCTGTAGTCAAGGGAAATTATGGAGCCTGTTAGTAATTACTAGCAAGAATTTACAATAGGGAGAGTTTAATGGGAAATAAAATGGGAGTCTGAAAACAAAAACAAGTTTGACATGGTACAAAAGTAGTGACCTGTTGCATTAAGGGTGGAATAAAAAAATCAACATCAACAGCATAAAAAGTTTTCCCCCCAGTATCAAGGCATTTTAAAAGGTCATTTAACATAACACTGCACAGCAATTTCATCCAAAATGCTTTCATAAACACAAATTAATACTCCAGAGGACATATATTAATCAAAGGTGAAAGCTCTGACAACCCGACAAGTTCAAAATTCTGAGATGAATGGAAGAGACATACTTAGTTTGTTGATGCTCTTTATTGGACCAGCTTCCGTTCAATGATAAATGGGTCTTAAGAAAGAAATATGCCTTTGAAATGGGAAAGTGCCATGGCATCTTCAGACAGATTTTCTTGGTAATAGATTTCATGTTGTCAAAGTATTGACTTTGCTCAAGCCAGATTGATGGAGGAGGGAACCACTGGGAGAGCTATCACCATCATGGCCTGCTTGTGAGCTTCCTAAGAAGGATGTGGCTGGTCACTGTTAGAAATTTAGTCACCATTAGATGGACCTCTGATCTTTTCCAGAAAGCCTCTGCTGTAATAAAATCATGCTTTCCCTGAACCTGGGGTGGGGAGCCACTTTTTTTGGCCTGAGGACCATGGCCTCATGGCAAACTCCCCGAAGGCCATATGCCAAAAGTTGGGTGCAACTGCAGGAAGGAAGCCCTCCTCCCTCTGCTCACCAACACCACACATGGGCACAGCTATTTCCTTTTATGAATGCACACATCCAGCTCACACAACCAATACCCCACATGCATACGTGAGGTTGTATGAGAGTTGTCTGCATAACACAAGGACTTTCGCTTGGGCAATGGGACTTCCTCTCCTTGTGCACCCCACACGCCCCAATCCATTCTGAGGTTCCTTCAACCCTCCAGAGCGTATTTGAGGTGGGTGTGCACAGGGAGAGGAGAAGGAGAGGAAATATTGTTATGGTGGCATAAGTCCTTGTGCTAACGGGATTGCTTTGTTAGATACAACCTACAGATAAATACAGAGTGCCTGAATAATCACCTACAATTATGGATTTACAGAACCCATCTGTTTACTCTCATGGTTATATGTTCTATGCCTCCTGGCTTTCCTTAATATACATGGAAATTCTGCAAGGTGCCTTGGATATCTTCTGCACTTGTGGTATTCTTATTCCTCCACCCTTTAATGCAGTTGCATTAAGCAAAGAGCTGGCATGTTGCCTAGTTGTGGTTGGGGCTGTGGTGGCCACATGTCTCACTTGCAGAGGCCAGCTCTCTAATCTGAAGGGCTGCCAGAGGACAGTCCTCTATTTGAAAGGTGTCCTCTCACTGAGGGCTGTCCAGTCCAAGTCTGGTCTGAACCATGCAAAGGGAGAGCAGACGCCTTGAACCTGGCCACCATCCATAGTTGGCAGCACCCGATCAGCAGATCGAGACAGGAACACAAGTCACCTGATGTCTTCCCCACTATGGTGAGAACCAGTGTATTTCTATTTAAATCATAGTAATCATTTCTAAAATCGCCTCTATTCATATAAATCAGTATATGCATATTGGTGTCCTCTTTGGCCCTCTTTTTTGGCAATGTATCACTGGCCACCCAAATTGGGATGTGCACTGGGCTGCACACCTTGGTGACAGTAATGCAAAGCTGATGAGCATACATTTTGAGATGTGCATTGCCATAGGCATCAGTGGTGTACTGTGTGGGTGGGGGGCAAAGGGACAGTTGCCCTGAGTGCAAAATGGCTAGGGACACAAAATTTCAACACCTGGTGCTGCCTAAATACAGCTGCATGCTTCTGTCACTGGGCTCCGTTGAAAACTGCTTCTCCATGTGAATCAGGAAGTGACCTCTCCAGACAGCAGAACAACTCTTCTTTCCTTATCTCTGCTGCTGCTGCAATCTACTGAGTGATGCAGCTGAATGTGCAGTAGGCAGTTGAATGTGCATGCACACTCCGTTTGTTTCCCGCCCTTCCACACACACACCCCAGTGGGGCACCAGGCACTGGCAACCCATGCTATGCCACTGATAGGCATTCAGCCTGCTTTTCCCCTTCTCTATCCTGATATTGCCTAGTTTGTATATCGAGCCAACAGTTAGCCACACCCACACTAGAAAGTCAATTAGATAACACCAGAAATAGAATAATTGCTACACTACTAGAACAACAGTATCTATTTGACGGGTTACTGGAACGTCCATGGCTCCCTACATAAACACTGGTCCAGTTTTCGCAAAACTGGGGCTTGGTTGATTTCTGTGGTCTTTAGTGCTGCTTTTGTGAAATGAACCATTCATGTAGACAGAGATCCCTCTTCCCATTACCCTAAATAATCGAAAGTCTAGACACAATATAGAATGTTGCTGCTGTTGTCAGACTTCAAAGGCATTTAAAAAGATAAAGGCTTCAGTGGCATTAATGAGTTTTGTGTTTCCCAAACCCAACAGCTGAAAATGATAAACTAAAATATAAATGAATATTTAGGGCAATTCCTTCCTTCTTTCTTTCTTTCTTTCTTTCTTTCTTTCTTTCTTTCTTTCTCTCTCTCTTCCCTTCCTTGGCTGCCTTTAAATATATCAAGGCAGGAACATACATATTTAAAGTGCTTCACGGAATGAGAGCTTCTATTGGCACCTTCATTTACTGAGCAGGACGATTATGAATTCAACCTCTTGGACTCCCAAAAGTGGCTCTCGCTGCAGGCTGGGGTTAATGCAAAGGCACACGTCATTTTTTTTTAAAGCATGCAAATATAAAATTGGATTTTAATGAGCATCAAGTCATGAATTTATTTAGTCTCTCTTGCACATTTGCATGAGTTTCCAAATCCAATCTAGAGCAAAAATGATGAGAAAATGTAGCACTTACAAAGCCTGCAGCATAAAGATAAAAGGAAGAGGATGAGAAGTCGAAGCCCTCTTATTTATCCCAAGGTTGTGATTTGCAGGTAATGAGAGCAAATATATCCAAACCATCTGCAGATCATGGTGACTGTTTTTAACAGATTAGGCACACACTCCAAATTGTGCATTTCTTCTCGTTATGCTTGCATGCTTAATAGAGATGGACAGGGCACGGCCTTTCCAGAGTTCAGCTGAGAGCCCAAGGGGAAGGAGAAAGGCCCACGCTCAGCATGGCCTCCTGCAGTCGTCCTGTTTCGTATTGCTCCCTGAAGTGTCATTTCCAGGTGGAAGAGATGGACTGACCAGCGATGCTTTAAAATGATTAAACATCAAGGAATATCTTTCCTTTCATTCTCATAAATGTTTCACTGAATATTTAAAGATATGGAAGGGAACCCCCCACTGTTTCCCCCCCATCTGTGTTCCTCAGTTCAGGATACATGATGCAACAGCTCCATTAATTGGAAACTGTTCAATAGGACTTCTGCAGACAAATAATGATTCCTCTGTACCTATTAAAGCTTTTGGTGACCTGGGGCTCTCCAATAGAATCAACCAGCACAACCATTTGTAGTCCCCCCAAAAATCCAGAAAGCACCATGTAGACAAAGGATAGCTCAGCTTGTTAGCGTGTGGTGCTGATAACACCACGGTTGCAGGTTCGATCCCTGTATGGAACAGCCGCATATTCCTGCATTGCAAGGGGTTGGACTTAATGATCTTCAGGGTCCCTTCCAACTCTACAAATCTACAATAACTTATTTGTTTCAAGAATAGTTAGTTTGAATCTGGTTGTAGTTTTACACCACTATCTTGGAGTAAGGACGTGGTGGTGGTGGAAACAGGTTTCGTTTGCAATAATAAGCTATAGCAGAAGTCAATCTTATATTCATCCCAATGGTACTCAAATGAGGGTGAAACCCATTGTTGGCGGAAAATGCATTTAGGAATGTCTGCATTACAGGGCAATGAGCTGGGGGCAATTTCCAGGTAAGAAGCAGGGGGGGTACTTAACCCTTTCCTATCCTGCTGCATTTCCCCCGAAACCCCTTCATCACATTCCCCAAATGAGGTGCCTAGACGTATGCAATGACCATTGGAATAGTGGTTGGGGGAGTTCAGGGGAAAAGCAGTAGATAAGAGGAGGGTCCAGTATATCCGAAGGAGCATCTCCACCCCCATCGTTCTACCCAGACGCTGAGGTCCATTGCCGAGGGCCTTCTGGCGGTTCCCTCACTGTGAGAAGCCAAGTTATAGGGAACCAGGCAGAGGGCCTTCTCAGTAGTGGCACCCACCCTGTGGAACGCCCTCCCACCAGATGTCAAAGAGAACAACAACTACCAGACTTTTAGAAGACATCTGAAGGCAGCCCTGTTTATGGAAGCTTTTGATGTTTGATGGATTACTGTATTTTAATATTTTGTTGGAAACCGCCCAGAGTGGTGGTGAAGCCCAGCCAGATGGGCTGTGTATAATAAATAAATAAATAAATAAATAAATAAATAAATAAATAATAATAATGCAGCTTCCACTCACTGCTTCTCCTATAGAACATGACAAACCTGCAACTTTGCAGAAGTAGTTACTGTTAGGATCGTCCTACTCATGTGTAGGACCCTGGTAGAGACACATGCCCAACTGGCATGTTCTCTCCTTCCTGGTCGGTCGTTCAAGAGCTTCAAAAGCTTTCTCCAGCCTGAAAATCTCAGCAACTGATACCAAAAGGCATTAGCATGCTTAGGGATCCAGCAGAGTATTTTCAGTTTGCGTAACAGAACTCAGTAGCACAGCTTTTTGGCTAATCTACTTTATTTACATATAATACACTCGGAGCATTCTGACTTAGCTCCTTCCTCTTTCTCATCAGACAGCAAAGAGAGAGAACAAAGGACAATAGTCCCACATCACGGAAACACTGTAATACCACAGTGTCTCCGTCACTTCCCACCATGTGGAATGAAAACAAACACTGTCATGTGATAGAAAACAATCTCATGACTGCAAGCAAGGAGCAAGAATCCTAACAGTTACCTGGGCTCCAAAAAATGCATCTGCTGCCAGGCATCTGTGTATACTTTCCTGCAGGCCTGCACAAAGAGGAATCTGGACCAGAGAAGTAAGAAACTCAACCGCTAGGAAGTGGTTTGCTGCATGAAATGACTCCCATGTCCCCATCCCCAGACATTTTTCTATACCGTGAATTGCTTTCATTTTGAACTTAGCCACAACATCAGCACTTACGCTTTCAAACTGCATTCTAGATCTGCTTTGTAGTTTCCGATGACATTACTTTTGATCAGGAGGAAACACTCCCCCCCCCCCCCGTTTGGTGGGGAGCATGAGGGATGGAAAAATATGACACTGGAGCTATGGCTTTGAAGAACACGTTGACGATGAACTAAGTGGCATTATGTAATTCAAGCACGTCATGTGGAGGGGGATTAATGGGCATCTCATTAGCACAAAGCTATAAATAGGTCCAACGGAAATGACAAAAACAAGGCCTCCTGCAGTCGAGGAATATTGATCCAATTGATAATCAGAATGTGGCTGGTGAATCAACCACCTTGCCAGATTGCTAAAGTAATGCTGTGTAAAATGAGAATATTTTACCCAAGTAGGTAATAAAAGCCAGTAATATATTAAGTTAACAGGCAGGCAGGCAGACAGGCAGGCAGATAGGCTTCAAAACACAGCCAAAGACAACACCTGATTAATATACTAATATGCTTTCCTTATGCAATCAATTTAGTATTGATCAGAGTTGATGGGAAACAGCATTTGCTGTTATAAACTGTTCCCTAACTTTACTAGCTGTAATTTTCATGCATATACTAGCACCGGATTTAGGTCAGTACAGAAGGTTCCCCCCGCCTATATTTACACAGGTGCCTACTGAGAAGGTCTATTAAAAAGCAACTGTACCAAAATGAATGATTGTGAAAATAAGAAATATTTGGTGGTGGGCTTCCAAATTTTGTCCTCTCCCAGGGCACCGTATTACCAAAGTCTGCCCCTGCATGTACCAGCTAGTAAGTACATTACTTTGTAAGTCTTCAGATGCATAAGGGAAAAGTAATGCATTAAGGGGGAATTGCTCTGCAAAATGGGCATATTAGGCAAAAAAAAAAAATGCATATTAGGAGAAATTCACACTGATGAATTTTTGTGGGCTTTTAAAAATGGAAACTGATGTGGAAATGTAGAGAGCTGAATTGAAAAATTGGAAAAATGAGGAATGGAGAGAACTCAGAATTGACAGGTTTGCCCATCTCTGTCTCCAGGTACAGCTGGGAGAGATGCCTGGAGAGCTTCTGCTGGGCAATGTAGACAATACTGAACCACCAGTAGATGGACTGACCGTATGACTTGGTATAAAGCTGTTTCCACTGGTCACGTGATTTAGAGCTGTGCTTTTTCAGAGTCCCTAATTGCAGGAGTAGAAAAAACCTCCCAACCACACAAGTTATAGCTAACAAGGGGAAGCTGGAAGGATCAATGCAACAATGAGCTTCTTTGGTTTTGTTGTCTTAATGCCAACAGTAGACCTTTGGATTTTTCGGTGCACTCTCCTTGTCTCTTAAATCTCTCTCCACTCCCATGGGAACTTGAAATGGAGCCCCTGAATGGCACTAGCAGGTCATTTCCAAAGTTGGCACTTCGAGCACCATATACTAA
This sequence comes from Lacerta agilis, assembly GCF_009819535.1. Classification (NCBI taxonomy): domain Eukaryota; kingdom Metazoa; phylum Chordata; class Lepidosauria; order Squamata; family Lacertidae; genus Lacerta; species Lacerta agilis. Next base: position 16,002,159 of record NC_046320.1, on the reverse strand, counting down.
ATAATGAGGAAGATCATCTGTTGAACAAACATTTGTCTGACCTGATCCTCGAAGATGAGTTTCATGGCTAATTCATATCTCTTGTCTCTTCCAAATGAACCCATAAAGCTGCAAAAGCAGCTTTAATTTACCTCATGGGTAGAGAGAGTTTTCAAAGTTATTGGTATATTTTGTACATTCTGCATTGAAAACCAAACCAAACCAAACCAAACCCATTTTTCTCATTTTGTGGCAAGGGAGCCCAAACTCTCTGCCATAAAAGGCTGCATTCTGTGACCTACATAGACAGTGCTGCGTAAGTAAAATGGCAAATCTTTGCTTATCTTGAATAATTTATTCTGCTTCCTTCTACTAAGCAGGAAGAGGGGCAAACAGCTATGCAGCAGAAGACAAAAACCTGTCTGTGGTCCACTGGCAATCCACCGACTTTAGAATTTTCAATGAACAATTGCTCACATGTTACAAACTTGGGTTTCCCCCACAATGGCACAGCTCCAGATGTGTCTGCTAAGAAAATACTGTTTCAGTCAATGGCAGATATTTTCAAGGAAAACAACATGTTGCCAGGAGTGGATGTGTCTTGACCCCAGCCTCTAGTAGTAGAGAGAACTCAGACAAAGAGGAGGAGATGGATTCAGATGTCAAACCTGAGACTGGGAGTCTGGAGCCCCCAGGGCTGGGAGAAAACACCCAGAAGCAGTTCCTTTTGAGGCTGCCCCTGTAAGGTTCTCCACTCCTCAAACAAGAGGGTAGAGCCTAGGAGGGGAAATTGTGGTGTGGAGAGAGAAAAGTTGACTGCTGGTGATGAAAGTACAAGGATGCCGCAAGGCAAGGGTGGCTAGCTTGTGGTCCTCTAATTGTTGTTGTACTCCAGTTCCCATGAGCTCCAGCTAGTCTGGCCAATCGTCATGGATGATGGGAGTTGTACTCCAATAATATCTGGAGGGCTGCAGGTTAGCTATCCCTACTGTAAGGAATACCTACAGAAATACCTATATAATGTTTGTGGGTTGTGCTTTAAACGTTTGAAACAACTACATAGATGGCAAGGCTTATTCTTACGGTTTCTTGAATGCCTGAAAAGCTCTTGAGGTAGTACACACACACACACACACACACACACACACACAGCAAAATGTAGCCTGGGGTTCTGTAAAAAGATATTCCCCATTGCAATCAGCATTCATTTCAGTTAATTAAACTGGCTATTGAAAACATTGCATAATCCTTATTTAAGGGCTATTTAAATACAGACTATTATTTGATCATTTTTTTAAAATTGGCATTATTCAAATGATCTATTCGTGAGAGTAACTTGGCCATTTTTATAGCATGCAGCAATGAAATAACCCAGTCATTTCAACAGAGTGCCAATGCTTGGATTAAAAAAAAGGGGGTGGGGTGGGGGGAATCTGACATGTGATTGGGATCTCGGAACAGGGGACCCAGGCCAAAATCTGGTGTAGGCGGGATGGGATCCCTCATATTTCATCTAACCCATCACTTTCTCTCCTACTCAGTCCTGTGCTGCAGATGGCACTTTCTCTTTGTGAGTATTTCTCATACGATATTTTCTAAGGGTGTGCATTAGCTCTGTGTGTACCCCAAATTATGATATGAATTGGGGTGATTCGTGAAAGGTTCTCAAATTTCCAAGTCAGATCCTGCCATTAACAAGGCATCTCAAGGTCTCCTGATGTTCATGAGTGCAGCTGTGCCTTCAGCTCACCCCCCCCCAAAAAAAATCAGTCATTTGTTTGTTTTTCCTCAGAAATGAAGCCAAGCTTACTAGGGAACCCTTTTCCCAGAGCTGGAGGGGGAATCCTCCCCCCTCCCAAGCATTTTAAACCACAATGCCACCCCCTAAGTTAAAACAAAATAAAAAATAAATAAATTCCTTCTAGTAGCACCTTAGAGTCCAGCTAAGTTTGTTCTTGGTATGAGCTTTCGTGTGCATGCACACTTCTTCAGATACACTGAAACAGAAGTCACCAGACCCTTATATGTGGTGAGAGAGTGGGGAGGGGTATTACTCAGAAGGGTGGTGGGAATGGGTGATTGGCTGATAGGTGTGGAAAACCTGTTGACGACTGTTAATGACTGCAATTGGTCTTACAGGAAAAAGAAAGGGGTGAGATGGCTAAAAATAGCTTTGTCATGTATAATGAGATAAGAATCCAATGTCTTTGTTCAGACCAGGTCTCTCCATGGTTTTAAGTTTGGTAATGAGATGCAATTCAGCAACTCCTCTTTCCAGTCTATTTCTGAAATTCCTTTGTAATAAGACAGCTACTTTAAGATCTTGTATAGAATGTCCTGGGAGACTGAAGTGTTCTCCTACTGGTTTCTCTGTCTTGTGATTCCTGATATCAGATTTATGTCCATTTATCCTTTGGCGAAGGGTTTGGCCTGTTTGTCCAATATAGAGAGCTGAAGGGCACTGTTGGCATTTGATGGCACACACAATGTTGGAAGATGAGCAATTAAATAGTCCTGAGATGGTATGTTTGATGTTGTTGGGGCCAGTAATGGTGTTGTCCCCCTAAGTTGTTCATCACATGGGTTGTCATGTGAGTTGACATTTTGGCCATGAGAACATGGCATAAACTGTGGAGCTAGACTACTGAGGTGGTCTCCTTCTTTCCCAAACATTCCCTTTACTAAAAAAACAAAACAGATCCACAATGTTGGTTCTGCCCAACATGGTTCCATCCAACATTAGTTCTACCCAACATTGTTGATGCCCAGTGGGCACTTATGACATCACACACAGCTCATGATGTCACATGTTGCCATCACAACAGGAGGGCCTGACGGAGCCCTCCACTGCAGCATGCACTCACAGTGAAAATGTTGTGAGTGTCCAGGCACCCAAGGCCTATGCTGTCTCTCTCTCTTTCATGGAGAGTACTTCCAGGAAACAGCTGTAAGAGAGAAACTGACCTTCCCAGGTTTTTTTTTTTTTTAACCAAGGTAAAATCATGTAGCACAATAACCAGTGGAACAATTTGTCTGAACTTTGGCAGTTTCTTGCCCAGGAGCACATCCCTCATGTCTCCATTTCTCATACCGATTACCAATAAAAAGGGGCAGAGGGAATGTGATTTTTATTTCCCTACCTAAGCCTCCCCTTGTAGGAAAATCGCTGCATATCTCTTTCTAAAATTTGGCATGCTTAATTCTATCCAAAGGGGCAGTCATGCCTCTAATCTGCATCCAGTTCTGGAAGAAAATAAAAAAAAAATAGAGACATTTAAAGAACAAAGCAAGTTTTACATGTTCCCCATATAACCTCCCTTGGCTGGAGCTGCCTGAAATTTTGAAGGCTTGATTCACTCTGGAATAACGCCTTTGCCTGCAAATTCCACCCACTTATGTGAAAAGAAAAGTTGAAGCCTTTTAGATTACACATGATTGTCAAGGGAGGCGAAACAAAACTTTGGATTTCACAGATCAGATCTGAACCTGAATAGCAAATCAAATTGGAATGACATCAATCAGTCCTGAAACAGATCTGTCTGCTTCCAAATGCTGCAGATACAGAGGCAATGCTAATCTTGTAGTCACCACATGCCACAAATATCTCCCATTGCCAGAAAATGTATCACCTCACTCATTGGTTCAAGAGAGTAGCAATATTTGAATGCCGCTATATCTTCTTTTCTAAATGTTGCTTTGGCTTTTAGTGACTGAAGAACGCTTCGAAAGCTCATGCATTTAGATGTGTTCCCTGCTTTGTTCCAAAATGGGATGATTTAGGGCAGTCTTTTCCTCCTTCCCTTTTGTGCAATTGATTTCCAAGGATGGGACCTACATATTGGCGAGTCAAATCCATTGCCTTTGATTCTTCCAAATCTGGCCTATTATCAATGCTATTCTCTTTTTTCATTAAGTCACAGGGATTTGCATGTTAAACTAGCAGCAGGGGCTTTTTAATGTTTGCTGAACTGGCAGGAAACATAATGGGGGAAAAAACAATTTGAAGAGGATTGTTAAAAAAGATCAAATATAAAACCGCAGATCCCTCAACAATGCTTTCCCCCCCTGGTTAATGTTGAGATGAAAAGGACACACCACCACCTCATATCTAATAATAGGCTTTGGTTATCACACACAGCTGGAGTTCTATAATACTGAGCCAATCAATTAAGACATATATCTGCCCTTTTAACTCTTGCTAAACAGCTACACGGGCAAGGGTTTTATGACTGGATACTTTCGGACTTCCCTTTTGGCAAATTAGCAAGTGAATTGTAACACTCTGGGTATGTGTCATTTGGCTGTTGGAATGATGCTCGCTCGGAGACGGCGAACTCCAAGACCCCTGAGCGTTTCCCAGGAGGCCCTCTCTGGCTGACATGTCCCTTCAGTCCAGAGTGCCTATATCTGTGACCCTTCTCTTATGAGAAGAGCACACATGTCTTCTAGCATCATGCAGCAAGAAGAAGGAAACATCCGTAGATCTAAACTACGTTTATTTACAGTCTATATACAGAGAATCCATTCCCATGTCTGTGTGTTCTCCAAGCTCTGGCAGAACAAGAAGCAAACTGTGACACAGCAGAAGTGAAACCAACTAACAATAACACTCTTAGGCGGAAGAGATAAGACAGTCTTCCGTTCCCACACTCTCTTTCAGACACTCGTGTTTTATACTAATCACAATAGTCAAGCTGAAGCAGCAGAGGCTACACAAAATCCTAACGTAGGCAGGTGGCAAAGGGGGTCAGCAGTCGAGAGCTCCTGGGCCAGATCTGTTCCCCTGACAGGTCAAAGGCAGTGCCAGTGGTGACTTTGGATGAGGCTGTTTGGACTTCTACACAATGCATTCCACCTCCTCTTAAGACTGCTTGCACAGTAACACAAGTTTTGCACAAGATTTCTCAGTAAGGCACCACCATCAACCAGCATCACTTACTGCAGCTGAAAGACACATGAGATATTACTTTGTTCTCATTCAGCTCATCAGAGATTCCTTAAGTCAAAGATTCTGTGTGCTTTCCCTCTCTTTCCCTGCTCAAACTAGAACCCAGTTTCCTTTAAGGCTGTCATAATTCAGTGTCAAAATGAAGGCTACTGAAGCATCCTCCATATATTTTCATACAGAGCAGACTGCTCCACGGTCCAGGGGTGAAGAATAGAAGATATCCATGCCAAATCTCTAACCCAATGTGGGAAACCGTTTTCATCCTGTGGGTCTCTTTCCCTCATGAGCATCCTTTGGGGACCACATTCCAGTGCTGGGTGGGGCAAGAGCAAAACTTGAGTGGAGCAATGACTATGACTCTCACCTTTGTACAGTAGACTACATTCTACCCATATATCATCCCTCCAATCCAGCAAGCAGTGTTATCACAGCGAGTCAGGAAAAAGCATTTGATGAGAGGGTGGGACATAGCCAGTGAGTGGGTGTAGTCTGGGAAGAGGGACATATCCTGAGGAGGAGGCATGGCTAGAGGGCTGCATTCAGCTTCTGGGCCTGCAATCCTGATTTAACCCTTTATATAGCTTCTGCCTCCTGAGGGCATCGTTTCAAAAGCACATTGATGCCTCAACCCTTCTCCATGTTGATTGAGTGCGTGTGTTTCACATTCATGAAGACCTTGCTGCCAAGTGGATTAGCTTTATTGGAGAGCTGGGTGGGAATCCTGTCCCCACCCCCCAGATAATTGTCAGACTGCAAGTCCCTTAATTGCTGGGCATTGGTCATGTTGGCTAGCGCTGAGGAGAGTTGGAGTCCAGCAACATCTGTAATGCAGAGGTTCCTGTCTCTCTTATAGAGCCAGATCATCTGAGAGGAGACTGAATTGTTCTGTTCTCCAGACTCATGTCTGGAGACTAGAGTGGTCTCTAAAAAATTGGTCATCCCTGTGCCAATTAATACTAGGAATCTTAAAAAGTATATATATGTGTGTGTGTGTGTGTGTGTGTGTGTGTGTATGAAAATGCATTTGCATTTTGTATATTTTTATTCATGGATAGTTAGATTTGTCTCAGGGTGGTTCACAGAATAAAATCAAAATATAAAACCCCAAAATACATAATCAAAATAAAAAACAACCCCCCCCAAAAAAACCACATTTTAAAAGGGCATAGGATGTCAATCAAATCAACCAAAGGCCTGGTTAAAAAGGAACACTTTTGCCTGGCTCCTAAAGGTGCCAGGTGAACTTCCCTGGGGAGAGCATTCCACAAACGGAGCCACTGCAGAGAAGGCCTGTTCTCGTGTCGCCACCCTCCGGACCTCTTGAGAAGGAGGCACACGAAGAAGGACCTCAGAAGATGATCTCAGGATCCGGGTAGGTTCATATGGAAAGAGGCGCTCCTTGAGGTATTGTGGTCCTGAGCCGTTTAGTAGCATGCCCACACACTTCACAACGAATATTTAGATATGTGTTCCATAGTCTCTGCTGGATACTTAAAGGCAGGGCCTTGGGTAACCTGGTGAGGGGCTGAAAGAGATGCACATATGTACATGGAGCTCCCCATTCCTTTGATATAACAGGGCAATTCTATGGATATTTACTCAGAAGTAAGTTTCACTCTGATCAGTGGGGCTTACTCCCAAGTATGCATGAACAAAATTGCACTGCCAGTGAATAAACTGTGGGAGGGAAAAAAGCTGTTGAACCCAGACCCTCCAAATGTCCCTATTTTCCAGGGACAGTTGTGGATTTACAAAAGACGTGCCGGTTTCTGATTTTATCCTGGAATGTTCCACTTTTCCTTAGAGTGTCCCAATTTTCAACAGAGAAACGTTGGAGGGTATGGAATCATGCGACCCTGAACCAAGGAGATAAGTAACTATACAACCTCTGGAAGACATCTGAAGGCAGCCCTGTATAGGGAGGTTTTTGAATGTTTATTGTTTTATTATGCTTTTTATATATGTTGGAAGCCGCCCAGAGTGGCGACCCAGCCAGACGGCTGGGGTATAAACAATAAAAGTAATATTATGGAATAGGGTGTCCCTATTCTCATCAGAGAAATGTTGGAGGGTATGCCAGTTGAAAACCACCCTTGTAAAGTCATGGGGGGCAGTTCCCCATCCCCAGGAAAAACAAGATGGGGCGAGTGAAAAAAAAACAAATTGGGAGGGTGTGAACTGAAAAACATCCAGCAAACCCAGAGCTAGTCTATCTCCCTGGCCACCAGACTCTGCTAAGGCTGATTTTGGTTTAAGAAAGCACCACAGAACACAGAGCAGATTGCATGGGGTAAACGTGGCCAGAGCTCAGATAGGCTGTGAGAATGTGAGGCCGCTGAAGCAAATTCCTGCTATCCTGTGCCAGTGTCCTATATCTCATTATCCCAAGTGTCCAAGGACTACTCCCCTGACCCCTCCTCTGTGAGATGTTTCACCCAGACTGAAGATGGGAGATTATCACCCAAACAATTACTTCAAAGCAGTAATGCTGGTACCTTGGAGAGCAGGCCGCAGCAAGCAGCGTGAGTGAGAATCACGTCTCTTCTTCAAGAGAATTCATGACACAGAAAAGCTTTCTGCTTAGAAGTGGAATACCTTGTGCCGACGTTCCATTTTTCATTATTGTTTGCAACTCCTTCTGCAGCATCTGTGCTGTATCTGATGTTTCTGCTGATGCCATTCACCTGGTCTGAGTCATTACGTCTGATCTCCTGGTTGCCTCTTTCATTATCCCACCCCAGAAAGTTTCATTGGCACAGGTTCAGCCATCCACGGGAGCTGCCGAAATCCTTTCATGTTGAGTCTATTGTGCCCTCAAGTTAGCAAAATTCGATTTGGCTTTGTGTCAAGAACATTGGAGGGAGGGTGTAATAACCCACACCTGTCCTGTTCCCTGTGGTCCTCTTAAACTGCAAATCCAAGAAATATTGTAGAGGCTGCAGATTTGCGTTATGAGTGCTGTGCTATTAATATTGGATGACTAATATTACTTCCTTAGATAGGGCCATTACATGGATTAGTTACAAGGTGGCACTGGATTTTGTTGCCTTTGGGTGGAGTCAAGAGTATCCTATGTCTGCTATGTTTTTGAAATACTTTTAAAAGATGTGCCTAGCTTCCTGACTGGTGTGTTAGGGCTAAGTTATTATAGCTCAGTTGACAGAGCATGACCACCTTAATCACAGGGTCATGGGTTCCAGGCCCATGTTGGGCAAAAAGATTCCTGCATTGAATGGAGTTGGATTATATGACCCTCGTGGGGCCTTCCAACTCTAATTTCTGTGATTCTATGACATTGTGTCAGAAGTCAAGTTTTATATTCATAAACTCCTAATAGGATAAAGAAAATAGTACAGATTGTGGCATCAGCAGGGACATATTTGAAGTGCAGAGTGTTTGAGGACCGGGACATTCGCAGGGAAACCAAAATGCTTGTTTACAAAGCTGTTGTACTACCAACCTTACTGTATACTTGTTGTGAAACATGGACCATTTATAAATGCCATCTCCAACTCCTCGAAAGATTCCTTCAACTGTGTCTCTGAATTTTTTTTACACATCACTTGGGAAGATAGGCAAACTAATGCCAGTGTACTGGAAGAAGCAAAGATCACCAGTGTTGAAGCAGTGATTCTTCAACATCAACTGCGTTGGACTGGTCATGTTTGGATGCCTGATTATTGTCTCCCAAAGCAACTACTCTATTCTGAACTTAAAAAGGGAAAGCGTAATGCTGGTGGTCAACAAAAGAGGTTAAAGACTGTCTCAAGGCAAATTTTAAAAAATGTAGTATAAACACCAACAATTGGGAAACACTTGCCTGCGAACGCTCCAGTTGGAGAACAACTTTTACACCCCTGCCCACCAGAAACCTTCATCTTTACTAATACTGCACATGACTTGAATGCTTGCTTGCTCTTCCCCCCCCCCAATCCACAAAGCTCCACAAGACAGAAGGGGGGGAATGCAAGCGCATCCATACATTTATGCTATCGGTAAATTTGACAGCACGGTTGCTACTCAGATCATCACTCACTCTGGTCAAGTTGTCCTGAAGCCTTTGAGATATACAGAGTGAGTGATGATCAAATGTTCCCACAGCGCTGATTGTTGGTTGTTTCTTGAAACCAAAGGGGGAGATGCATAGAGATACTGTCATGCTAGAGCACTGGACAGCTGTATCTGGGTGGAGTCAAAACATCCCGTGTCTGCTATGTTCTTTGCTGAAGAGAGACAATATTAGAGATCCTTCCTGATCGATGTGTCTTCTAAGTCTTCCCGGACATTACTCTAGTGAGGCAAACTAAAAAAATATCCAGTGATTCTCAAAGGAAGAGAAGAATTTGTGCAATCCACAAGGGATTGGGAGCCAATGTGGTGCAGTGGTTAAGAGCGGTAGACTCGTAATCTGGGGAACCGGGTTCGCGTCTCCGCTCCTCCACATGCAGCTGCTGGGTGACCTTGGGCTAGTCACACTTCTTTGAAGTCTCTCAGCCCCACTCACTTCACAGACTGTTTGTTGTGGAGGAGAATGTTAGCCGCTTTGAGACTCCTTAGGGTAGTGATAAAGTGGGATATCAAATCCAAACTCTTTTTCTTCTTTCAGGAACTCACAAGCATCTCTCTCTCTCTCTCTCTCTCTCTCTCTCTCTAACATCTTCATCATCATCATCATCATCATCATCATCATCATCATCATTATCTATCTACGTCCACAATATGGTGCTATGCCACCCTTTCCTTTTGGGTTAACAGGAGAGTTCTGAGCACGTTCACCCCAATATGCTCAGAATTCTCCTTAAGCCCTTCCTTCACAACACGGGAAAGTCTGAAGTGGAGCTGGGACAGGGACATTGGAGTGAATGTGTATTTGCTAAAACCTCACACCATATACCAGAGGGGGGGGTTGTGTTGTGCCATGAGAACGAGACTATTCTGGAGTAAGGTTGGGATTCCAAGAGAGTCACTTTCACCCCTGGATTTTTTTGTTTGATGCTTTCTGCAGCAGTGCCCAAGCTGATGGTGTGTGTGTGTGTGTGTGTGTGTGTGTGTGTGTGTTTTAAATAAAGGAGTTTTGCTCCTCTGGCTGCAGGAAAACAGGAAGCAAATGACCAGCTGCAGGAGTCTTCTTTCTTGTGTGATCATTCCTTTCTCTTGGATCCAGTTTAAGGCTGTGTTATTTACTCATCACTTATATGAACGTTGCCTCAATGAAATAAACTGAATGACTTAAATGTAAGGATTCACTGACTTTCCCTCGGAGCACACTAAATTTAGAAGACGAGCTTGTGCTGTACTGAAGGGATTGTTTCCTTGTGGATCATGGGTGGGTTTTTGTTTTTTCATATTACATGTCTGAACCCATATTTGAAAAATCTATAATTGTCCCTTGCATGACTATTTCCCCCATAAAGTTAATTGCATTATAATTTACCTATGCTAAATCCTGCAGCTGAAATCCTGCAGTAATGTAGATTACATTCACTTCCTGCAAATTACTGCCCCTTTCACTGCTCAAATCCTTCAGTAATCTCTGCTGTTTATTGTTAATAAAAGCTATTACTACATAAAAAGAAAGCCATTCATTTACATTCTTTTATACATTTGCCATGGGGGGAAATGTGATTAATTGGTATTAGAGACAATGAATCAACATTATTTGACGTAATCTTACATTTTGTAAGCATTTCACATTCAGTAATTTTCACTTCATTACTACTCATTTCGGCTCCTTTAGGGATTTGTTCTTTCATTAACTTGCACACACATAACTACATAAGGATATAATTCCCCTTAATGTTAAACCATGGATGTAGTAGTAATATATTATTAACTAAGCTGCTTCTTTGTATACTTACTTGCTATTTCTGTTTTCTGTGCAGGTGTAAAATACCAATAGCTTTCTAATAACTGCATTTCTCCTTCTGTTGACAACAGAACTACTGAGCAAAATGAAAAAGAAAAAATCAGCTAATGTTGCAGAAGTTGCTTGTGTTCATAAACTGAAGCTCAGTCCTGATGATCCAGAGGTACTGTTGGTAGGTAATTTAAAAGAGGATTAGACAAATTTGTGGAAGATAAAGCAGTTAGTGACTACTAGCTATGATGGCTATGTTCTCTGGATGCCTCTTGAGCATCATATAGGTGAGTACAAAAATGGATAATCTTAGCTGCTGAAAGTCCAACTTTTTTTTAGTTCTTCTGTCTCTCCTACTCCTTTTCTCCCAGTTTTCCCCAGTTTTTCTGTAGGTTCCCTCCCTCCCCCCTACATTTCTCCATCTCCATCTCCATGTCCATCTCCATCTCCATCTCCATCTATCCCCTAACAAGCAGTTCAGTGGAATTGAAACATAATTGTCAGGACCAAGCTTAGCGTTCTGCTACACAAGGCAGAAGACAAAATGGCCGCCACTTCACCCCATTCCACATACAGGAGCCAACCAGATTGGCAGGTGACTCTTGCTTCAACTCTGGCAGAAGAAGAAGAAGAAGAAGAAGAAGAAGAAGAAGAAGAAGAAGAAGAAGAAGAAGAGTTTGGATTTGATATCCCGCTTTATCACTACCCGAAGGAGTCTCAAAGCGGCTAACATTCTCCTTTCCCTTCCTCCCCCACAACAAACACTCTGTGAGGTGAGTGGGGCTGAGAGACTTCAGAGAAGTGTGACTAGCCCAAGGTCACCCAGCAGCTGCATGTGGAGGAGCGGGGACGCGAACCCGGTTCCCCAGATTACGAGTCTACCGCTCTTAACCACTACACCACACTGGCTAGCTTAGGGGGTTAGGGGGTACAAGGAAGAAGAGGAAATAGCCAGAGCTATTTTTTTCTAGAAGAAGAGGTGCCGGGACTCACCATGTACGCCTCTGCCTTGTTCCCTTATAATGGGAACGGTGCCCACCTGAGAGGTGCCAGAACTGAGTTTTGGTAAGTTCCAGCAGAAAAAAGCCCTGCATATAGCTCTCTCCCCAGCAGATAGGAACAGCCAGGGGGGGGGGGGCTACTGCTAGATAAGACCCCAGTATCCCTAGTGAGGTGCACATGTCTCCCACGTTCTTAACATTCAGGTGGAATTTTAAAGCATTCCTGTTCACCCAGGCATTTGATGGCTGAACAACACTGTTCCTGGTAACTTGAAATTATTTAGCGGTGAGGATATTTGATCAACTGATAAATGTTCTTAACGTATTTGAACTGCTTTGCTCTTGCCGCTTGCTGCTCTGGGCTCTTTTGGGATGATGGAGGGCAGGATAGAAATTTAAAAGGAATGAATAAATCTGCCATCTGAGGCAGTTGTCTCACGTTCGCTAACAGTAGGGCTGGCCTCGATGGCCTTTGATATCCTTTGTGAGACTGGAGTGCGAGGTCCCAAAACATTTCATAGGTTTGGGAAGGCAGCATCCCCTCTCTTTCGTAAGAGTAAGCATGAGGCTGCATAAACAGGCATGGAATGTTTCCTTGACGCAGGCCCCCAGAAGCAAATAAACCTCTTTTGACACTGAATAACGGTGCTTAATGGCCAGAATAGAAACAAAAGCCCAAGACCCTGTACACTCGGCAAGCCATGGATTGCTAACCAGATGGTAAACGACAATGTGTGTTTTATCAGCAACCTTCCATTCGTTGACTGGTGGCCAATAAAATGTACTTGGAGTATTCTAGGTGAAATGGGAAAAGAATGGCATCATGCCAGCGGAGCGGGCGGGCGGGCGTGTGTGTGTGTGGGGAGCCAAAGTAAGCATCAGCACAGCTGGGAAAGTGGCGAGAAAAGAACATAAGAAGCCAAACACAGCAGGAAAGTGACTGGCTGCTAAAGTTCTGCGCTTTCCCCCTATGACATACTCAAATTTAGCTTTTGCAGATTCGTGCATAAGAATTGTTGTTGTGCTTTGAGCACATTTTCTGTCCCAAACTGGATTGCCAATTTTTAAGGTTGGGATTCATGCTGGGTTTTTTTGTGCAACTGAATGGTACCTCTGCTTCTGCCAGGGCAATTTCCAATTTCAGTGCTTTCCTCCCAGCTTGCTTTTCCAAAGGGTCTTCCGGCCTGCAGGAGTGACTTGGGCAGGGACGAAAGGGTCAGCAGTAGGATAATGCAAGCAGAAAAGCACATCTGTGCCAGCAGAAATCCCCTTACAGTTCCTAGGATCCTGCCCTATGAATATAATGCAGAGTCCACTGGGATTATTTTACTAACAAAATGTGTGCAGATTTGCAGCAGTGACTAAGTAATAATGCCTTTAATTGCCCCCTCTTTCTTTTGTTTGTTAAATCTGTGCCCCCCAACTTTCAGCCAAATGGAAGAGTTGAAAACACTTCAGATATCACCATCAACTTTGCATTAACCCTGGGATACCATAAAAGACAATGATACACTGCTGTTGATTAACCAGTTTGTATTTTTCCTGCAAATTTACAGATGGGGCACAGAGCCTGAAAAAGTGTGACACTCTAACAGTCCACCTGCTCCAACTTTTAAGGGGTGATTGGTTAAGCCTGAGTGTGCTGACCTGAAGTCAAACCAATATCCTTGATGCAACTTCACTTTAGGGCATCATGGGTACATTGGCTCTAGTCACCTCTGCTCTGCCAGTTGAAGGGGGGGGGGTCAACAGACAGAAAATTCATTCCAGCACCAAAGGAATAACCAGTACTTTCTATTGCCTAGTCCATTGGCAGCAACAAGCAAACCAAACCAGGCTTAATAACACATCTACTGCCCTGTAAGGGATACATATTCCACTTACTGTTTTATTAACACACAACTTCTGCCCTCTCTCTACAACTAGATACTTCAGCCTGATGGATGGATGACGCAGCACTAAAGTGAATAGCACAGCTGGCCTAGATCAACCTCTAAATCTTTCAGGGAAATTAAGCTGATTTCTCCAGTCTTATGTATATCCCTCTTTCAGGGAACTCTGCTTTCTTTATTCTGGCAATCAGGCTTAAGACCGGTTCAGTATCTTACTCTGTTAGCAGAATATTAATTTAAAGGAAAGTATGAACCCCAATTTGCAAAGCAGCAGCAAAGCAAATCTTCTCATGTATCTGTAGCCAAACTGTTGACTGGCCCTCACCATCTGGTTGACTGGCCCTGTCCATCTGACCTATGGGCCAGAAACTGTGTGCACTGTGCGATTTACCCTCCTCCTCCTCCTCCTCCTCCTCCTCCTCCTCCTCCTTCTCCCATTTAATGGCATTGTAAGGCCAAAAAGAAAAAAAAAGTAAAGGTTAAAAAAAGTAAAGGACCCCTGGACAGTTGAGTCCAGTCAAAGGCAAATATGGGGTTGCGATGCTCATCTCGCTTTCAGGCCAAGGGAGCCAGCGTTTATCCACAGACAGCTTTCTGGGTCATGTGGCCAGCATGACTAAACCGCTACTGGCACAACGGGACACTGTGATGGAAACCAGAGCGCACGAAAATGCTGTCTACCTTCCCGCTGCAGCGGTACCTATTTATCTACTTGCACTAGCGTGCTTTCGAACTACTAGGTTGGCAGAAACTGGGACAGAGCAATGAGAGCTCATCCCGTCACGTGGATTCGAACCGCCGACCTTCCAATTGGCAGTTTACAACAATATAAAAACATAAAGCCACACAATAATATCATAAAAAGACACAATGCAAGAAATATATGGCTACAACCAAAAGTGGCATTCCTGCCTTGAGCTCTACCCACTGTAAATTTAACAAAGTGTTGATGTCAAGGCATAGAGTACAATTTGCTGCATGTTGTGCAGGGGGTGAAGGAGCCATGTTCCATAAGTACTCAGTTGAAGATTGTTACTTGTTGGAAGAGAGGTCCTTAGCTCTCTGAAACCCAGTGGCCTATTCCTGCTTCTCACACTGGCTGACCCCCAGGCTACTGGCCTCTGCCAAGACCTTGCCATTGGAATCCTGCCTACTATTGTACTACTGCACTGTAAGACCTTAGCTCCACCTCATGACCCTGCTATTGGAACACATCCCCAGTTGAACTGTTTCATTATGCTTGATACCTGACTGCTACTGTAACCCTCTGGATTTTGGCCACCCCCTTTCCTGCAGCCTAGCTCTCCCCTTGCCCAAGAACCAAGCCAAGCCAGGACAATCACAATGTACTGCCATACATTTCCACTCAGATGTACAATGCAGTGTGTATTCTGATAAACCTTCAGCTTGCTTCCCTCTCAATTCAGCGTGTGCATCTGGCACTTCCAGCAACCCTGCTTCCCAGTAGAAAGTAAATTAGACAGAATTAAAAATGAGGGATAATTGCCTGCATTAGCGCTACAACAATATCTGTGTTGGGAAACTGAACTTTGATTCCTAGAATTGAAACTTTTGTGGGGGGGGGGTTGTATACTCTAGCAGCAGAAGTTGTGTTTCCATGGTGCAGAAGTTTTGGATAACGTTCCTCCCATGCATCTTCTATCCTGATATTTGCAGTCAATCAGCCAGTCTGCATTATTTGAAAGTCATTCTAATCCCAAAAGGATCATAATTCTTCATCATAAATTGGTGTGTGTGTGTGTTTTTCAAAACACAAAGCAATTTTAGTATAATATAGATTTGCTGTAGAATGAAAACATGGAATTTAATCCACAGACATGCTGTTGCGTTTGCATTGAACTGACACTTAATTTTGTTGTTGTTGCTGTTCAAACTTACTGTTACCTTTACTGAGCAAAAAGCACCAATTCATTTGTGTAACTTACTTTTAAGATCTTAATGCCAACTTTTGGGGCGGTTGATCAATACATTTGTCACAATGGTGATGTTACACTATAATGAATGCCTCCTTTGATCTAAAGAGGCCCCAAAGAATATTCTACTTTAATGCTTTCTGTACTGTATCTTCAGAAAGTACAAGTATTTATAATTCAGAAGCTGACTCATAGGAACTTATTATTAATTTAGATAGCAGGGGAAAACCAGTGATGGTGTCAATTTATTCTTAGGCGTTTGCAGGTTTTTCCTGATTCCCAATGCAGGAACGTGCTGACAAACATTAGAATTACTTACAAGTAAAACAAACATTGAAGTGCTTACTTTGCAGACACTGCCTATAGACCCAAGCTGTGGTGTTTTTCTTTCCTTCCTGTTGTAGTGATGTTCTGCTGGAAATGTAGACCTATTTGCTAGCAAAACAAACATTACGGAGCCTACTTTGCAGATACAGCCTACAAACCAAGTTCAGCTGAATTTTTCAAAGAATTCTGCTTCATCATCTCGAAAAGAAATTTCACTTCAAAGCTGATCTAGGGGAAAAAGAAGTATCCACATTTTCTGCCAAGTGTACCACAAACCTTGATAGTGTCACTCTAAAACATACAACAGATGATTGATTGATTTTCAGGAGCGAGACAACAATAAATCACATGGAGTAAGTGACGTTAACTTTTTATTAGAAGAAACAGGATCTGCTCAGGAGTGTCAGGCCTAAAGAGCACAGCAACTCCTCTTTGATAGATATTGTCCCTATGAGGCACCTGCAAAGACTGAAAGTTCCTGCCTTCCCACAGCTAAGTCTTCTCCTCTGCCAGGTCTTTCAGAAGCAATCTGAGACTCAGCCAGTGTGCCTGCCTTTGCTCCTCCCACTTCATTCCTCTCCTGTTCCTGGGAGACCAGGGAGGAAGGGAGCTTGTCACAGCAGGAGTGGCAGACAACCGTGCCTCTTGGCCTCCCTCCTCCTCTGCTTCAGCTTCTGCCTCTGGTTCTGGGCTCCTCTCTGCCACAGACTCTCCTAGCTCACTAAGCCCTGTTGCCTCTTCAGCTTCCAACACCTCTTCCCTCCCTAGTCTTCTCCCTCTGCCCACTCATTGTTATCCCGCCACCAATCCCCGGACTCTGAGCCTTTTTCCCTTGGGGGTTCCCCAGCTGGTGCCTCCCACCATTCATCTGCATGCGGCCAGTGCATGACATTGATTGACTGATGGATGACAAAACCAGCAACAGTTAAAAACAAGGTGCAGTTTTAAAAGCAGCAGATCACACAATCAAAGATGATGATGATGATGATGATGATGATGATGATGATTTATATACCGCCCTATACCTGGAGGTCTCAGGGTGGTTCACAGAATAAAATCAAAATATAAAAACCACAAAATACATAATCAAAATAAAAACAACAACCCAATAACACCTCCCAAAACCCCACATTATTATTATTATTATTATTACCCCACCCATCTGGCTATGTTTATTATTGATTATTATTATTGATATCAACAGGATTCTGTGGTCCATCCCTCCTCTGGCTTAAATTTCTTTTGTGAACCTCACACAGGGTTTCCTCCTAATCAAGACTGAAACCAGAATTTGAGGCTGCTTCCATATACGTGTGTGTCCTCTGATGGCTTAGGGTGGTTTTGCTTATTCCACTGGCCCAGTTAGTAGGCAGCAGAGTAGCACAGGAGAGCACGGGTCTGATTTTTCTATAACTGGAGTAATGGGATCTTCCTAGTGCTGCCTAGCAGTACCACATACCGTGGTACCTTGGTTCTCAAACTTAATCTATTCCGGAAGTCTGTTCCAAAAGCAAAATGTTCCAAAACCAAGGTGCACTTTCCCATAGAAAGTAATGCAAAATGGATTAATGTGTTCCAGACTTTTAAAAACAACCCTAAAAACAGCAGTTTAACATGAATTTTACAATGAGAGCCAGTGTGGTATAGTGGTTAAGAGTGGTAGACTCGTAATCTGGTGAACCAGGTTCACATCTCCGCTCCTCCACATGCAGCTGCTGGGTGACCTTGAGCTAGTCACACTTCTTTGAAGTCTCTCAGCCCCACTCACCTCACAGAGTGTTTGTTGTGGGGGAGGAAGGGAAAGGAGAATGAGACTCCTTCGGGTAGTGATAAAGCAGGATATCAGATCCAAACTCTTCTTCTTCTTCTTCTTCTTCTTCTTCTTCTTCTTCTTCTTCTTCTTCTTCTTCTTCTTCTTCTTCTATCTAACCATGGATCCATAAAATGAAAGCAATAAACAATGTACTGCAGTCACACAATCAATCAATCAATCAATCAATCAGTAGCTGAACTGGGTTCCACACAGTCACAAAAACAAACAAACCGAAAAAACCTCAAAAACAAAAATGCAAAATAAATAGCAAAAACAGACAGACTTCAGCGTAACACTCAAAACCGAAGTGTGGTTCTCAAATCGGAATTGTAACACTCAAAACAGAGCACGTTCGGCTTCCAAAAAAGTTCACAAACCAGAACACTTACTTCCGGGTTTGCAGTGTTTGGGTTCCAAGTTGTTTGAGTACCAAGGCGTTTGAGAACCAAGGTACCACTGTACATCTAGGGGCTGGTCCCAACAGTCGCAGATGTCAAAGTCTGGGTCAAGGATGCATATCCATATTCTGTTATTCCACCTTAAGAAGACATACAAAGCAACAGATGAGTTGTTTCTCTTTTATAAAAAAATATCACAAAACAAACCGAAATAAATCAGGTCAAACATAACCAAATAAAGTATAAAACCAATAAAGAGGCGTGGAAACAATTGTTCATGAGCAGACCTAAAATAAGACATTTGCACAAACAAAACACATCTTCTTTCTGCCATCTCCACCCAAGCTCTCCAAAATACTATCATCTTGATCTGCCAGCTGGAAGAGAGAACAGAAGGAATCAAACAGGCCTTTCTGTGGAATGTGTGAACTGGCTCCATTTTAAAACCTAGTGTAGGAGGTGATATGTCTGGGATGACCTATTCACATATGTGAATCATCCCTTGTTCCAATCATAAGGTGAAGGGGCATGATGTAGGAACCAGGCACTTGTCTCTCTTACTTGAATGAGATTTGAAAAGATGTAAAAATATGAACCTGACAGTTGGCATCATTCCATTTCTGTTCTAACTATGGGTGTCCGACCTTCACGGCAGACATGGAACCCAAAAGATCTGTTGGAGCACCATAGAAGGAATCTTCTTCCATAGTGGAGACGCCATAGAGAATTATCCTAATGGGAAATTGGATACCCCCACCTCCACCCCACCCTCCAGGCATCTCTTTCCCCTCCTTTTTTGTAAGAAAACGGGAATGACGGATACGATAGAAACAAATTAGCTTTCTGCAATGAGGAGAAATTATATAATTAATTGAGAGCTCTTTTAATCTAATTAAGTACCCTTGTCTCTAAATTCATCATAATTTGCTTCCCAAGAAGAGCACTTCAATCAAGAAAGGGATAGGATTAAGGGGATAGAAACCTATCTTCAAAGATTTTACCAAGAGCCACCTTCTAGCCTTAGTAACTCATTTTTAGTTACAACTGACATATAAGGTGCATTCTACTGCTGCAAAAATGCAGAGGTGAGGCTTCCATTTACCAGGTTTTTTTTAAAAAAATGAGTTAATAAGGAGCAACATGATGCTTGCAGTCATATAACTGCCTTTTTTCTCAGTCATCTCTGCTCTTTTCTTCTAGTCTCCTTTTCTTCCTCCTGCCCTCCGCTAAGGTTTCTATTTCCTTCCCCCATTTTGCTTTTGGACTCTTTGCCTTTAACTTCTGGGACTTCTTTCCAGTGCTGCACGAGGACAGGAATATTTTTCAGCCCTACCTGGAGACTTCCAGGACCGATGCTGGAACCCTTTGCATGTAAAGCAAGCTGTACTACTAAACAAATTGATTGACAAAACCAAACCAGAATGTCATCATTGTTGTTGTTGTTCAGCGTTCAGTCATGTCCGACTCTTCGTGACCCCATGGACCAGAGCCCGCCAGGCACGCCTATCCTTCACTGCCTCTCGCAGTTTGGCCAAACTCATGTTAGTAGCTTCGAGAACACTGTCCAACCATCTCATCCTCTGTCGTCCCCTTCTCCTTGTGCCCTCCATCTTTCCCAACATCAGGGTCTTTTCCAGGGAGTCTTCTCTTCTCATGAGGTGGCCAAAGTACTGGAGCCTCAACTTCAGGATCTGTCCTTCTAGTGAGCACTCAGGGCCGATTTCCTTGAGAATGGATAGGTTTGATCTTCTTGCAGTCCATGGGACTCGAGAGAGTCTCCTCCAGCACCATATGTCATCATATGCCTATACAATTGGAGGTACTAGAGCAGTTTATGCAATTGAAGGGAATTGCTGTTCGAAGTATACCTCCAAAGATTCATAGCATTGTAGAGTTGGAAGGGTCATCTAGTCAACCCCCTGCAATGCAGGAATCTCAGCTAGATCATATTTGACAGATAGCCACCAGCCATGTACGGAAGTGAGAGCTGGACCATCAAGAAGGCTGATCGCCGAAGAATTGATGCTTTTGAATTATGGTGCTGGAGGGGACTCTTGAGAGTCCCATGGACTGCAAGAAGATCAAACCTATCCATCCTTAAACGACTGAACAACAACAACAACACCAGCCATCCAAGGAAGGAGGTTCGAAGATGGGTACCACATTTCCCTACCTCTAGTCTGCAGGGATCTCATTTGTTCTCCAGTAATTCTCAAAGATGATAGAGGCTCTGAGATTACATCTGCAAACTCCTTTAGTACCCTTGGGTGCAGCTCATCAGTCCTTGGAAATTTGAATTTGTTTAAGGTAGCCATATGCGGGTGGCGCTGTGGGTTAAACCACAGAGCCTAGGGCTTGCCGATCAGAAGGTCGGCAGTTTGAATCCCCGCGACGGGGTGAGCTCCCGTTGCTCGGTCCCTGCTCCTGCCAACCTAGCAGTTCGGAAGTACATAAAAGTGCAAATAGATAAATAGGTACCACTCTGGTGGGCAGGTAAGCAGCATTTCCGTGTGCTGCTCTGGTTCGCCAGAAGTGGCTTAGTCATGTTGGCCACATGACCCGGAAGTTGTACGCTGGCTCCCTTGGCCAATAAAGCGAGATGAGCACCGCAACCCCAGAGTCGTTCGCAACTGGACCTAATGGTCAGGGGTCCCTTTACCTTTACCTTTCTGTTCCCTTATCATCTCTTTTCCTATATTGGGCTGCACCTCCTTCTTTGCATCGTTTATTCTGTTATCAATAGGTTGGGCTCTGCTTTCCTTTTGGGTAAAGACAGAGGCACTGAGTAAGTTTGGAGCAGTTCCACTTTCTCTCTGTCACCTAAGAGCATTTCTCCATCTTCTCCACGCAACTGACCTGCTACTTGCTTGATCTTCCTCTTGCTTTGAATATAGCCAGAGAAACATTTTAAAAATTACATTTAACATCCCTTGCAGACCTGATTTCATTCTGAGCTTTGGCCTGCCTGACCTTCTCCCTGCAAATGTTGGCTAGTCGTGTATACTCTTCCTTCGCGATTTCTACTTGCTTCCATTTCTTATACATATCCTGAAGTACCTCCATGGCAAGGCACACTGAAGTGAGGCCTGAAAAGAACTAAGACCGAGGCATGGGTGCAGCTGGTTTATATTTCTGGGAGCAGACCAGAGGGAAGAATGTGAGACAATGTCTCCCCATGATTCGCTCTCCCAGCAGCCAGAGTGGCCAGCAAAGGATGGAGGAATCTTTTCACTGGTCCATGACGCAGGAGGGAGCCCCATCCTCTATTGGCTATGGCGAGCCAGAGTTCGGGTAAGCGGGCCTTGTCCTCCCCTCCACCTTTTTTCTTTGCAACAGCCCTGTGGGGTAGGCTAAGCTAAGTTAATATATGTGCATAAGCAGCAGCTCTTGCCAACCGATGGTGGTGAGGGGATGTCAAGGGCCCAAACCACATACAGTGTACTGGGCCCAGGAAATCCTGCTGGTGTCTCTGTTCCTAGTGGCAAGAACCTTAATAGCTTGTATTTACAGTATGCTTGCTTAACAACATACAAAATGGTGCTGTTGGGCCATTGGAATTAGAAGTATGCAGTTGATTTTCACAGCACTTTGAATATCTGAAAACATGCTGTGAGTTTCTGAAAACATGAGTGCATTTTTTAAAAACAAAACAAAACCCTTTCTGTTGCTCTCTCTTTCATTGCAAAGTAAACACCTATGCCAGTAGACTGATTTCCATATATTCAAATGTACACAGCTTGTCGGTCCCCAGTCCTAGAGAAAGCAAATTCTTTATTTCTTTGCAAGGAGACAAATCCCCGACTTTCTTTTTTCTGTGCAGAAACGAACTGTCTGTAGCTGATTCAAATTGCCTAATTCTCCAATAATACACCCCACATATAAGCCATTATCCATTTTCATTGGGAAACAGTATTAATGTGTTTGGATTAATGTTCTGTTGCTTGGAAGGAAGGAAAGGGCTAGGAATGCAGTTTAGTTGGAAATGAATAACAAAGTAGAAGACTTAAGCAGTGACAATGCCATGAATATTTAAGTTGCTGCATTTGAATGCAAGTCCTTTGGAGTGTCCGTCTTTCTTTAGTCACCTTACTGTGGATGACAAAGTGGTACCGATTTATCTTTATTAACTCAGGAATCTGTTTACTTGCTGTTTTTCGTTTTGTTACAATAGCATGGTTGGTTGTGGGATGGAGCATTACTGGCGGGGGCTGATTAGGTTTCCTGTCCTATAAGTATGTGATTTGCAGTGAAGATCTGATAAAATCTACAGGAAAATACCAGACTAAGGCAGGTCTGTTGTCAGGGCCAATGTACAAAATTGGCATTCCATAGTGCAATGAGGTTTATTCAGGCACTGAGTCGCTGGCCTCATATCTGACAAATCCCATGGTCAGAGCTGCCCATTACAAGTCACTAAGGCACATGACTTTTCTCCAATATTTTTCCTCTTAATGCCTTGAGACCGACCAACAGCGCTTCTCCTATTCTGTCTTGTTAAGAACTGAGAGGACCACTTCCTTTTTGGAGCAGCTGTAGAGGTACTTCCCTTATTGGCCCCAAGAAGGATTACGATCAATATTCAGAATGGTTTTTAAGTGTTGTTTTCTTTATGGGTGGTTCCCTGCCCCCTGTATGTTGTCATGTCCCCTAAAATGGGCTGTTTTGGATGCCAATGAAACAAAAGTCCTAGTCACTCATTTTCCCCACGCTTGAGCCACGTTCACACGTTGCACTGAACACAGGTGCAAGAAGTCTGGACCCATGTTTGTGTGGAAGAGCATGTACTTGATGATTTGTACAGCTCAACTATTGGGTACACAAGTGCACAGACTGCACACTTGTTGAATGTTACATAGGAATAACTTTACGAGCATAAAGCTCAACTGTTTGTATACACAGGTACACAGATTGTACCCTTATTGAATGTAACATGCGGACATCCTTTGATTACCATTACGATTGTCACTTAGAGGTTTAATTAATTAAGTTATATATTGGAAAAAAATGAGAAGGGAAGGGAAAACCCATTCATCTCTGTTGTACAAAGGCGGCAATGGCAAGAGTGGGATGAAGAGGACTTTATCTCCTTCATCACCACCTTGTGGTGGTGGTGAGAGTGCTGGTAGCAGTGGCAGGGAGAATGCCTGCCTGCCTGCCTGCCTGCCTGCCTGGGCCACTTGCCTGCTTGATCGCTTCAACAGCCCACTTGCCTGAGCTACCAGACAGCTATTCTATCATCACAATTGCATGGTTTCCTACTGGTGGCCATGGAAACTGCAGCTTGATGACATTCTTTTAATTTTATTATATGTTAAGATAATGTAATATTTGCGATGGAAAGGTGGCTCTTTCTGCCTACCGTGTGGGCCAAGCAATGAGGAAAAATTCAAGCAGGTGATGATTTCACAGCACCATGTATCCTGAAGCCAATGCAAATTAAGGGTAATGCTTACTGACATCACTCTGAAGGGGTGATGTCACCGCTATAACTAGGAGGCCCTCTGAACAATCTCCTAAATGGAATGTGATTTTGTTCTTATTGTAAAATGTACCCCCAGTTTTACCTTATCCCCAGTAAATAAGTCATCTAGTATCCACAGGAAAGCATCTGTGTTGATTATACACTCCATAACCTGCGCACTGCAAGCTGTTTCAAAGCCCACCACTACCCCCCGCCGAGCATTTTAATGCTTCTAATATTCTGAAATATTAATAATAATTCTTTGAATACAGTCAGGAAATGAGATACTCCTGACATGATGTATGTTAAAGATGATCCTTACCATTTATTGTGTGTGGGGGGGGGGGAATCCATAAATAAATTATTTAAATTGGGTCCACTCAATGAATAATTCAAACAGGAATAGCATACTTAGCCATTTGTGTGACAGTTACTTTAAAGAAAAAAACAATAAAAATTGGTAGCTGCTCACAGATCTTTGTAGACGCATTAAAATCCAAATTGGCAGCTCGCTTTTAAATATATATATATATATATATAAACCTCATGCATAGGTGGCTCCAGTTGTAGAACAGCCGTTGAAGAAATTCAAGAGTAATAAGTAATTACGAGCAGAACATATGCAAAGATCAGCACAAAGCGAGGGGGGGGGACTTTCTTCTAACCTGGCAAGATCCTTCAGTTTGCATTTACACTCTAAATGGATGAGAACTCAAAAAAAAAAAACCCTCAGACACTGCATATGGTAATTAAGTAAATGGGGAGAGAAAGAGGCTCATGGGAAACTAGATGGTTTATGGGGGGCATCAGTGGACTTGAAAGTGCAGCTTTGGAGGGAGGTGTCCAGAACCTATTGCCTTTCTAATGATGTCAATGGGATCCAACATTTTTGCATGGGAATAAATATTTATTTCGGTGTTTAAAAGCTTGGTTTTCCCTTTGAGTTGCAAACCAAGCTTCGCATTTTGTAGGGTGGAATCTAGCCCCAGTGGTCAAGCTGGTATATCCTGGTTATGTGATACCCTGGTTATGAAGGGATGAGAATGCAGGGACATGACTGGGCCTTTTCTGAAATGGCATTGGTACTATCTGAAGAAGTGCAGCAGTGTGACTCCTCATGTAGTTCTGGTCTTTTTGGGTTACTTTGGATAGATTGAATCCTGCCTTCCAAGCAGTGCTGCCGCCTTCCTTCCCTGGCCGGTCCTGCATTGTGGACTTCTCCCATGTGACCTGGCATTTCCACCACACTGGAGTGGTTCCAGAAGGGGAGAAGCTGTTGGTAACCCTGAAAGGAGTTCAAGATCTTCCACTGAAGTCTCGACATGCATTCATAAATGAAGTTATGTGGCAAATCCTACCTATGAAATCAAAAAAAATCCCACAGCGGTGCATTCAAGCAAAAAACTATTCTAGATTCTTCCAATCAAGTGGTGCATTAAATTTTACAGCAGAATGGATGTGATACATTGGCACGCTGCTCCGCCTACTATTTTTAACCCCAACTTGATTGTTAAATAAATGCATTTTCCTATTAGATCACTGCCAGCAATACCTGTTTACTGTTTTCCTCCCACGTTTCACTGGCTGCTCTTTTCACACCGTTAATTTGTGCTGTATAACAACTGCTATAAAATGAATCACATCCTCCCCCCTCGGTCCCCTCCATTTCAACCATCACTCTAGTCTTAGCAACTTTATTATGAAAATAATTTATCAGTTTTCCCCAGACCATCAATTAACACTGTGCACTGCTACACTCTTAAATTCAAGAATATAATTTATTTCCTAGACCTATGTCTGCAACCCGCAAACAGAGTAGAACAAAGGTTCTTCTGTCAGCATTCTTTTGATTATCAGGGTAATCTGGCCAGCAATGAACAGTTCCCATTAACCTTGTTAATACTGTCCGCACTCAAAACAATCCAAATCTATACTGTATTAATACCAATCCATGCCACCCCATTAAATATGGGGAAAGAAAATAATAATAATACAATTAGATATTAGAATTTAGCGTTTTCATGCAAATATTTTACTTTAAAATAATCGTATGTGTGGAAATTTTGTGCACATTTTTCATTGCAACATTATTATTGTAATGTTAAATAGTATGTATGGAAGTGAGAGCTGGACCATAAAGAAGGCTGGTCGCTGAAGAATTGATGCTTTTGAATTATTGTGTTGGAGGAGACTCTTGAGAGTCCCATGGACTGCAAGAAGATCAAACCTATCCATTCTGAAGGAAATCGGCCCTGAGTGCTCACTGGAAGGACAGATCCTGAAGCTGAGGCTCCAATACTTTGGCCACCTCATGAGAAGAGAAGACTCCCTGGAAAAGACCCTGATGTTGGGAAAGATGGAGGGCACAAGGAGAAGGGGAGGACCAAGGACGAGATGGTTGGACAGTGTTCTCGAAGCTAGCAACATGAGTCTGACCAAACTCTGGGAGGCAGTGGAAGACTGGAGTGCCTGACGTGCTCTGGTCCATGGGGTCATGAAGAGTCGGACACGACTTAACGACTAAACAATATTCACCAAGTATGGGATGTTAGGGGAGGGGCAGTACCTCTGATGGGTGAGACACCATGCTCCTTCTGGGGTAGTTTGTACACCTTTGGTTCCCACTCTGCACTCAGCTCTCACCTGTGGCTCCTAGAAGCTGTCAGCACGCGACAGGTGAATGGCTTCCAACTGGCTGGCTAAACCAGGTAAGGGTTGCCAATGGGTCTCAAACCCTTGTTGACTTAGAGACTTCTCCTGCATGTGAAGACAAACTCTGGTGGATTGAGTGGACAAGACCAATAGTAGATCCAACAGTCAAGAAGGGAGTTCCTGCACATGCTGCAGAGGGAAGTGAGGAGGATTATGGCGGTCTCTAGAATAACATGGTAGGAAGTACTGGGAACTGCAGAGGGAGGTGGAGCCAGTGAAAATCACTTCATTTCTCTTTGTTCCAGCAGCGGCATCTCCTGGATAAGAGTACCATCCATGCATAGAGGAACAAGTCAATACACAAGCCTATGTCTGGAGGTACTGTTATGGTAAAAATAAATAGGCAGTGGGACAAACTGTTGCCTGTATAAAGTGGATGTACGCTCCATTTTGACTGAAAACTGGAACTTATGGACAAGCATTTGAAGCAGATGCAGTTGACCTCTGTTGACAACTAAACATTAATTTGACCAGAATGCTTACTTTAGAGCCTTCTGTCCTGTGTAGCTTCTCTTTATCGATCCAGCTGCTTTCCCATTAAAGCAAGTTCTCAAGGCAACTTACAGAACAGATTGAAAATGCCATAAAATAGTGTAAAACTCACAAAAACGCAACTGCCAAAACCAGTATTAAAGAAAAGGAAACAACAACCTCATCAATGCTTAATAGCCAGGGGGAAATAAATAAAAATCTCGTGTGCACTTTTGATTGAAAGAGGTCAGGAAGGTGACTTGAGTTATCTCCCCAAGGTCTGGAATTTCCCACCGTGTAAAGCTGCTGTTCCTCGCTCCAACTAATCCCTGACCTGATATTTGAAACAACTGGAGCAAACCATGTCCTTCTGGTGGAAGATGTGGGGAGGAATGCAAACCTCCTAAAGCACCTACAGACATCCATCTCTCTAAATGGTGTCACCCGTAAGTTGGTAAAATTAACATAATAAACTAAATAAACTAGTATTTGGTACGCTTTAAGAATATACGCTTCTTTAGTACAGTAAGCCCTGCACCAGATGAATCTGTCCATTTTGGATTTTCTCATTTTTCCGATCTCATGTTGCTTAGGGGTGAGGCGATTTGTTGTTAAAATATGAACAAAATTCCCTCCTGTTGTGCTAATACTTTGCTAAGAAGCACGCCGGGAGTGGGGCAGGAGGTGAGTGTCTATTAATTACAGCACAGGGGTCCAATTTGCATCAGGGGAGCGGAGAGTTGACATTTCCCCTTCCCAGCTGAAATGCCAATATAGATTGCTCCCTGTGCTGAGATTAGCTTGGGGGAGAGCTCTCATTGCCTGCAATAGGAGCTTCTCCTCCTCCCTTGGCTTATTGCCATGCAGGGAAAATCTTTGTTAGGATCCAGGTTGGGAAGTAAAGAGTAAAATCTCCCCCAACTCACCCCCCCAATACTGGTACTTAGAGAAAGAAAAAACTCAGGTATCCTTTATTAAGGACAATGGTTTAATTCACACAGAAATGAAAAATGTGTACAGGTGAAACTTGAAAAATTAGAATATCGTGGAAAAGTCCATTTATGTAAGCAATTGTTTTCATTAGCTACTGGAGTTTAATATATGAGATAGCCTCATGACATTCAAAGTGAGATATGTCAAGCCTTTATTTGTTATAATTGTGATGATTATGGCGTACAGCTGATGAAAACCCCAAAGCTAAAATTGTTAATTTGGGGTTCTCATCAGCTGTACGCCATAATCATCACAATTATAACAAATAAAGGCTTGACATATCTCGATTTGCATGTCATGAGTCTATCTCATATATTAGTTTCACCTTGTAAGCTGAATTACTGAAAGAAATGAACCTTTCCATGATATTCTAATTTTTCAAGTTTCACCTGTGTGTATTAATGAAGGTTTAAAATGGAGAATGGTTAAACGTATATTGCTAAACACTGATGTTTTTCCACAAAGAGTGTTAGTAAAGGACTAGGAGCTGTAACTAGTTAATGATTACCTGTTGATTGCTTCTGTGCTCTGTACTGAGAGTGAACCTTTGATTGTGTGATGAAGGCACAGAGTTGAAAATTTGCAATCTTGAAAGGGTGGAGGCTAGCAACCTTCCTCTGAACATGGCAGAGAACAAAGCATGTCTCTCCAACAGCTGCATAGCCTGGAGGCTGGAAAGCAGGCTAGAGAGAGACCTTTGCTAACAGATTGAGGTTGAATCCTAACAAGACAGAAGTACTATTTTGGGGGGACAGGGGGTGGGCGGGGGAGGAGGACTCCCTGGTCCTGAATGGGGTAACTGTTCCCCTGAAGGACCAGATGCACAGTCTGAGAGTCATTTTGGACTCACAGCTGTCTATGGAGGCACAGGTCAATTCTGTGTCCAGAAAGCTGTCTACCAGCTCCATCTGGTACACAGGCTGAGACCCTACCTGCCAATGGACAGTCTTGCCAGAGTGGTGCATGCTCTGGTTATCTTCTGCTTGGACTACTGCAATGTGCTCTATGTGGAGCACATTGAAGGGAACCTGGAAACTACAATTAATTCCAACAGCTAGACTGGTGACTGGGAGTAGCTGCCGAGACCATACATCACCAGTCCTGAAAGACCTACATTGGCTCCCAGGACGTTTCCGAGCACAATTGAAAGTGTTGGTGCTGACCTTTAAAGCCCTAAATGGCCTCAGCCCAGTATACCCCAGTATAGCCCAGAAAGCCAGTGTGGTGTAGTGGTTAAGAGCGGTAGTCTCGTAATCTGGTGAACCGGGTTCGCGTCTCCGCTCCTCCACATGCAGCTGCTGGGTGACCTTGGGCTAGTCACACTTCTTTGAAGTCTCTCAGCCCCACTCACCTCACAGAGTGTTTGTTGTGGGGGAGGAAGGGAAAGGAGAATGTTAGCCGCTTTTAGACTCCTTCAGGTAATGATAAAGCAGGATATCAAATTCAAACTCTTCTTCTTCTTCTATACCTGAAGGAGCATCTCCACCTCCATCGTTCAGCCCAGACACCTTCTGGAGGCCCTTCTGGAGGTTCCCTCACTTGGAGATGCAAAGCTACAGGGAACCAGCCAGGGGGCCTTCTCAGTAGTGGCGCTCGCCTTGTGGAATGCCCTCCCACCAGATGTCAAGGAAATAAACAACTATCTGACTTCTAGAAGACACCTGAAGGCAGCCCTTTTTAGGGAAGTTTTTAATGTTTGATGTTTTATTCTGCTTTTAATTCTGTTGTGAACCACCAGAGTAGGCGGGGTAGAAATAAAAAATTATTACCATTCTCATAGGTCTAGTTGGATTATTTCATATTTTGTAAGATGTTGAGCCTGTGCTGGACAGCACAAAATATTTTATGGATATTTTTTGATGTTTTACTTCTGTTTAGAAGAAAGTTCTGCTAATAAAAAATAATATTTTCATGGGTCTGGACAATGTTTCATTTCCAAAGGAATCAATTCTTATCCTTCCAGTCACTTCAAACTGCAATATTTAACATATGCAACAAACTTTTCAGCTAAATGGCTAGTTGTTGCTTTTTCAACAAATTTTCATTGGTTTTTAAACAAATACAGATACAACTATTAAACCCTTATCCAGCGGTTGGATGGTGTTTGTTATGTCTGTTGTCTCTAGACATACACATACTTTCAACATTCAAACATATTATTTGACATAACCCCTCCACTGAGAATATTGAGTTGCTGGTATAGCAAGCTCTTGATTTTGGCCATTAACATAGTAAGGGGTCCATGTTTCTTGGAAGGTGTCTCTATTTAAATGGCTAGTTTGGACTTTAAATGCATCTCCTCTAGGTGCAAGAGCTAGGTTCCACAGATTACTGTGGAATGGTCCCAGATATTGGGGCTTACAGGCATGTCTAAAGTCCCCTTTGGGGGCCTAATCCGGCCCATCGGTTGTTTTAATCCGGGGGGTAAAATCGTAAAAAAAAAGTTCAACAACTTCAATTCTGAAAAAAGCTCAACAACTTTGGTCGGCCCTCCACTTCATCAAATCTGGCCCTGGGCACCCCTGGTTTAGGATTACTGTTTCAACACCCCTTTGCCACCATATCAAAAGCCAAAGCTAGCTTTTATTCCCTGATATTTTGTGGCAGGTTATCTCCTTTCCACAAATGTGACTCACATTTTGCTCCCACATACTCACGTTCAGCAAAACTGCTCACATTGTCGGGGTGAGCTTCCCAAGGCAGCAGTCGGTGTTGCGAATGTTTGTGCCAGGGAAGCTATTGCGCATCCGTGACCTTCGAACCGCAGGACATCTCCTGTAATAATAGCACAATTATTAAAAGATGGATTTCTTTTAGGAGGCAACCGAGAGAGAGAAATTGAAGAGTGACCCTCAGGGAAAAGATGAGACAAAGAGGTACGGCATCTGTCATTTTGCTATCAACTTAGTTTTGCATTAATAGAGACAGACAGGAACCTTTCCACCTCTGAATTATTAAAGGCAGTGGGATACACAGCACACACATCAGTATTTTTGCTTTGGAACAAATGTGAAATCAGATTGTTTTCGCTAACTGAGCGATTGCCCTATTTCTCACCCACCCCACCTTGTTAGAAAAATCAACTCCCACTTATTGCTCCCTAGAAAGCTT
This sequence comes from Lacerta agilis, assembly GCF_009819535.1. NCBI lineage: Eukaryota > Metazoa > Chordata > Lepidosauria > Squamata > Lacertidae > Lacerta > Lacerta agilis. The sequence goes on along the minus strand of NC_046320.1, from coordinate 15,971,262 downwards.
CATCCAAAAAATACTATTTATTATGTTCTTTGTCAAAAAAAAGAAGCTAAAACAGTATTTGCTTTATGATGAGAACTGAATAAAAATTATTTCAAAACAGGTTAGTATCCATGCTCAGAATAGATCCATTAACTAAAACCATTGATAAAAGTCATTAAAAAAATAAAACACAAATTAAAAATCAAACAAACCACGGTTGAAATCATAGAAATATTTTATTTAAAACAAACAAATCCAACCCTTGGCCATTTCAGTGTACCAACGTTTCTTCAAGAAATCATCCGCCAAGCACCCCTTTCTTAACTTTGCATAGATTATAGCTGGTATGTGATTTATCATACTATTTTTTTCTCCACATGGGAATGATTAGCTCATTTGTGCACTACAGGGGTTGCAATTCCAGCAGGGACCATGTTGGCTTGAGACATTAAAGAAATGGGGAAATCTTTGTGTTTACATGGCATTTTAATCAACAAAACAGAATCATTTTTAGCTGAAAATGGGGTCTAATTAAGAGAATTAATACATGGTTGCCACAGGCAGTGAGGCAGCAGTGGCAGAAAGCTCATAATAATGGCTGACTTAATTAGAGAAGTGGGCCAATTACACCTGTTATTTGCAAATTATTTAGTAATAGCAGTAACAGCAACAGCAGCTCTTTACCTTGGTAGAGTTTCCTGCAGTGAGGTATGTTTCTGATGCAAACTTAGGGCAGGCGCATCTTGTCTCTTTCACTTCTCCTTGGGTCATGCACATGTTCGGGATTGTCAGGACTGGACATGGGCTGAGAGAGTTGGGAGCTGGGAACTTAGAGGCTGCAGTCACACAGCTTGATCCATGGAGCAGAGAACATCATTTTCTAATAGGGATGGGCAGATCCATCTATTTCTAGCCCATGCCAGTAGCACACACGCAGGGGCATAGCTAGCTGCTTTGGCACCCGGAGCAGCGGGGCAGGGCAATCCACCCAGGGGGGCGTCCGGGGGGGCACCGTAGCGAGCTGCCCACGGAGTCTGCCTGGAGGACGCAAGCCCCACGCTGCTGTTTCGGGCAGCGCGGGGCCCTGAGCCACCACGTCACTCCCAGGAGAGACACATGGCTCAAGCGCACTGCAGGTCAGGCCCCGAGGTAAGTGCCCCTCGTGGTGTGCCATTTTGTCACCCCCTCAGGGATGACACCCAGGGCAACCTTCACCCCCCCCTTCCTACGCCCCTGCACACATGTCCATTCATAAATCCACCCCTTCCCAATTCCACATTACTTTATTATTATTATTATTATTATTATTATT